>NC_056532.1:1791340-1883018 GCF_019175285.1 Sceloporus undulatus | reverse complement strand
GTTCCTTAATTAGTGGGTGGAAGGAGGGCAGACAGAAACACACACACAGGACGTTTTGCCTGCCTCTGTGGCTTGATACCTTCAGAGAGTGAGTGATGAAGATGCCAGCCACAGATGCAGGTGAAACATCAGAGATAAATTCTTCCCGAACGCAGCCACACAGCCACCCAAACCCACAAAAAACTACTTTCGTTCTTCCTTAACCAATGCTCTACTCTATTTCACCGTTCCGACAACCTTTCAGGCCAAGCCATTGAAAAACAAGAAAGCGTTTGCTGTGCCCCTGCCTACATCCAAGGGCCTGGCTGTATCATCTCCAGTCAGTCTGAGCCACCATTAAATGGCAGGATTGTTCTCCAGCTTCACTAAGAGCCTCCTTAGTATTATACAGTGAAACTCTCTTTATTTCCCGGTCCCCTTGCTATGAACAGAGATAAAGCCATCCCTCTGTATCCACAGATTTTGCACTCATCCAACCATGCATCCCAAAAGCAAACCTTGATTTTGCCATTTTGTATAAGTGACACCATTTTACTATGCCACTGTATTTAATGGGAAGTGAGCATCCATGGATTTGGGGATCCATGGGGGTCCTGGAGCCAAATACCTGCAGATACCAAGGGCATATTGTAGTTTCCAAATACACACTTCATGATGTGCACAAAGTAGAGACTGCAATGATGGGAACCAAATTCTACTTTTATGAGGCTACCAGGGTTAAGCCGTCGCACATTTAGCCCCATTTCTAGCTCACCTACCTATGTGGGCAGATCGGTAAATAGCAGCCATGTAATAAAACCTCACAAAACCAAAGTCAACTGGGCAACTGTTGTTGAATCGACTCTGGGTTTTAGTCCAAGTTGAATGGAGTTGTCCCAGGTCCCAAAACTGCCAACCAAGCAGCCTTGGGTCTCTTGCCAGGGAAACACTGGGAGGCAATTTAAACAAGTAAAAATGAATACCTAAAGGTTAGAGAGATTTGGTAGCACCTTTGAGACTAACTGAAAGAAAGACATTGGCAGCATGAGCTTTTGCAGACTTCAGTCTGCTTCCTCAGGTGCATTTGGGTTCAGCATCTTGGGCAGTGCCTTTGAAATGTGGATTATAACCTCAGGGGATTCACTGCATGGACATAACTATCAGCCACCACAGTTGATGGGACCAACTGGGGCCACTGGGAAGGCAATGGGGGACCACCACCTCATCCACAAAGGTGGGTGAGATCGGAAGACCACAATCTGAATTTCACCTCTGCTGTGAACCTCTTCGTCTCAGTCTTCCCATCAGGAATAAACTCTTCTCAAACATGGCCATATAGCCCCAAAAACCCCACAAAAAACTAGGGATGCAGAGTGCTATAACTGCATAGATGGAAAGGGTGCCTGGTAATTTCCAGCCTCTCCTTCCCAGAGTTGTAAAGAATGAAGAGACTTGCTCTCCTGGAGACCCACCTACGCATCAAACCGGCTGCTTATCCCGAAGCTGAGAGGTACCCAAGCCAAGCTGCATTCCTTCTGCCTTCCTCCCACAGATCCAAAAGAACAACTGCACAGAAGTCATGATTTAGGAGCCTCGGCAGATGTTAGCCTTGCAGCCCTCGCCACGCTGCCTGGTGCCTCCTGGTATACTTTGCACCTGCCCAAACCTTGCCATGGAAATGCCTTCGGACGGCTAAGCCAGGTGCCTGGCACCATCGGCAGGAAAAACGCTTCTGGGGTTCATCTGGATCTGAGTACATCTACGACTTGGATGAATGGGATTTGTTAGCAAACACCCCACCGTTGCATTTGCTGTCTGCACACAAGAAGAAAAATCGGATGGGTGGGATATAAAATCCCTCAGCCAATCCAGTGGCAAATTCTGGGAGCTGCAGTCCAAAACAGTTATCCGCTCTCCAAATTCTGCTGTACCCAAAAACCATGACTTCTCGTCTTCCCTCTAAGTTCAGCCTCTCGAGCCGCAAAAGCTCATATAACTCATTATATTCTGCTTTGGTTTTGGATTATTTAATAGTGATGGATTCAAACGGACGTGCCTTGAAGCAATCTCCCGATTCTGCAAAGACAAAACGAGAACAACAACAAAATCGGATGCTACGCTCAAAATAGAAGCAGCAGCATTTGGGAGAAAAACAGCAGAGCAGAAACGTTTTGAGTCGGGAGACTTAGGTCCAAAACACAATGCAGAAATAATCCGGTTTGAGACCACTTTAGCTGCCTTGGCTCAGTGCTAGGGAATTCTGGGAACCGCTCTGGTGCCACAACAATAACCATTCAGTGACCCTTGAAAAACACTAACTCCTGACAGATTTGGGGCATATTGTAATTTGACCTGCTTAGATCTATTATAGTCCTTCAGGTTGGGACTGATGGGAGTTGCAGTCAACACAGCGGAGGGGCACAAAGTGAGGAAAGGTGCCTTAAACACATTGTACCTTGGATCGGTGTGGTTAAGGTACCTTTGCTCACCTTGTGCCCCTCAGCTGGATTGGACTACAACTCCCATCAGTCCAACCCAGCTGGCAGGGGACATATTTTTATGTACTCCCCCATCCATACAATGCGGACTAGAATCTTAGCTTCCCTTTAAAAACAAAGCAAAGCAAAGGAAGAAAATACCCCAGTGCCCAGACTTTAAATTCCTTACTTCAGTCCTATGAGGAGCAGCTTAGGGAGATGAGTATGTTTAGCCTGGAATAGAGACGGTTAAGATGTGATATGATAGCTCTGTTTATGTATCTGAATGGATGCCATGTTGAGAATGGAGCAAGCTTGTTTTCTGCTGCTCCAGAGAACAGGAGCCGGAGCAATGGATGCAAACTACAGGAAAAGAAATTCCAGCTCAATATTAGGAGGAACTTCATGACAGTAAGAGCAATGATATGACAGCCCTGTTTAAGCATTTGAAGGGGTGCCACCTTGAGGCTGGAGCGAGCTTGTTTTCTGCTGCTCCAGAGAACAAAACACTGGATGCAAGCGACAGGAAAAGAGATCCCACCTCAGCATTAGGAAGACATGTCTGATAGAAAGACATTGGAAGATGCTGCTGTCTCGGAGGGTAACGGAGTCTCCTTCTTTGGAGGTTTTTAGACAGAGGCTGGATGGCCATCTGTTGGAGGTGCTTTGATTGTGTATTCCTGCATGGCAGCAAGTTGGACTGGATAGTCCTTGGGGGTGTCTCCCAACTCCACGATGCTCTGAAACAAATTCAGCATAAAGGCACAAAAGGCAAGAGCGGCTGCCCTGATCCATCTGGGTCATGAAGCATTCGGAGCACAGCCGAGGGCTTGCAACACAGCCGGCCCTGTGAGCAGCATCCCAATGAACATGGAAGCAAGAAAGGTCACGCAAGCCTTACGCAAGCGCACAGCAACACCGAGACCTACAGCTAGCCGGGACAGTATTTTAGGGAACTGTCACATGTAGCCTCAGCCACCTGCATGCCCTTTCTTTTTGGCGTCTTGCTACCCAGCGTGTCAGAATTGATCCGTCTGACACATCTTGCCACCCATCAGGCGCCACCTGCAGCAGGTGGACCAGGATTACTATCAGGTTGCCTTATTAAATTACATGAGAGAGTGAAAAGGAGGGCAGGAGCACAAGCTACAGGCTCCAAGAAACCAGATCAGGGCGAGTGATTTAGCAGAAGAGTTCACCAAGTGAAAAAACAGCTCCAAGCATCTGTTTACTCAAACCGTAGGTGGCCATATGGGTCTGTAGAGAGGGAAGGAGAAAGGAGGGAGAGGAGGAGAAACATCGCAATGACACTTCAGCTTTCCTTCTGAATTGCTCGGGGCTGTTTTGCACCAAAGAATCACAATAACTCTATGCTGTGTGTCAGAGAGACTGAAAGATTTGAGAGAGAGATGGAGAAAGAGAAAGAGAAAGGGAAGGGAAGGGGGGGAGACTGTTGTAGGAAGAGGAGACTAGGAAGCCAAAATCTCCCTAATCCCAGTCCAACATTCTTTAACAACTACAACTCACTTCTTTTCACAATTCAGACTAGAGCCTCTCCATACATAACTTTCCATTTGCTAGTGACGCCTTACACAATGATATGATAGACCTGTTTAAGTGATTGAAGGGTTTTTCGGGCTATGAGGCCATGTTCTAGAAGACATTTCACCAGCATCTGTGGTTGGCATCTTCAGAGTATTCTCTTCCATGCCAGCATTCTCTGAAGATGCCAGCCACAGATGCAGGTGAAACGTCAGGAATAATCTCTTCTAGAACATGGACACGTAGCCTGAAAAACCCATAAAAAACTATCAGTGCCGACCAAGAAAGCCTTCGACTTCACATCTGAAGGATGTCACCTTGAGGCTGGAGCAAGTGTGTTTTCTGCTGCTCCAGAGAACAAAACACAGAGCAATGGATGCAAGCTCCAGGAAAAGAGATTCCACTTCAACATTAGCAAGACATTTCTGACATTAAGAGCTGTCTGACAGTAGAAGATGCTGCTACCTTGGCATATGCGGTGTCTCTTTCTTTGGAGGTCTTTAAACAGAGGCTGGATGGGCATCTGTCCGGGTGCTTTGATTGTGAGTTCCTGCATGGCAGAATGGGGGTGGACTGGATGGTCCCTTGAGGTCTCATCCAATTCTATGATTCTAACAGACTGCCTTCACGCCTTGGTTATAGCATTCTCAGAGGTCTCACGGTGGGCCATATGGAAAAGAGTGTGCTGGAATAGGCAGGCCTTTGGTCCAATCTAGTGTGGCCCCCAATCCCAAGTGTATGCTCAGGAGCACTTCTCATAAACACCTCTGCCTCCTCCAACCTGGTGCACAGATGTATCGGCCTATGACCTCCACCATTCTCAGTCAGTGGGCCAAGATCTGTCTTAATTGTTCAGAAATGTACAGTTTGGAACTCATTTCCCAGAGAAGTCGAAGCAGCAGCCTTCTTACTAACTTTCTGCAAGCAGGCGAAAAACGTTTGGTATTGGCAGGCCTTTGAGAACCGAATGTTCATGGGAACAGGTCTCATAAAATGTGCTGCTTTGTTTTTGGTTTCTGAGATAGATGGATGGATGGATGGATGGATGGATGGATGGATGGATGGATGGATAGATAGATAGATAGATAGATAGATAGATAGATAGATAGATAGATAGACAGACAGCCAGCAACATGCATTTTGTGCATTTTGGTTGGCCCAAAAAAAGGTATAAGTGTTTTGAGATAGAGGGAGGGAGGCAGAGAGAGATAGAGAGATAGATAGATATAGACAGACAGACAGACAGACAGACAGACAGACAGCAACATGCATTTTGGTTGGCCCAAAAAAGGTATATGTTTTGAGAGAGAGGGATGGATGGATGGATGGATGGATGGATGGATGGACAGACGGACGGACAGACAGAAACATGTATTTTGTGCATTTTGGCTGGCCCAAAAAAGGTATAAATGTTTTGAGCTGGATAGATAGATAGATGGACGGATGGACGGACGGACAGAGAGTGTGCAACATGTATTTTGTGCATTTTGGTTGGCCCAAATAACTGTTTTGAGATAGAGAGATAGATGATGGATGGATAGATGAATGGCTAGATAGACAGATAGACAGAGATAGAGGCAGGATACAAAGATCATCATCTGGAGGCTGCAAGATTCCCATGTCTGCATAACACTGACAGCCAAGGACAGCTAACAACATTCAAATCACGGTGTATACAAACTCTCCAATTAAAAACTCCCCCAAAATAAAAAGCAAAAGACACTGCCACATTCTGGTATAAACTCCATTTTAAATTCCAGCTCAAGCAGATCCACTAAATGACACAAGTACTGACATCCGGTTTTTGTGGATTCAGTGGGTGCGATACTAGTCAGATTCAAGCCACGGATAAAACGCTGGTATCTAAGCACAGCTGGTGCCAAAGCCTTGTTTTATTTCCTTTCAACGATCCTACAGCACCTTGCCTTTCAGTCAAAGATTTCGGAACAGTTAACAACAATTAGGAACAGTAAGACGCAAATGAACAATAAACGCACTTAACGCCACCAGCAGATAAAACTGCAATTAGATTGGATTTTGGGATTAATATAGCAAGGAAAAAGGCTTTTAAACACCAGGTTGAAATTTCTGCAATGCTTTTTCTTGATGCACAAACTGGCATGCCAGGCGCAGCAAGAGAACGTAACTGGAAAAGCCACTTCTAGCATGTCTCATCTATGATGCTCGAAAAAGGGCACCGAACGATAATTTTGGTGCGCAAGGCAGGTTGATACTTAACCATTTGGTCTCCCCTTTGCAAATCTGCATTCTAACATGTAAGACATTCATGAGGGAATTTAAAACTCTCTTTCGCAAACCATCCTCACCTTGGTGACTTGTTGGACGCTTTCTCGGATCAACTCTTCCCACTGTTGTTCAGAGAATGAGAGCTTGAAATCCCGGGTTTGGAGAGCTTTCTGAAGAAGCAGACATGCCTGGGCCTGAAATACAAAAAACGGGGCGAGAAGGAAAGGTTTGGTGAAATTCTCCCTCAAAGAACGGGCAAGAAATGATCACATTCACCGAGTTGCAAAAGCAACCAAACGGAGACCAAAAGCTCTTCTACTCTTGGCATCTTTGGTCTTATTCTCCATCCATGACCCCTTGAATGTTTGGGCTTATATGCAATAACTGGCAAAGAGTACAGAAATTAACATTTACAACAGCTAGGGACGCTCAAGAGTTTCATTCTGTTCACACTTCGAAGTAAACCAGGCTGAGTTACACATCCCACATTAATACACATATTGCTATTTGCCATCCAGTTGGCTTCGATGTGTCGGGACCCTATGAATGCCCTCCAAGTCTTATCGACAGTCCTGTGCCAGTCTTACAAACTCAAGACTGTGGCTTCCTTACAGCCTGGTTACTTGTACTTGTAGTACAACTTGTACTCGTAGTAGTGAACTTGTAGCCTGGTTGCCCAAGTCCCATTAAATTCGTGGGTGCCCCAAGTCCCATTAAATACAACGGCACAATAAAACTGTCCCTTATCTAAAATGGCAAAACCATAGAATCAAAGAGTTGGAAGAGACCCCAAGAGCCATTCAGTCCAACCCTCTGCCACGCAACTCAAGGCTTGCTTTGGGGGATTTATATACTTTTGCAGTATTTTCAAGCCGCGGAGGCTTGAATCCGTGGATAAAAAGTGCGTGGATACAGAGGACTGACTGCATTTACGCATTTCAAACCGCGTAGGGAGTAAAGTCGAAGGCTTTCATGGCCAGCATCCATAGTTTTTTGTGGGTTTTTGGGGCTATGTGGCCATGTTCTAGTAGAGTTTCTTTCTGACCTTTCGCCAGCATCTGTGGCTGGCATCTTCAGAGAGTAGGGAGTGCTAGTTCATGGTATAGAAATGTACTTTATTGTTCCTGCTACTTGCAATAGTTTAATCATGTAAACTTTTGCATGTTGCAAATTTTAACTGTGCTTTTCCCATCTGTTGTAAGCCAAACAGGGGAAAAGGCCGGACATAAATACATATCATCATCATCATCATCATCATCATCATCATCATCATCATCAATATCCACGGGGATATTCCACCCCTCAGCTTGCACAACTTCAACATTTGTCTAAGGAAGGAGACTTTAGTTTAAAGCCTCCGATAGTATCTGAGGACTGCTGTTGACCTTAGCCTGGAGTCAAAACACACTCCAAAGTCCCGCTGGTAAAGCCGTGCATTAAAAGGCATCCGCACAAAGTGGCCGCCTCAGGAAAAGCCATTATGCCTTCCCTGATGATATTACCCTGCGCATTTTCACAGCACACATCGTCTCCATCTCTGTCGCTCGGCAGAGGACATGCCGAGCCGCTGCCATCCAAACAAATAATGCATGCGAACCAGCGGGGAAACAAAGCCGACAGGATCCAAAAATCATTAAACGCCGGGGAGTGGGAAAGATGATGCTAAAATATTAGAGAGAGCAGAGAGGAAGAAAATGCAAAAATGTGAAGTCGAAGGCTTTCATGGCCAGCATCTGTAGATTTTTGTGGGTTTTTCAGGCTATGTGGCCATGTCCTAGAAGAGTTTATTCCTGACGTTTCGCCAGCATCTGTGGCTGGCATCTTCAGAGAACGCTGGCATGGAAGAGCGTGGGATACATTCTCTGAAGATGTCAGAGGAACAAACCGGGTTGGTAGCATCTGCAGTTTGGGAAAGGAGTGTTAAAACCTTTCCCCCCTGCAATTTCGTCAGCAAAACATTTGAATTTTTGGAACTAAAACTCCCCAAATCCCTCAGCTGGGAGGTTTTGGAAGCTGCGGTGCCCCAAAGTCTCTTGTTCAGGCTCTGGGGTTTTTCCCCTGGCCAAGGTGCGGTTCACTGTGAAAGGCACATTTGCCAACCTTTTTGTAATCGTTTATTTTCCATCAAAAGATAAGAAGAGCTCGGAAAATAAAATTGAAATATACAGCAACTTTCTGGGTCTATGTTTCCTTAGCTAACCATTTCATTCCCCAGAACCTTAGCGTTGGTTTCCAAACTGCTTCCCATCCTTTGGCAGAGTTCTGATTGAATAACACTGTTATCCTATCCATTTTCATCCTATCTAGACATTTTCTAAGCCACTGTGTGGATATGTCTTTCTCTTTCTATTTTTGGGATATGCAAGGTACATTTGCGAGACTTTAAACCAGAGAGGGCTCCTATACCTTTGATGGTTTTGCAAAAGAAGGAACTTCAAGTTGGTATAGCTTCTGACACAACCAGGTAGCAAGCAACACCGGTTGAAATCCTTTCTTCTGTTCAAGCATTCAATGTCCAGGAACCCTCTTAGTTTTCAATCTGGCAACCCAAAGGGGAATGCCCACATTACAACATGAGGAACTGTCTCCGTTTCATCCGCATCCACCGATACTCACTCCAGCTGACAGAAGCTTTGAAGATGAAGGAACGGCTTGTCAACATGCTCAAAATACTTGTTGCAAGCTTTCGAAGCTCCACTGGCTTCTCCATCAGGCAAGATGTTACAAACCAAACAGGAGAACAATTAAAGATGTTAGTAAGATGCCTGCATTTTGTTGCTTCTGTCCTTAGTTAAGATGGCATGGAGAGGGCATCTTTAGCTGGTTGGCTGTGTGGCAATTGGGCAAAGCCCAGGAAATTTAAAGGAGAAGAGACCAACCTGCTAAAGATATCCTCCCTATACCATCTTAACTAAGGACAGAAACAACAAGATGCAGGCGTCTTACGTGTTTGTTCAGGATCCCAAGTTGAAAGGCACTCTGTGCATGCACAAGAGGCTCTTTTAAGAGACCCGTATGCTCCTGCTGCCACCTCCTCAACCTGCACCAATTAAGCCTGGCTGGCATACAACTTCCAGTATAGCCAGACACACAAAAGATGTTGTATCATTCCACTGCAACAGCTTGCTTCTCCTTGGGGAGCCCCTACCTTTCTGGCTGTCACGACAAACCTTGCAAAAGGGCAGTAAAAGAGCAAAATAATGCCAAGGCAAGCCAGTATGCACACCTATATATACACACACACTTTCTCTCTCACTCCTTAACCTTCTTGGCCAAATGCTCTTGTTGTGTGCGTTGGTCCCTATTCATCCATCAACACAAAACAAGTGGATGAATGAGTGGGATTGTGTAAAGAGGAAGGACGCCACAGCACAAAGCGTCCTTAAGTGCCACGTAACCTTCACGATTTAGCACTCTTGGACGAGTGACAAACATTTTGTTATCTATCACGTGCACACATGCGCATGCAATCTTCGGTCCCTTTGGGCAGCCACATTCCTTCTCTCGCCATCCTCAGATCAATCATGAGACATCAGCTCTATGCCATGCTGTCCGAAGTCCACGCAACAAACATTTCCCACGCTGAACATCTTTCAGGTTGCCAGCTTCTGTGCACTGCAGCGATAATCCCACACAGTTGGCACACGGATTCAGTATACCACTGAGAGAGTTCTCCATTCCAACTTCTTTCAATGGGAAGACATTCCCAACAGTGGCATCAGCTGGTCATTTAAGTTCAGTTTCAAAGGATACCCAAAATGTGTCCCTTTGATAAAGGTGGTCTAGAACCCAGTAGAAATCTGAATGATCAATTGTACATACCTGAGATCTCTTTGCAAGACTGAATGTGAGTTAGGGATGTCCCCCAGAAACGACATTCAGTTATTAAATATATGTACAGTATATACAGAAAATAATTCAGATGGACAATCATTTCTTTATTTCTTCAAGGCAGGTGGAAGTCTGGAAACTTAGGATGTCCTCATGACGGTTTAAGTAAAATCACAGCCCTATAACTGTGTGGTATGAAAGGGATTGTGGACAGTGGAACAAGGAGATGTTATGTTTTAGTGATCTGGATACTATACCGTGGTCCCTTGGTATCTACTGGGGTTTGGTTCCAGAATCCAAAGTCCTCGGATGCTCAAGTCCCGTTATATATACTGGCATAAGTAAAATGGTGTCCCTTAAATAAATTTGTAACCTGTCTTAACTCTCTCATCCTACGGAGCAAAAGTTATTTTCACTTTGGGTGTTGTGGGTATGCCCATCTAAGGTCCCCTGGGACATGTGGACCCTAATCCCCGACAGTTGCCCATCCCTGGTTTAAAGACAACACCAGAATATCAGGCCACGTCTGAGACCTTGCTGGGCCTTCAAAACTGCAACCTATCTATGACCTTGTAACCGAGTAAATATACTCCCCTCGGGCTCCGTTTGATGGATTCTGCAAAAATGTGCCGGCGCAGATCCCTGTCAAGCGCCTATCTCTTTAAAAGCCTGGGCTCTCCACGCCTCAAATGGCAAATATAATTCAGGCGCGTTGGGGAAATTACTCAACCTTACAAGTCCTGACGCACTGCCCTGGTGCATTTGCGCTCAGAGAGCCAGTCGTTGAGAGACAGGGAGGTTATGCTCCGGTGCGCAATGCGTCCGCTCGGCTCGCGAAGGGGGAGTTTTCATTATCCCTTCCCAACCTGTGGCAACGGAGATAAGGAGGACCTTGGAGGGCATCCCTCAATCAAAGCAAAATGGCTTCTGGGTGGAGGCAAACAGAACTGGCGTCTTGGTCCCTGAACAAGTCGGCCTCCGTAGAGCAAATTTGTTGAGGATCGGCTGCTCCCTCCATCACTCCCAAACTAAGTTCTGAGAAAAGAGGGGGGATACAGTAAAATACAGTCGGCCCTCCGTTTGCATGGGGATCCGTTCCGGATCCCACCATGAAAACAGAGACTCACCTATAGGAAGCTAGCTAAAAATGTCATAAGGCTTTCTAGGTTTAGAGAAGGTGGCAACCGAAAAGGAGGTTATGACAGAGGCCTATCAATTTCTCCAAGATGGAGAGAAAAAGCAGACACAGCGGTATTTCTCGCACCCAGGCACAAGGCGAGAATGTGAGGGCATCCAAGCATCAACCAGCTGTCCATTCAAGAGAGACAGGGAAAAGTCCTTTGTGCATCGCACATAATGAATTTGTGGGACGTGCGCATCATGAACTGAGAAAACGTTACCCTTCCTTTCAATATTCATGAAGAGGCGACCTCCATTATTTTTAATGGGGTGCATGCCTACAATGCACACCTCATGCACACTCACAGGTATGCACCCCATTCAAGTCTATGGGGCTTGAATATGCGTGAGTCTCCATTTTCTCAGGGGTCCAGAATAGATCCCCTGCGAAAATGGAGGGCCAGCTGTTTATTCCCCTTTCTCTACCCGAATGCAAATACAACCAGTTCAAAACAGCTAAAGCATCATACAATAAGGTTTCCTCAAACTGGATGACAGCACTGAGTTAAAGATCCCTTAGCCCAGCGGTTCCCAACCTGTGCTCCGAGGAGCCCTTAGGGCTCTGCGGCCGCTCCAGGTAAATGAAAGAGATAAAATTTGAACATAGGGTAGGCCTCTTAGGGTCTCCGCCATAGAAACTGAGTCTAAAAAGGGCTCTGCAAGACAAAAAGGTTGGAAACCCCTGCCCTAGACTAGGATGCAGGCTTGCATTTTACAAAATCTCCCAGCCAGGGCTGGCAATTTCCAGTCTGTAGGCCAACTGTAGCTTGCTAGGCCCTTCTGTCTTACTCAAGAAAGACCTCCATGCCCCTTTTTAATGCATTTCTTCACCCTCTTTCTTCTTGCAAATACTTAACTGCATGTTGAATAGGAGACAAGAAAGAAAGAAAGAAAGAAAGAAAGAAAGACAGACAGACAGACAGACAGAAAGAAGAAAGGAAAGATAGGCGAGGAGAGGAGAGGAGGAAAGACAGGAAAGGAAGGAAGGACAGGAAAGGAAAGGAAAGAAAGACAGGAAAGGAAGAAAGGAAGGAAGGAAGGGATGGAGGGAGGGAGGGAAAGGGAAGGGAAGGGAAAGGGAAGGGTAAGAGAGAGAGAAAGAGAGCGCAGCAACAACCACAGCAGGCGAAAGAACAAAACCCAAAATACAAAATCTGACATTTCTGCTGGCTACACTTCATGCAAAACTGTTCTTTGAATGAATTTCTGTTTTAACCCCCTAGCGTGCAACGTCTATAGCAAAAGCATTCCACATCGGGGGCTTTTGTGCGCGCATATATATATATATAAATGAGTCACCCTGTCACTAATGTGGGCAGACGGGGAACACGTGCTGGGTAGGAGATCTTTCTTTCTTTAATGCGGTGCTGTACATTAGTCGTAAGTAACTGTGGCGCTGGCATATATTAGTTTCTTGTATTCTGAGGGAGCTTTGGGGGTGTTTTTTGAACCTCGGCATGTGCCAGAGCCTGAAGGCTGCAATTCAGATGACATTTTCTCACGTCCGCCGCATTCAGAAAGTGTTTTTGTATTTTATAGAAGGGGGCGAACAGTTATATTTACCTGGAGCACTCCCATAGTTGTGTAGGCAGAGCAGAAAGTGCAGCCCCCCGGGGGCCTTTTCTGTTCAACCCCAATTCAACCTCACCGCCAGATCCTTCCAAGTCACTCTCCGGGGCTACCACACCAAAATTACCCCCCATTTTGAACACCAGGGGTGCAAAAAGCAAAAACAACCCCCAAGCCACCCAAGAGAGCATTTGACTTTGAGGGTGGGGGGATAGCATTTTAAAAAGTACAATATGTGAAAGAGGATTTTGGGAACTGAATCTCAAACTCTGTAGTAAATGATTATCATATCATACATCAGGTGTATCATTTGGAAGGTATACACTGTGCAAATTATAGGGCAACACTGGAATAGAGGTTTTTAAAAGCCACCCAAGGAGAGAATTGTAAGTTACTCCGGGTTTTGTTTACACCTGAATGGAAGGAGGGTTGCAGGGTACAAACTCTGTCTCACCATCTACAGGTGCCCAGCCTTACCTGATATGATGCTATGACCACACCACCATCTCCCTAGGGTTTAGATGGTAGGTAAACAATGCACAGAGCCTAGAGTTGGAAGAGACCCCAAGGGCCATCCAGTCCAACCCTTCTGCCATGCAGGAACTCACAGTCAAAGCACTCCTGACAGATGGCCATCGCTCCTGTTTAAAGACCCCCAAAGAGGAGACTCCACAACTTTCGAAGGACCATGTTCCACTATCAAACAGTTCTTACCATCGGGAAGTTCTTCCTAATGTTGAGGTGGAATCTCTTTTCCTGCAGCTGCATCCACTTTTCCATGTCCTATTCTCTGGAGCAGCAAGAAAAAAGCTTGCTCCCTCGCAATGTGGACCCCCCTCAATACTAAACAGGGTTGTCATGTCACCTCTTAACCTTCGTCTCCAGGATAAACATACAGATCCCGAAGGCCTGTTCCAGACTGCCAAATAAAGTTGCTTTGGGTCTCTTTGGAGGTATGCGATTTAAATGATGCATGGGTCACTAAGAGTCTGGAGGTCGCGCCAAAGCCACACTCCCTTCCTAAGCACTGGAGTGCAGCTTTGGTGCAGCTTCCGGATGCTTAGGATGCGTGCGTCATTTAAATAGCATACCTCCAAAGAGACCCCAAGCAGCTTTATTTTGCAGTCGGTAACGGCCCATGTCCTCCTGGTAAGACATGGTTTCCAGACCCTTCTTCATTTTGGTGGCCTTCCTCCTCGGACATGTTCTAAATGCTTTCAGCATCCTTTTTAAACTGTGGTGCCAAAACTGGACACAGTATTCCAGTGAGGCCTACAAAGCAGACTAGAGTGGCACTATGCTTCACTTGATCTAGACACATACTTCTATTGATCGTCCCTAGATCGCATGGCCTTTTTAGCTCCAGGCAAATCACAGAATGTTTGAAATCACACTGTATTAATCCTGTTCACTTTGGTTTACTTGGACGCCTAGATTCCTTTCACATGTAGTACTGTCAAGCCAGGTGTTCTCCCATCCTATATCTATGCATTTCATTTTTTCTAAGTGCAGTACTGTATATTTCTCCCTACTGATCCTAATTTAGAAGGGTTGGCATCTATAGGTGCCCACCTTTACCATATATAATCCTGTGAACCACACCGCTATCCCCTTGGCTTTGGACAGTAGGTAAACAATGCAGCATATGAAACATGGGCACAGACAAAATGATTACTATTGGTTCACTCTACTACAGTTTTGGGTACAAAAAAAAAGAGTCAAAGACAGAATAATTACTACTGGTTGCCTATACTACTACAGTATAGTACTATTGGGTACAATAAGATTTTGGGTACCACAACGCAGCAACCAACTGCTGGTTATTTGACTCATTATTGTGATATTTTTCTCCCACGAAGAAAAATTCAATTTTTGTCTTCCTGACAGGTGCCATAACAACATACGCCGCAGACATCAACCTGCGCTGAGTTATCTTGAGCATGAACACATGAGAAAGAGAAAGAGAGAGAAGACAGTACAGAAGGAGTGAGGGGATAACCCAGACTTACTCTTCTGAACTATCTGGAAGATGAGGTCCAAAACATGTGGAGGGCCAGTGTTTGACAACTACTGCTCCAGCGGTAGCTATGGCTGTAATACTATACCACTGATCTGAGAATAAGGCACTTTGAACGCAATGGAAGTTAAGTAGACACATACAAGGTTGCTCTGCAAGTCATCCAGCAAGAGTAGGCAACTACAGTCCTCCCTCCGTTCTCGCGGCTTTGGAATCCGCGTCCTTCGCTTACGCGCAAGGGATGAACGGAGGGGGGAATAATGGGGTGCATGCCTGAGGCGCGCACCTATATTCAAGCCAATGGGGCTTGAATATATGTGAAACTCTGGCCCCATACAGACAGGCCAAAATAAAGCTGCTTCTGGTCACTTTGGAGGTATGCTGTTTAAATGACACACGTGTCCTAAGGGGCCGGAAGCCACGCCAAAGCCACGTTACGGCCCTAAGAACTGGAGCATGGCTTTGGCGCAGCTTCTGGACTCTTAGGACGCTTGAATCATTTAAACAGCACACCTCCAAAGTGACCTGAAGCAGCTTTATTTTGGCAGTCTGTATGGGGCCTCTGTTTTTGCAGCAGGGTCTGGAACAGATCCCCCATGAAAACAGAGGGTTGACTGTATAGTTTTTTTGCCAGCATGATCAATAGTGAGGAATTAAGGGCTCTGATGTCCAAAAACATCTAGAGAACCACACATATATTCCATAAACATAGACAGGGAAGCCCTACACCCCTCCATATGTGATCTGAATATATATATGTATGTATGTATGTATGTACCCTTTATGTGAAGATTAACAACTCAAGGAAGCCATTTGGAAAGTCAGCTTCCCTAAGGCAAGGAATTGTCCCAGCAATAAGGTCAAATCGCATTAGTGGAATGGAGGGGATGATGCACGGTTGAGTCTGGAATTTGAAAGGTAAGAGTTCAACAGCTATGAACAATGTCAGGCTAACAATGGTAGGAAGCCATAGGACCCACAGGAAAACAAGGAGGAAAGGAAAGGAAGCAAGAAACCTTCTCACCCAGTTCACACTCCAGGCGCATTCTGTTTTACAAGTAACTACAACAACAAGAGTTGCCAAGAGCTCTGAATCAGCCTGCAGTTTGACGTAAACCATTAGCAGCTCCATTAAGGCTTCGTCCCCCATTTAATATTTATTCAATGCAATTTATTTATTACCAATCGTGGCAGGCAAGAGGGAAGCTTTAAATAAGAAATCCATCATATGAAGAGATAAGTCAAATCCAGAGGCCAAGTAAAACCCAGAGGCACTGACCATACTGGCTGGGTAGTTTTGGGAACTGAAGTCCAAAACATCTGGAGGGCCAAAGCTCGAGAACCGCTGGCCTAAAGAGAAGTGATGCCTGGACCCAGGTCTCCTGTTGGAAACCTCAACCTTGTACTATGGCTAAAAGATTGGGACTGGGCAAAGTGTTAGCCAATTCTGAGTCCTTCAAATGTTATTGGATGACAACTTTCCATCATCTGCATTTAGCATAACCCATTCCATCTCTCCCATCCAATGGCAGAAGTGGTAGTCTGACAACATCTGGGAAACTTTGGTTTAGTATCAACGTCTGCACCAATGCATAAGAGTCATAGAACCATACAGTTGGAAGAGACCCCAAGGTCCAAGCCCATTCTTCCATGCAGGAATACAGAACCGTATACACAACCGAGACACCTCCCAACAGATGGCCATCCAGCCTATATAAAAACCTCCAAGGAAGGAGACCCCACTACACTCCAAAGCAGTGTTCTCTACCAGAGAATGCTAACACAGTTTGAGTGTAAACACACTCTTTCAAACCCAGAAGGAGACAGGAGCTAACAAAAAAAGTTGGCATTGCTTCACACAAACCAGGGGAAAGCAGCTTCCAGGCCTGACTTGGTTTGCAAAATGTCCAGACCATGAAGCATCTGAGAGGTGTCCCTTCAAAAAGCCTCTCCATCCAGAGGTGGAAAGATCCTCCAAATCATGCTGCCTTGTCCTGCAATGTTCCCTCCAACGCAAATGTACATGTCCCACTGAAATCCCAATGTTCCTTCCAACGCAAATGTTAACACAAACCCATATTTAAAATTAGGGGAAAAGGACAAATGTGTGCTGGAAATGGGAAGAAGGGGTAGAGCACTCACTAATACTTTCTTAAATGTGATGAACAAATCAGCAACATTTCAGATGCACTCATCCACATACTCAGCGTTTTAACTTCATTGCTAACCATGTAGTCTGCTTTCTGGTTTCAGAAACCATGCAGGGGTAAAGCTGTGTTAGCCATTTAGTAAATTCAAACAAAAACCCACCAAATAGTGGTACCTTTATTGACCAACCAAAATGCACAATATACTTGTGGCAAGCTTTCGAAGCTCCACATCACAATAGACTTGCGCAAGCTTCCGAAGTTCCGCTTTCGAAAGCTTGCAGCAAGTATACTGCACATTTCCGTTGGCCAATAAAGGTATCACTGTTCGGTGGATTTATGGGTTTCAGTTTGCTTCCATCATCATCGCTTACCTGCTGGGGTTGCCTGGCTCCCTCTGTGATCGACTTGACAACAGTGGCGATCAGTGGTTTGCACATGATCTTCAAAAAATAAAGGAGAGCCATTGGTTAGTGAGGACATGAATCAGTTTCACAAGTGACACATAAGAACTAGAGGAGAAAGAAAAGGTGTCAGAATACCAGAAACTTGAGATTCATCCAATAAAACTAGCATGACATGTACATCCTCGCACCACACACACTCAGCTCACAGCTGTCATGGAGTTGGAGTAGAGAAGAGTCCATGCTTTGCATGCCAAAGATCTGTGGCATCTTCAGTAAGGCTAAGGAAGACTCCTGACCTAGGGAACGCCTGCCATCAGTGCCAACAATAAAGGCTTAGATCAGGGATCCCCAAACTGGGGTCCCCCAAGAATTTTGGACTTCAGTAAGGTCAGTAAGGAATTCTGGTAGTTGAAATCCCAAACATCTGGAGGAAGCAAGTTTGGGAATCACTGGCCTAGATGGTCTGACTCAAAACAGCTGTCTATGTTATCCCATAATGTGCCAGTGGCCACATGCTCAAATGGTTTTGTGAGTGGCTACTAGTGCCTGTGTCTTACATCTAGGATGAGAAGCAGTATGCTGGGGAATAACAGGAGTGAGAGTGTTATTCTGTTCATATCCTGCTTGTGAGCTTCCCAAAGAAATCTGACTGACCACTGCAAGAAACAGGAAAATGGACGAGTTGGTCTACTGACCATCTACTGACCAACCATTCTTCCAGATGTATGTCATGTTCATGTGTGCACATGGAACCTAATACAGGTTCTTCTCCTACCTACCGGATGCCGCTCAAAAAGATCAAGAAACATGGATCCAGTCAGTGGGCTTTTGCGTTTCGTCAGAAACAGGTTCAAAGCCTCCTTATACACGGCGGTCACTCGCTCCAGATCCAGACAGCCAACAGGCAGGTGCTAAAAAATGAAAGACACAAAGAAAGGAGTGCCTCTACATCACACCATCATCACAGCCATGTCATAGTTATTGGCAGCAACAGTGGGTAATGTGCTGCACATAGTAGTTATACCACAGTCCACAGCTAAACATATGAAAATAAGCAGGGGCAAGTCTGCATGTATACTTTTGCTCCCTTTTCACTGTCTGTCACAGTGCCAAACTTCAAAATTTGGTGCACAGTGAAAGATCCCAGGGCTGTACAATGTCAGCTTTGGCCCCATACAGACAGGCCAAAATAAAGCTGCTTCGGGTCACTTTGGAGGTATGGGGTTTCAATGATGCACGCGACCCAAGAGTCTGGAAGCTGCACCAAAGCTGCGCTCCAGTCCTTAGGACTGGATTGTGACTTTGGTGCGGCTTCCGGACTCTTAGGACGCATGCATCATTTAAACAGCATACCTCCAAAGTGACTCGAAGCAGTTTTATTTTGGCCTGTTTGTATGGGGCCTTTATTTCACAAAGTTCTAGCTCTCATGACTACAGATACAAAAGCTGAGCAGACTTCCTTCCAGGAGCTGCAGGTGAGACTTCAGGGCTCTCTGTAGCAAAGCTCTCTATTTAAGGATTTTTGATACCCAACCTTTCGAATTCAAAATACTTAATCAGCCTGTCACACATTTAAGATTGCGAAGCAATCCGAAAGAAGTTCCTGCTAAGCTCTGGGTGTTGGAGGCAGGGATTAGGAAATTGCTGGGACAGCCAGGAACATTGCAGCAGGCAGCAAGCAAATGCGCTGACATGGGATGGCCTTACCTGAGCAGCTGGCGCATCACTGCCTTCGCTGCTCTTCTGCTTCTTTTTTGGCTGGGCAGTCACCGGCGCCCCTTCATTACTTCCCACATTTCCTTTCAACACTCGGCAGAGGTACAGAGAGGCACTAAAAGCAGAAAAAGAGAACCATAAGGAGGAAAGCAAAAAGGTGCGCACATGCGCATAGTTGTTCTACAAGTGCACATATGCCCAACATTGTGCAAGCATAGGGGAGTACGGCTAGACTACTTCTCCTTTTCTATGGAGTTTATCACACAGAGTTTATCCCGTGCAGAAATGGGATTTAAATCGGAAAAATCCTGCAAAAGCGGGATCTTTTTCAGACAACGTTGGGGGCACTGAACATCAGTCCGACATTAACCTGCACAGGTTTAATGACAGGTTAATGCTCAATGCCCCCGATGTGTCTGAAAACGCTTTTGCGTGATCTGCTCTGAAATCACGAAGACTAGAAGCCTGCTTTTAGGTTGTGGTTGTTGTTGTTTAATGGAGAAACTGGTTTTACTTTAAATGTTTTAATCTAATTGAACGTCTTGTGCTTTTCAGACATCAGGTGCTGCACACAGGACTACAGACGTGTTTCAACCATGGCTCTAAAGAAGGCAAAAAGTAAATACGCATGTACATGATGGGATGAAGCAACCCACCTGAAACAGTAAAGGGCTACTGTGGAGTCACTTTGCCTGCAGGCTCTCTTCACCAGGCTTTCCAGCTGGTTATGCAGCTCCTCCCGGATGGGAGCCACATTTTTGCAATACTGCTTCGATCTACATAAACTATTCCTGAAAGCCAAAGCACAAGGTGTTATTCCCAGCCTGCCTGGAGATGCTAGGATCTGAACCTAGACCCTCATGCATGCCCAGCAAAAACTCTGCCCCCCTGTCCCAGAAATCCAGAAACCCCAGAGTGCACAAGTCTTTGGCAAACGGACTAAGAGTCAGCGTAAGTCAGCTTCACATGTTCACATTCCCACATACGCCTCTCCCCCAAACTCACGTGAAGATATCTGCCGTCTTCCGGAGGTAGTCCTGCTCTTGCTTGTTGGACTCTGAACTCATGCTCTGCTCAATCACAGAGAGGAGTGGTTCGATGACTCGGAAGACGAGGGGATTCTCTGGCTGCTTGGTCAAAAACACCTCCACCAAATCCAGGACCTGGGAGTGCAAGCAAAGAAGTGAGGTGAATCATAGAATCAGAGGAGAACAAAAGGGCCATCCAGTCCAACCCCATTCTGCCATGCGGCAACTCTCAATCAAAGCATCCCTGACAGATAGCCATCCAGCCTCTGCTTAAAGACCTCCAAGGAAGGAGACTTCACTCCTTTCCAAGGCAGTGTATTTTACTGTCAAACAGCTCTTACTGTCAGGAAGTTCCTCCTAATGTTTAGTGCCAGACTGTGAGCAACACCAGCTACCAAGAGAATGGAATGAGACAAGACACATACTGGTGGGATACCAAGGCTTGTTTACTTGTTACTTTCTATTCCACTTTTCGTCCCATGCGCTTAAAGGCATGCTTTTGTACATGCACTGGGGGGAGGCACACTCCAGATATTTTGGACTACAACTTCCCTCATCCCAGGAATGATGGGAGTTGTGGCTTAAAGCTTCCAGACGGTGCCAGGTTGCCTTAACGTAGACTAATAGCCGTTCTGTGGAGCCACTTCCAGAAAGAGAAAACTCCATCAGACCTAACCCTTTGCGCTTACTCTTAAGACTGGATGGATGAGAAAGTAGAAGGGGTTGATCCTTCACATATTATACTCTTGCTTTTCTCCAGATGGTTCTTTCTTATCAATAAGAGATAAGATATGGTACTTAAATTGACCCGTGGATAAGGCAACTCAGGGGGTTTTTTGGGGTCAGTGTTTTGACCTAAATTTCTAGACTTATACATGAGTACACACAGCACACATCAAAATATGTGTTTAGTACTGTCATTGGTTGGTATTTAGCGTACTTTCAGAAAATCGGAAGGCCTTCTCCGGCAAAAGCCTCCTCTCCTACCTTAATTTTGAATTCCCGCCGTAAGATCTTCTCCTTCCGGATTTTCTCCTTCTCGTCCTTTTTGGCCTGGGTGCGCTTCTGCTGCTCGGCAAAGAGGGCCGAGAGGTTCTTGTCGAGGGACATCATGGTCTCGTCATCAACGTCCTCATCACTGTCATCTCCGCCCTTGGGTTTTTAAAAACAGCCAAAGTTAAATCACGCTGGGAAGTGGCTTGGCATCACAAACATCAGCGTACAGAGAATTACAAGTTGGAGATGTTTCCAACAAAACAGGAATCACAAGGATCTAAAAACAGCCATGCTGTTCAGACAACCAGTCAGTTTGTGAAGTTGAAGGCTTTTATGGCCAGCGTCCATAGCATTTGTGGGTTTTTCGGGCTGCGTGGCCATGTTCTAGAAGAGTTTATTCCTGATGTTTTGCCACAGATGCCCGAAAAACCCACAAAAAAACAACAGCCAGTTTCTTTATCTGCTTCTGTGGCAAGTGAGAGCAGTTAGGGGAAATGCCCAAGCGCACTGCGCATAACCAAGAAGCCAGGGATCTGGTGTATTGTGTCATCCCAAACTCTTGTGTTACTTGCCAGAAGTCTTCCACATGCTTAGAAGCTATTCAGACAAAACACCAAAACGTGGACCTTTTCACACTAGGCAGTTATAGGACTATTATTTCACTTTAACCGCATCCCATGGAATCCTGGGATTTGTAGTTTGAGGAGGCATGAGAGCTCCCTTGCCGTCAATTCTAAATGCCTCATGAAACTACTGTATTAGAAATTTAGGTAAAAAAAAAAATTACCCCAAAAATAACTCCTATTTGAAATAAGGAACCATCCCCTGGTAAAAAGCAAGAGCATAATCTGTCCTGGAAGCACTTACCCTCTATATCAGTGATGGCGAACCTATGGCACGCGTGACAGAGGTGGCACTCAGAGCCCTCTATGTGAGCACATGTGCCATCACCCCAGCCCAGAGTTTGTTACTAGAAAGCCAGAGGGATATGGCACTTTGCAATAAATAAGTGTGTTTTGGGTTGTAGTTTGGGCACTCGGCCCCTAAAAGGTTCACCATCACTGCTCTATATTCTCTCATCCATTCAGCCTTAAGAGTAAGCACATAGAGTTAGGTCTGCTGGAATTTTGCAGGTTCTTTGACATTGTTTTACTTTGCTTCATCCTTTAGATTCTTTGCTCTATGCCCCTAAGTTTTACCCTCGACTTACCCATGGGTCTTAGCAAAATCCATCATTTTGGCCCCAAAACTTGCCCTCGATTTATACATGAGGTCGACTTATAGTCAAGTATATACAATACATATCCTAGGATACCACAAGGTGTTGATATGTGTGTGTATGACCTGTATCTGTATCACAGCCAGTGTCATTGTTCCGATGCCCCAATGCCAAGTAGCCAAGTTTGTTTCTCACAATGCTTCTCTGCAGGGCCTTATGAAAAATGCAGGACATGAAAAGGACTCTGATTTCAGTCTACTCCCTCAGATGCATTTGGTCTATTTGCATGGCAGGGGGTTGGACTGGATGGCCCTTGCGGTCTCTTCCAACTCTATGATTCTATGACTCCAGGGGATTTTGGGAACTGTAAGCCAAAAAAGTAACTCTTCTGTTTGACCTCTGGACCAACCACTTAGCACTGAACGAAGCACTGTTACTGCACCGGATCCCAAAGACAAGAGAGGGCACAAACCAGAGAGAGCTTTGTCCACAGCACCAACAAATTCTGCCTTAATATTATCCCTCAGAAAAGCAAGAGGGAAGTGCATGTACATTTCTAAGCTGCAGAATACATTTTTCCTTGGGCTGAATTTGGATTCTGCCACTACAGGGGACAAAGACCCACACTGTAGGTAAGCCAGACCCAAGACCTCTGCACTTCTTACCCCCTTACCAGTGCATTGCCAGCCTGCAGAACATTCCTCAGCATGGCACGGAAGTTCTCATCCGCCTCGCCCTCAGCTTCGCTATCCGTCTCCGGAGCGTCCATCCTCGCATCGTCACTCTCGGAGTCATTGTCTTCAGAGCTGTCTTCGTCAGAAGAACTCTTTCCGCTGTCGTCGTCACTCTGCTCAGAAAGAAAGAAAATTGACATTCTTTCCTTATGTACAACTCGCGCTCTTCCTTTGGTTCAGGCTCACGGCTGGTTCATGTTACGTGGAGCAAATACTGAAGGCTAGTGGTTCACCACAGCTTGCTATCATGAGTTATTTTATCCTATGAGCTCAAAAGCTTAGGGCACATGATTCTTCCTTCACCATACTTTCTCCTTACAACAACCTCCCTATGAAGTAGGACAGGATGAAAAACAAGAGCTTTATCTGTCCTGGAAGCACTGAGTCCTCTCTATTCTCTCATCAATCTAGTCTTTAGTGTGCGCACCAACAGCGATGTTTGCTTGAATTTTTAAGTTGTTTGGTATCGTTTCCCTTTGCTTCATTCTTTACATCCTTTGTTACATGCCCTTAAGTTTTACTCTTGACTTATCCACGGCTCGTATCCAAAGCTATATTTTTGGCTCAAAAAACTGTCCTCGGCTTATACATGAGATTGACTTATAGTCGAGTATATATGGTAAACTGTATTTATGAAGGAAGCTTAGAGATCAACAGCATTGTTCACACTGAACACAACAGGAGTTATCACCTCATCTGGCAAGGGTTTCTTCTTCATCTTCTTCTGAGCTTCTTCTACCACCACTACGGCACTTTCTTCATCCTGGTCTTGCTGCGGGTCAAGAACCTTGAAGAGAACCAAAATATTTATCGGTGTAGCTATGAAACATTTGTTACAGGTATCATCTAAGTAGGTGGACTATTTTACCTGGAACATTGGAAACCATCGTTCAAGGCACCATAGTTTAAGGAGGATATTGGTAAGCAGGAATATGTCCTGAGAATGGCACCCAAGACGATCCAAGGTCTGGACGCAAAGTCCAACAAGGAACAACTTGGGGAGCAGGGTACATGTAGCTTGGAGAAGAGAGGACTAAAAGGTGACAAGATAGCTATCTTTAAATATCTGAAGGGATGTCACATATAAGACGGAGAAAGCTTGTTTTTCTGCTGCTCCAGAAACTAGACCACAAACCTATGGACTCAAATTCCACCTAAATATTAGGAAGAAGCAAGCTTGCTTTCTGCTGCTCCATAGACTAGAGCAGTGGTCCCCAAACTGTGCTCATTGAGGGTGGATGGCACTTGTGGTCTTTTCCAACTCTATGATTCGATGATTTTGGACTTCAGCTCCCAGAGTCCCAATCTATTGGCCAACATGGTTGAGGTTTCTGGGTGCTAAAGTCCAAAATCTCTTAAAAGGGCACAGTTTGGAGATCACTGGACTAGAGCATAAAGCTATGGACTGAAATTCCACCTAAATATTAAGAAGAATGTCTTTACTGTAGGAACTGTTCAACAGTGGAATAGATAGTCTTAGAGGATGGTGGGCTCTCCTTCTTGACATCGTTTAACAAATATTGGATGGACATCTTTAGGAGTGCATTAGTTGTATTTCTGCATGGCAGTTGGTTGGACAACATGGCCCATGTGCTCGCTTTCCACTCTATGATTCTTAGATTCATCTCCCTCTCACATCCACTATTTTCCCCCCTCTCATATGCACACCCATCAATGCCTAGGGAAAGGATGGGGGAAAGCCTATGTTGCTGCTGCTGTTAAACAACTGACAAGTAAGAAACCCCTGGTGAGCTACTGGAAATCACTCAGAGATTTACCACTAGATCACAATTTAGCTTCTACCCATCCTGATGTAAATGAAAAGAACAATGTCTCCATTTAGCATAGGGTGGGAATCTGGTTCAACCAGATACATATGGACTGCAGGTTCAAGCAGTCCTGACCAGTATGGGTCACAATGAGGAATGCTGGGAGTATCAGTCCAACAATTCTTGGAGGGTCACTTGATACCTACCCACTTTTGTTGGTGTGTGCCTTCAAGTAATTTCCTACTTATGGCAACCCCAAGGTGAACCTATCACTGGGTTTTCTTGGCAAGATTTGTTCAGAGGGGGTTGGCTGTACTATTGATTTACTCAAGTGTGCACAAAAATCAATGGATTAATGATATCATTAATCATCAAAGCAGCTTTTCTGGAACACTGCAGATCATTTATTGTATATACTCATGTATCAGTCTAGAAATTTAGGTTAAAAAATTGACCCAAAAAACCTGAGTCAACTTATCCATGGGTCAATGTAAGTACTGTAGTTTATGAGTTTAATCTGCCCTGGAGGTACTGACACCCTTCTAGTCCCTCATCTGTCCAGCCTTTAGCATGAGCACAAATAGTTACGCCTGCTGGAATTTTGTATGTTGGTTGGCATTGTTTTCCTTTGCTTTGTCATTTACATCCTTCATTACATGTCTCTAAGTTTTACCCCGACTTATCTACGGGTCATATCAAAATCCTTAATTTTGGTCCCAAAATCTGCCCTCGACTTATAGATGAGGTTGACTTATAGCTGAGTATATATGGTAATTTTAGCTTCTATAAGGTATAAAAGCCAACTGTTGGGGCTGAAGGGAGTTGTAGTCGAAAACAACATGTGGGGGGGTACCATTTTGGGAGGAGGCTAGAAGTAGTTACAGTAGTTACAGAGCAGCAACATAAAAGGGTAACTCACATCCAGAATCAGCTGCAGGGCAGCCTCCGTCATGTGTTGACACACAAGTGCAAACACGCTTTTGCAGACCCGCCGGATCAGTGCGCTGGACTGGGCGAGAAGGGAGAGGAGAACTTCCACAATCACCTCCACCCATTCAGGCTCTTCTTCGCCACCTGAGAAGGAAGAAACAAAAGCCTGAGCACCCAGAGAGGAGCCCTCTCCAACCCAGGGTCCTCCAGATATGTCAGACTCCTTAATCCCCAGAATCCTATAGGGATTCTAGGCACCTCAGACCGACGCATCTGGAGTGCACCAGGTGAAGGGAAACTAGAAGTGCAGAAATGTCATAGTCATTGGGAAAAAACCAGACATTTGGGGGGAAATGGCAAAATACAATATTAGCACTATTGCTATATAGAGTTCTATTTAGCTTTGTTGTATTTTGAGATGGCCCATGGGCTAATCAATAAACATTGATTGATATTAGCACCCTTTACTGGCCGAAAGCCACCACTTTTTCCCCAGGCCTTTGCATCTCTAGACCATCAGTGTGCAAAGGGATTTTGTAGAACATATGAGAAATAGATGTGTTAGTCTGGAAAATCATTAAGCAAAGGGATATTGAGACTAACTGAAAGGAGAGGAGTTGGTAACATGACCTTCTGTAGACCTGAGCTTACATCCTCAGATGCATGAAGAAGTAGTCTCAGGTTTACGAAGGCACATGCTACCAACTCCGCTCTTTCAGATTATCTCAAAGGTGCTGCAATATCCCTTTCCTTGATGATTTTCCAAACTAACATGGCTATGTCTTTGATCTCTATTAAAGACTGATATAAGACTGGAGGAGAACTCACTGGCTGAAGCTGACGTCTTCTTCTTGTGCTTCTCCTCGAAGGCCCTCTTGGTGCAATTCTGGAGGTCATTCAGGAGGTTCACACACTCAGCAGGAGACTATTTAGGTGCAGAGGCAAGGAGAAGAGCCAATAAGACACTGGAATCAAATACTATTACAATACTTCAACCACATGTGTGTTTAATGAATCACATACCTGCCTTTTGGGAGCTAAGAGTAAGAAAGCAATCTGGATCTAAACCTGTTTGTTATTATTCATAAGGGATAAAACCTCATCAAGGGAGGAAGGAAAGGAGACATGCCTCCCAGACGCCATGCATTTGGTCACAAGCAGATGGTTATGGTAGGAGAACCCCTCACTGCAAAGATACGGCATGAACAGCAAAGGAAATAGGAATTGACATGGTTGGAAGTTAGGATGAAGAAGATCCCAAGGAGATGGCATCTCTGGCTGGACAGAAAGGATGGCCAAGGACATGGTCGAAGTGTCCAAAATGACTTGCCCAATCCCTCCACTTGAAGAATAGTCTTTGGAAACAAGGAGAAGAACGAGGTCTTATTCTTCTCCTTCCCACCATACAAACCTTTATCATAGATTCAAAAATTCTAGGACAGAGGCAGCTGCCTTACAGTGAGCTGGATGGAGCCTTGGTCCATTTAACCCAATATTGTTGACACTGAATGGCAGCCATGGCTCTTTGGGTTTTCGGTGGGATCCTTTTCCTAGCCCTACCTGGAAATCCCTTTCTAGCACTAACCAAGCCTGGTCCTGTGTAATTTCCAAAACCAAGTAAGTCCAAATGTGTTTAGGATGCTGTTGCACCCATTTCAGGGAGGTACAATGTGGCCAATGAAGGAGGTCTAGGAAGAAGAACGGCTCCGTTTGACTAAAACATGCAGTGCTTCTTTTAGATACCTGCACACCATTCCCTGCTCACTGGTTGTTTTGGTCCACCTCACATTTAAGATTATTCAGAAACACAGAAAGCTACCTAATGCTCACTCTTTCCTAACCCTCCCTGCAATCCTTAGATCCAGGTATTAACCAGGCCTGACCCCACTTAACTTCCAAAATCAGACGCCATCTGTTCAGAGAAGGAAGGCAGTTCGTGGCAGATTTCAAAGCAACGTTCAAAGGAACACATTCCCAGCACGACTGGCATTACCTTGAAGAGGTGAATGCCAACTAACAGCAGCAGGTGCTGGAAGGCAGTGGTCTTCAAGGTGAGGCCTTTCTGCTCTCTCCTCCGCAGGGCTTCCACCGTCTGCAGCATTCTGCAACCAGAGAAGAGGGGCAGAGGAACTGTTCAAAGACTGTTCACATCAGTTCATATTACAAAATTCACATCGCAACGGTGGATTTATTCCATTTCAGTGCCAGCCTTTGGCAATGATTCCCGAGGAAGTGGATGAGTAATGTGTAAAACAAAGAAAGAACAACCAAAGAAGCAGCACCCAACCCACAAGACAAACAGTGCAAAAATACATAAAATAGGGAGATTTGTTGTTGTTGTTGTTATTGTCATTGTTTAAGTAGCTGGACGACCGCAGGAGGTCTAGAAACAGCCTCATCCCTTCTTCAACTCCCTCTCCCAACCATGACTCTTAAGGGCCTCACTTGCTCCATTTTGTGGAACCAGTCATTCACTTCTGGCTTTGAGGAAAAGGCTATTTCTTCAGTGATGAGACACGATGGGGGAGAAAAGCATTAAAATGGATAACCAAGTCCCCTACAGATTTTGGGGGGCATGACTGTCCATTCTTCACAAAGAAGATCTTGGGTTACGTATGGTAATATAATGATAAAGCAAGAGCAGAAGGTCTATGACTAGACTGGTTCCATTATTTGCAAATACAACAAGATTATAAAAAGGATATGCTTAAAAATGGAATAGAGATGCCCCAAAGGGGGCACAATCCACAGGTTTGAGAACCGATGCGCTAAAGGGAGGCATCTGAAAACAGCACTGTGAAAACCCAACTACGCATCATGCCCTCTGGCTGGGAAAGCAGGGTCGAATGACAACAATACTGGAAGAAATGCAACAGAACATATAAAAACAGCAATGGGAGAAGGAGAGACAGAACTAGAAAGGATAGAGGGCACCCACTCTCATTTCTGGGTTCATGCCAACATGGATGTTTTAAAACATCCCCAGAAATTAATGTCGTAGCCACTCATATAAGTCAACAGAAAAATCCAGGTATAGGACCCGGCATCAGTGCATCCACAACCCTCTCCCCATCCAAAACCAAAAGGCCTAAATGGAAAAACACCACAAAATGGACAGGGCAACATAACGGAAAGCAGACTTCTAGGATGATACTTGTGGCTGGCTTTGGGGTCAAAATATTGCCCTAGACCAGAGTAGGCAAAGACCATATGTGGCCCCAAGGATGGTCCTGCGGCCCTTGACACTTCTAGAATGGTCAGAGCAACTATTTTCTGGCCAAAAGAGTGTAAACTGCTGTTCCTAGAAACCTCCAGGTGCAACAAAACACCTTTTAAATAGAATGGAAGGCCTCCTTGCATTGTTTAACATCAAATACATTTGTCCCTCCATATACGCAAGGGTTAGGAGCACAAGACCCCCGTGAATATGAAAAAACCACAAATAACAAAAACACCATGTTTTTACCTAAGAGGATATCACTCTAGGAATCTCTAGGTCCTCCAGGACAACTCTGTGGTCAACATCCACTGACCACAGAACTGCGCTGGAAGAGCAACAAAGGCCTAGTAGAACATTCTCTCTAGGAATCTCTAGGTCTTTCAGGGCAACTTTTAGTTAAAGTTGACCATAGAGTTTCACTGGAGGACCTAGAGATTCCTAGAGAAAGAACATATTAATCAAATCTGTGAATAATCAAAGCCACAAATTTCAAAATCGCAAATATGGAGGGATGAGTGTATACTCATTTTTAAGAACCTGAAGGCATTCTGCAGCCACTTAAGGTCTTTCACTTAATTTTATCTCATTTTTGAGCAGCCCCAGGAGGGTCCCATGGCATAAAAACAGACCCTGGACCTGCTGCAGTTTCCCATTCGCTCCCCAGTCCTCAAAACGATCCCATTCCTGTCTTCCATAGTTGGGACCCAGCAAGTGTCTCTTACCGGTCCCAGGCAAACTGCTCCTCCTCGCTGAACGGGGCCACTGCTTCAACATGCTTCTTGTCCGAAAGGAGAGTGTTGGCATACTGGACAGCCAGGTAGATCCACGGCTCCCCATTGGCAGTCAAGCCATGGAGATGCTTCTTCCGCATTTCTTCTGCCTCAACCGATTCCCCCAGGGCTGGCATTGTGTTCAGGTGCTGAAGCAAACTGAGGAGTAAGTTGCAGACAGGAAGAGAGATGTAATACAGCCGGACTGTAAAATGGAAACAAATTAATCCTTCCCCACTACCAGGAATGCATCTGTTCTAGGTTCTGTCCTGCCACTCCCAACAAGGAATATCGTACTTCTCCACCACCGCCATTTTTTTACTACTGCAATAACCATAATCTATATGGGAATCAACTTGGGCATCATCGCCACTCTTGGACTCAACAGACAGCTATGGACAAGATGCTCTAGCCTAGCCACCAAGCCAGTTAGTAAGACAGCAAAGCTGATACCTGAAAAATGAGTCCGCAGTAACCGTGCGAGATGGTGCACTTAGCGGCACTGACGGGATAGCTGCTGTCTCTGATATCTTGGAGGTTGGTTTCTTGGTCTTGAAAAATGCATGGAAGAAGCAGAACCTGGAAGAGCAATGCAGAGACGTCTTAATACAGGTTGCTAAAGAAATGGGCCTTGCCCAGACACTGACAACTCTAGACCTAGAAAGAACCCCTGGACCAGCATAAGCCACATCTATGGGACACATCCACTTGGAGATATGCTCCAAGCGTAAGCCACATCTAGGGGACACATCCACTTGGAGATATGCTCCAAGCGTAAGCCACACCTAGGGGACACATCCACTTGGAGATATGCTCCAAGCATAAGCAACATCTAGGGGACACATCCACTTGGAGATATGCTCCAAGCATAAGCAACATCTAGGGGACACATCCACTTGCCAAAGTTACTGCTGTAGCCATCTCAGGATGTTTCCTTCAATAATCTGGTTATAAGAACCATGTAACTTCCCTGTTGGGGCCCTGGTGGCACAGTGGTTAAATGCCACAATGTTGTGAGTCCGATCCCAAGCTTCCAAGCTTGACTCAGCCTTCCATCCTTTCGCAGGCCGGTAAAATTAGTGCCCAGCTTGTTGGGGGCAATTGCTTACAGAGTGTGAACCACTTACTTTGGTTTCTCTTAAGATCATAAGAGTCATTTATTGCTGTCACAGGGAAGCCAGGCCCAATGAGCAGATTCTGGATAATATAATGGCTTGTAGGTAACTATACATTTCCTTTTGGCTATACAGAGTGCAGCATTTGGTATAAGGGACATCAGCTACTTTATATATTAAACTAATACTCAGGACGAAGAAGGTGGAAGTTATGACTGATATCTTGTTCTTCTTACCTGGCAATGTCAGCCACAAACTCTTCTTCCCTCTTTATCTGTGGATTTTCGGCTATCCCAACCAGACGGGCTATGAGCCATTTCCTCAGCCGTGTCACACAGTGCTCCGTCAATTCACTGTACCAACAGAAAACAATGAATATTGAAAACACAGACACCCACCTTGCATCTTGTAGGAATTACATACACATTGGGAACATCTCTTTCCTATACTGGGATGAGAAAAGTGAGGCCCTGCAGATTTTATTACAATTCTCAGCAACCCTAGCAAGGACAGCCAAGTCAGGAATACTGGGAGTTGCAGTTTGGCAACATCTAGATAGCGCACAATTCCTACCCCAGGTCTATATAAGGAAATCATGATCCAACACCCTTGTTTCACAGCAACAGGATTCCACACAACACCACACTTCTCCAGTCTCATGCCCAAAAGGGCTGATGCAGCGAATGTAAGGTTTGGATTGGGAAGAGCAGGGATGAGGAGCATGGATCCTTTGCAAATGCTGTTGGACTATAATTCTGGTCCTCTCTATTGGCTATGATGGCTGGGGCTAATGGGAGCTGTAGTCCAACAACCTTCAGAGCAGGGCTTAAAAGGAATGCAGTTACCTATGCGCTGGTTAACTTTTAAAAAAAGTAAATAGGCTGTAACAAAATTACATTTCAAAAGCAACACAGTAAGTAGTCCTTAAGACTGAAGTGTGGCTTTGGCGCCGCTTCCAGCCTCTTAGGATGCATGCAGCATTGAAACAGCATACCTCCAAAGTGACCTGAAGCAGCTTTATTTTGGCCTGTCTGTTCAGGCCCAAAGTCAACAATTAAGAGGGGAACGGTTAGAACTTGCAAACCTCTCCTCTTAGCTTTCCATCACAGAGGTCTTCTTGTTGTTGTTGCTTTAAATAAGAGCAACATCCAATGGTGTGAGCTATGCTTCCAGGGTTCAGTTCTGAACCATATACACAATACTGTACACTACTCTGAACACAGAAGGAAGAACAGAAGAAAAAGTATTAAAAAGGAGATCATCACCCAGTGTCTGTTGCTGGGTAGCAATTCATTCTTTTGCATTTGCAGTGTGGGCTTGAATCCTGGGATCTTACGCTCTTTGAGGAAGAGTGCAGCTCAGGGGGAGAGGAACTCCCTATATGTAGAAGGTCTTACATTCAACCCTACAGTATATCCAGATGGGAGTGTGTAAGACTAATCTGAAAGCCTGGAAATGTCCTGCCTGTAGACAAGGAATGGACAAACTACAAGAGTCCAGGGACCAACTTTAAACAGAGGCTGGATGGCCATCTGTCAGGGATGCTTTGATGGAGATTTCCTGCATGCCAGAATGAGGTTGGACTGGATGGTCCTTGTGGTCTCTTCCAACTCTATGTTTCTATGATTCATAAAAACAAAAATCATATATCCCATCTCATTCAAACCTTCCTTGTACCTTCCTTATACCAATTCATATTAGGTTCTCTTTTCTAGCTTACCTTTTAATCTATCAAAATAAATGCCTTGTCCTTAAATCTACCTTTAAGTACAGTATATAGAAATTAACTCTGGTGCACAAACAACTGGATAAGCCGACTGATATGGCCAGGAACCCAGCAAGAACCTTGGAAGAACTACAGATCTGGTAATAGCCAAACTCCACATCCCAAGTGAGACTCGCCTGTTCTTTTTCTTCTCATTCTGCTGCTGCCGCTTAGTAGCAAACTCCACGCAGCTGTCTAGGTCCGGAGTGAGAAACATGCTTTTGAGCCAGCTGATGTAGTTTAGCAGCGCGTCAGGAAGCAAATGCCTCACCACTTTCCAGAAGCTGGGTACAACGGGATAGCCGTGGTTGGTGAGGGTGGAGAAGCCGATCATGACTGCCAGCTGCTTCTTGGGGTCGCTGCATCCCTCCAGGAATGAGCCAACCAAGGCTTCCATCTCTGGGGCAAACTTAAATCTATTGGGGAGCTGAAACACAGAGGCAACAGAAGAGCAGCTATAACCCATGCTTTGCATGAGAACATCCCTATAAAACCCTATAGATAATTTATACAATATATAATACACTCGTGCCTCTATATTCGCTAGGGTTAGGGGCCCAAGACCCCCTTGAATATGGAAAAACCACACCATGTTTTTATCTAAGAGGACACCTCTCTAGGAATCTCTAAGTCCTCCAGCGCAACTCTGTGATCAACATCCGACAGACACTGACCATGGAGTTGCGATGGAGGAGCTACAAATGCCTAGTAAGTATTCTCTCTAGGAATCTGTAGGTGCAACTTTTAGTTAAAGTTGACCATAGAGTTGCACTGGAGGACCTAGATCTTCCTAGAGAGAACATATTAATCAAATCCGTGAATAATCAAAGCCGCAAATATCAAAGCCGCAAATATGGAGGGATGAGTGTCTATATAATACTCTCAGACTATGGAATTTTCACTCTAAGAATGTTAGGGATGCTCCCCTTCTTACTCTCCTTTCACCAACCAGTGAAAGGATAATTTAAGAGCTATTTTGTATATAATAATAATAATAATAATAATAATAATAATAATAATAATAGCAGCAAGGCATTCAGGTCAGTTCTTAAAAGGCTGTTGGTATGGGAAAGTTATCTATCTATCTATCTATCTATCTATCTATCTATCTATCTATCTCTGTCTGTCTGTCTGTCTGTCTATCTATCTATCTATCTCTATCTGTCTGTCTGTCTATCTATCTATCTATCTATCTATCTATCTATCTATCTATCTATCTATCTATCTATCTATCTATCTATCCATCCATCCATCCATCCATCTATCTATCAAACTTTCCCATACCAACAGGCATTTAAGAACTGACCTGGATGCCTAATCTACTAATTTCAGGCAAGAGTAGATGGAAATAATTATGGTTCCAACCCTGACTGAGTTGCAACAAGTCATGCCAGAGACCATATTTGTCCATCATGCCAGCCATGCCCAGAGGCCTCCCAAAACCAGGCACAAGCTGCTGCCCAAATTATGGGGTTTTAATTGGTTTTGTTTTAAAGACAGAATCATCCCAAACTCACTTCCAACTGTGGACCCATGGTCACATATTCCCCCATTCTATATGCAAAAAACACATACAGTGGTCCCTCCACATTCGCTGGGGTTAAGGCTAAAGGACCCCCGTGAATGTGGAAAAACCACAAATTAAAAGACACTATTTTTTACCTATGAAACCAACTCTCTAGAAATCTCCAGGTCCTCCAGTGTAGCTCTATGGTCAACATTGCTAGAAGTTGTTCACAGAATCATGCTGGAGGACCTACAAATGCCTAGAGAAGTGGTTATCTCTAGGAACATATAAGGTTCTCCAGCACAACTCTATGGTCAACTTCCAGCAGAATTGCACTGGAGGATTTAGAGATTCCTAGAGAGAACATATTAATCCAAACCTCAACAATCAAATCTGCAAAAGTCAAAGTTGCTAATATGGAGGGCCAACGGTATATGGCGCATCTGCCACAGATCTTTTAGTCGCCTACCTTAGCTGACACAACATGGATCCCATAGTGACGCATAACCTCCCCTTGAAGAATCGTCTTTAGCTGGCTGAGAGACAAGAGTGGGAAAGCGCTGCCCAGCAAACGATAGCACATATAACTAGGAAAGAACAAAAGGCAGAGGAGTTTTAAAAGGTCTTCTTCAAGCTAAACATACGGCAGCTCCCTAAGTCACCCTTCATATGGCTTGAAAGGTTCCCAGACCTTGCAAGCTTCTGGAGCTGTGGTATCCAGAACTGGACATAGCATTCCAGGGAAGATCTGACTGAGCAAAGCTACTTCCCTTGATCTGGACATTATGCTCCTGTTGATGCAGCCCAGAACTGCATTGGCTTTTTTGGCTGCTGCATTACGCTGTTGCCTCATGTTTAGCTTCTGGTCCTCTATTTGTCACATGTATTGCTTTCAATTCAGGTGTCGCTCATTTTGTATTTGTGCATTTCACTTTTTTAGCCTAGATCAGTGATGGCGAACCTATGGCACGCGTGCCAGAGGTGGCACTCAGAGCCCTCTCTCTGGGCACATGTACCATCACTCCAGCACAGAGTTTGCTAGAGTTTGTTACTAGAAAGCCAGAGGGACATGGCACTTTGCAATAAATAAGTGGGTTTGGGGTTACAGTTTGGGCACTCGGCCTCTAAAAGGTTCACCATCACTGGCCTAGATGCACTAATCCCTGCTGAAATTCATTTTGTCAGCTTTGAATTTCACAGCAGAGAGAGAGAGAGAGCGCATAACAAAGACTTAGGCTTTCCAACCAACCTGCAGGGTCCGGTATTATCTGTGAGCAACCCTTTCTCTACAGCTTCTTCCCAAAACAGCTCAAAGGTGCCTTCCTTCAGAGAAACCTTCATCAAGTCCAAGCCAACAGTTGGAAGAACCCGATCCTTCCTTTCAGTCTTTGCAGCCATCTTCAAAACCTCCACCAACCTAGAGAGAAGAACAAAATGAAGAATGAATTCTTACCCTCATTTTTCAGGTCACCTCTACTGCCTTTGGAAAAGAAAAAAGTAGTAAGGATCACAGCCAAGAGAAACAGAAACATGTACTGCAGAAAAAGAAAAGGGTTAGAGGTTGGCTATGAGACCAAATAAGTTAAAGCCATGCCAAAGGAACAGTATTCTGATTCAAGGGGAAAAAATTAAAGTTATTAAGCTCTTAGAGGCTCTTAAAAATAGATGTTATTAAGCTGCACGGAACAATTCAGCTCAGTTGTTTCACATGATCATGGATTTGCTGCAATGTGGTCCAGAAGAGAACGTAAGCCACTCAAAACAGCTTGCTGCAAAGAATTTGCGCACCATGTTGCAGATACATTAGCTCAGGTTCACTCTCACTTAGATGCCTGAGCTGAGAGTTCATTTGGATGTAACCATGGCTCTTGCTTGTCCAGTGTTGGTGGATACTTTTCAGTGTCCAATTTTATGTACACTGGACCATCAGAAAGGAAAGGTGCCTCTATTTCAGCCACTCATGTGTACAATTTTGCAGTGTTACACATTTCGGAATTCCAGATATGGGAGACCCAACCTGTATAAACCACACAGTGTATGTTTGCTGTGGTGCCAAACTGCCCATGTTCACATCTGGACCGACACTGTGTTGTTAAATAAACCGATATCTTCAATTCAATATGCCTCTGCTGTTGAATTCAAAACTGGGCAAATTCCACTTTCAAGTGACACCACCACATGCTGTTGTGCCCTTTTACAAACAGCAAAGGGTGTGTGCGCGCGCCATTATTCACCACAAACACCACCAGCCCATATGACCCTTTCTGACACAACCAGAAGTTGTGAAGTCAAAGGCTTTCATGGCTGGCATCCATAGTTTTTTGTGGGTTTTTCAGGCTATGTGGCCATGTTTCAGAAGAGTTTGTTCCTGAAGTTTTGCCAGCATCTCTGGCTGCCATCTTCAGAGAATCTTTTCATAAAACATTGGCGGCATTCTGAGGTTTCAGGAGCCACAAAATAGGGTCTCTTGAGTCACCCTTTTCCCACCTCTGCTCTAATGGAAACAAAACAAAACAGCCTGCAATCTGCTCTTTCCTGCCACCATCACAATAACTGAAAAGTGACCTGCGTTTACGTCTGAGTCCCTGGCCAACTTACCGAGGAATATTCTCCTCTGTGACAACAGCAGATGTACCTAAGAGCACCTTCAGTTTCTCTGGCCGGAGAACTCTTGGAAACCTCTGGATGCCCACCAACAAGAGGTAGAGCTGCCCTGGGGTGCTGAAGGCCTCGGTCAGGTCATCTTCCAGGATGCTGAAGAGGACCTCTTCAAACACAGCTTCTGGAATCTAAGAACACCAGAGAGAAGTCAGCTATGATCTGGTATTGAATTCATGTTATTAAAATGCTTCTGTTCCAGACCAAGGGGTTTGGAGGGGTTGAGGGCATAAAAAGCAGCATTGGGGAATGAATGGAGCCATAGGGTTACACTTTGCCAACCACTAGTTCAGCAGAACAAACATTCTTCAAATGATAAATGTCAACTGACATGAGTCAGTTTGGGGAAGAAAGCTGGGATATAACTCTATTATTACTATTACACTCATCCATCCACATTCTCTGGAGTCAGGGGCACAGGATCCCCGTGAATGTGGAAAAACCACAAATAACAAAAACACCATGTTTTTACCTGCGAGAACACCTCTCTAGGAATCTCTAGGTCCTCCAATGCAACTCTGTGGTCAACATCTGCCAGACATTGACCATAGAATTGCACCGGAGGAGCTACAAAGGCCTAGTGGAGTGGTCTCTCTAGGAATCCCTAGGTCCTTCAGTGTGACCTTTGGCTAAGGTTGACCATAGAGTTACACTGGAGGACCTAGATATTCCTAGAGAGAAGATATTAACAACATCCATGAATAATCAAATCTGCAGAAGTCAAAGCCGCAAATGTGGAGGGACGAGATCTTACTTTATATCCTTGCTTCATAGAATCATAGAGTTGGAAGAGACCCCAAGGGCCATCCAGTCCAACCCCTTTCTGCCATGCAGGAACTCTCAATCAAAGCATCCCCAACAGATGGCCATCAAGCCTCTGTTTAAGGACCTCTAGGAAGAAGACTCCACTACACTCCGAGGAAGGAGTGTGTTCCACTGTTTAACTGTTTACGACAGTTAAAACAAACATAGCTAAAAATTCATAGCATACGCAAGTTTAAAATATAATTAAACTATCAAAAATTAAAACCAGTTAAACACATGAGACAATAAATAGGTAATTCAACACATTAGGCCTCTTCTCCCTAAGCTATCAGTGCTCAAAAGCTTGTTACAGCAAAGAGGTCTTCTCCTGCTTGTGGAAAGACAGTAAGGAAACTGCCAGCCTAAACTATCTAGGAAGGGACTTCCAGAAATTGGGGGCTACCACTGATAAGGCCTTGTCTCATGTTCTCACAGATGTGCCAGTGAGGATAGCGATACAGAGAGAAATGTGTCTCCCAAAGACGTCAGAACCAGAACAGGCTCAATAGTTACTAGTTACTCCCCAATTTTTTCTGACTCATTTGGAGGATCTCTTCAGAAGAGACCCCAATGTAGGTAGGTTCATATGTGAGAATATAGTTCTTAACCTGGTCCTCAGCTGCTAAAGGTCATAACCAGCATTTTGAATTGTGACCAGATATAGACACAACAGTTGCAGCAAGGTGTTGCAACCAAAGTTATGCACTCCCTGGAGCCAGCCCCAGGTTAGCAATCTGGCAGCAGCATAAACAAATACTAGAATGAACTACAAAGCTAAGGCCTATTACAGACAGCCAAAATAAAGCTGCTTCGGGTCTCTCTGGAGGTATGCTATTTAAATGATGCCTGGGTCCTAAGAGTCCAGAGGTCACATAAAAGCCACACTCCATTCCTAAGCACTGGAGGGCAGCTTTGGTGCAGCTTCCGGATTCTTAGGATGCATGCATCATTTAAACAGCATACCTCCAAAGAGACCCCAAGCAGCTTTATTTTGGCAGTCTGGAACAGGCCTAAGTATGTTTTTAAGAGGCCTCTTTTTGCAATCTTCTTGTCGTCTACCTACCTCAGTGACAATGTCAGCCAGCGTCTTCCGAGGGAGATCTTTCAGGTGGGCATGATGCTCCGAAAGGCTCTGGAGGACTTGGACACACTCCAGGAGGGCCTTTGACTCCTAAGATGTTCAAGAGAAATATATGAGGATACTGAGCTGGGTAGGAGCCAAAAAGCTAAGGAAAAAGGCATGCTTTAGTAGGCGAGGTCCAAAATCCTACATTTCTTCAAACAGAATAACGCAGGAGGCATCTGCCAAAAGACAGAACTAAGCTGCTACCATCAATAGCAACAAACAGGAGGAGAAAGTGGCCACCCTGAGCCATTCAATTAATCACTGCCTGTCTCTTGAGAATCCTCAGAGCTTACACATCACACCATTCAAGTTTTGGGAAGGGGGGACAGACCTAAACATTACAGCTGCATTGCGCTTTACCTTTGCAAGACGTCCAGACTGGAAAAGAGCCAGTACTCCAAAAAAGTTTCCAAACAGAGCATTTCTAAAGAGCTTCTGAAATGACAAGGGGGAAAAAAACATCAGTTACAAACTGGGCAAGGCAACAACATCCTGTGAAGGACTCCCAGACTGCAAATACAGTCATTTAAGGGGAGAATGACCCCGTCTAAGACCGGCTGACGTATCCTTATACCTGGGTTAGTGGGTCCGACAGGAGCTGAAAGCAAGATTGCACCGGACATTGCTAATAAAGGGAAAGACAGACTGGTATTGACTGTTTGGCTGTGCTGGGTACAAGCTCAGGACCAGTTTGGAGATGAGCTGCACACCTGCTTTCACCCTACAAATCCTGTAGTTTATCCCAGTCATGAAATGTCAAACCCAAATCCCACCTCCTCATCTTACCTTCTTCACTTTGGAAAGGTTGTATTTCTCCTTTATTTGTTCCAGGGCTGTGAGGAGGGGAATCTCCTCAAACGCTTGCAATACCTAGCGGGAAAGACACAAAGGAAGAGGACACACATAACCATACTGACACCAGAGGATGCAATAATCTCCATTTATCTATGTAGCCTGGAAGGAAGCAACTACTGTATACAGTGAAAATCTAATCCAGTGATGGATAAGCCCTGGAGTTCATTCCCTACTCCAAGACCCATCCCTCACCTGGAAACTGAAACCAGAAATGGTCTGAAGAAGTCTTAAATCCCAGCAAGGGAATCCACAAAGGACATGGAGCTGCAAATATGAATGTGAGGGCGATGTGAGGCCCACAAGCATGTAGTGTCTATGCTTGCTCTAGTGCAAGTCCTGAACCTTTCTCACCAAACTGAATGCAACCTTCTATTCAGCCTTCATTAGTCTCAGCTGCATCTCCACACTGTTTGCCAGCACCTTTGCAGCCAACAACTACCCATTGCCATCTCATCACTTTGCTCACTAGTTCCAGCACATGCTTCTTGCTCTTGCTTTTATCATCCAAGCCCGGCACATCCTTACCTCGATGGTTCTAGCTCCGATATCTCAAGACTTCAGAGCTAGCACCCAAGTCATTTTGCTGCCTGAGATGCAGAGCATAGCACGGCTTTTCCTTGAAAGACGTAGTAAAATGATACCCAGATGCAGCCAAGTTATTTTTGCACACAAAGCCAAGAACAGTGCCAAGGTGTCTATCCATCTCTTTGGCAATAAAAAGGTGGTGATATCAAAACAAGGACTAACCATTTGTTTTGTTTTCACAACACACAATCTACTAGCTCAGGCAGCAACCAGCATGCTGCAATCTGGGATACTGGGAACTTCAATCCTAACATCTCCAAGCTCTGCTTTTGGGATGACCTGGGTCTCCCTTTGCTATCCTTATAAGGTAAGTTTTCTGCTTTTAATAGTGTGTCCAAATGCGCCAGTATAACTGGAGTGAGGCTTTTGTTGTTGTGTCCCTTCGAGTCATTTCTGACTTACGGCAATCCTAAGAAGAACCAACCACAGGGTTTTGAGGTTTGTTCTTGCCTTCCTCTGAGGCTGAGAGTGTGTGACTTCCCCAAGATCACCTACTAGATTTCATGGCTGAGGGTTTTTGACCCCTGGAGTCGCCAAGAGGCATGGAAATGCCATCCACACTACCCAGAGAGCATTTGGGGGCATTTCATTATCCCTGTGGGCCACAAAAGCAGCCCTAAGGGGCTGGGGTTTACCCACCTTTGCTCTAAGGGAAAACTTAAGGTATATAGGAGAAGCTGTAATATAGGTGGTCCCATATTCCTAGTCCCATGGCCATCCAGTGAGTGTTATGAATGACTGAGAATTTCACATCTCTCCTGTCCTAGTACAATAGTCTTTCCAAGGACCAGCTCCAGGTCTGAAGTAGTCTTTGGTGCCCCACTTGGGACTCCTGGATTCGCAGCTCAGCCTCATAGCCTCAGTCAGAAATCCTGTTCATTCAACATATTACAAAACTCCCATAATCCCCAGCCAGTGGGTAATGGTCTTGCTATGAATTCTACCTCTCAGAATCACAGAGCTGGAAGAGACTACAAGAGCCATCCAATTCAGCCCCATTCTGCCATGCAGGAACTCTCAATCAAAGCATCCCCATTGACAGATGGCCATCCATTATATAAAACACATAAAATAAAACGCAGATAATAGCATTATATACATACTGATCGTTTTCTAGGACATGACTGTAACCCAACAAAATAACAATATTCATCATTCTTAATAAAATAAAACTTATTTCTTCCTTCTGACTCTTAACCTATAATGCTTTTTACTTTCCGTTGTTGCTTATGTCATCCTATCAACACCGTTCTATAAGTTGCAAAAGGTTCTCAGTGGATCTGCCTATTAAAAACTACAAAATGTCAAGGGAGAAAGTTGAAACAAAATAAAGGAAAAGGCAAATAGAAAGTAAAATACTGTTCTTATGTTGAGTTTGAGATTGTCATATATATATATACAGTATATATATATATATATATATATATATATATGACAGTTTCCCATTTCATTGCAAAGCACTGTATTATCAGACCTTGCCCAATATTGTTCCACAGTATTTTATCACAGGTAACCATACTTTTTTCTACTTCACTTAATGATTTATTATTCAAACTACAAACAGCCTCTGCTTAAAGCCTTCCAAAGGAGACGCCACCAAAATCTCGGAGGAAGGAGTGTGTTCCTCTGTCGAATAGTCCTTACTCTCAGGAGGTTCCTCCTAATGTTGAGGTGGAATCTCTTTTCCTGGAGCTGGCATCCATTGCTCTGGGTCCTATTCTTGGGCCCTATTCTCTGTGTATGGGATTCTAGAAATTGTAGTGTGTCCCCCTCCCCTCCGAATGTTAACATTTCCAAAAGCAAAACTCTTAGGTCCAAAACACACTGAGGAAGTAATCCAGCTTGAGACAGCTTTAACTTCGCTGGTTCTGCGCTAGGCAATCCTGAGAACTGTATTTTATTGTGGGCCCCAGAGCTCTCTCTGACAGAGGCGGCTAAATATCTCACAAAACTACAGTTCCCAGAATTCCCCTGCATTGAGCCAGGGCAGATAAAGCAATCTCAAACTGGATTACTTCTGCAGTGTGTTTTGGGTCTAAGGTTTCTGCTTTTAGAACTTGTAGTTTTGGACCTTATATGTATACGTCGCTGCTGTTAACACTCACTTGTGCCAATGCCAGGCTGAACGCAGGGCGGGACGCCTCTCGAGTCGCTCCCAAGCCGACGACCAGGCGCTTCAGTGTGTATTTCAACAGGTCTTCATCCTAAAATTAATAATTAAGGTATTAAAGCCAGGAGAAATGCTTCCCTCCTTGCCTCAGTTCCTTCACCAGAGTCCCTATGTTGGGAGAAATGCGGGATATAAAGAAATAAAATAATATACACTCATCCCTCTGTATTTACGGCTTTGATATTTGCAGCTTTGATTATTCACGGATTTGATTAATATCTTCTCTCTAGGAATCTCTAGGTCCTCCAGTGCAACTCTATGGTCAACTTTAACCAAAAGACACACCGAAAGACCTAGAGTTTCCTAGAGAGAACACTCTAATAGGCCTTTGTCGCTCCTCCAGCGCAACTCTATGGTCAGTGTCTGTCGGGCAGTGACCATAGAGTTGCACTGGAGGACCTAGAGATTCCTAGAGAGGTGTCCTCTCAGCTAAAAACAGGGTGGTTTTGTTATTTGCATTTTCCCCCATACTCATGAGGGTCCTGTGCCCCTAAATCTAACGAATGATAATAATTATATTACCTATTATTTAATATAATATAAATGATGATTATATTATATAAAAATAAATTCATATAAATGATAGTAACTATAACCATTTTATATATATATATATATATATATATAAAATAAATGTATGTAGTAAATATAATAACACAAATTATAATTATTTTAATTCTCATGTATTTATATTATATAATAAATTTAACAATAATGTACAGGATAATAATTATAATCATTATAACTATTATAAAAATATTATATAATAGATATAATAATAATGAAAAGAATAATGACAATAATAATAATAATAACAACAGCAGGAGTAGTATTAGTACATATTTCCGTCAAAAGGAGGAGAACTGTGCTTTTAGAGAGAGGCCAGGAAAGCTTTAACTGGCTCAGTGTTAGGGAATCCTGGGAATTGTAGTTTATTATGGCAGCAGATCCCTCTCTGACAGAGGAGGCTCAATGCCTGGCAGAACTCCACTTCCCAGAATTCCCTAGCACTGAGGCAGGGCGGTGTGGCAGAGAGAAACGTCCCACCTTCTTCTGGTTCTCCCTCAAGTACCCCAGGAGTCCCTCGGTGGCCTCCAGGCGGGTCTCCTGCTCAGGCTTGGCCAGGTCCCAGAAGAAATCCAGGAACTGGCGGCTCTGGCCCAGGAGCCTCGACGAAGAAGGAGGGCCCTCCATGGCAGGCAACGCGCCGCAGACCTTCCTGCTCCCTCTGGGGAAGAAGCCAGCACACGTGCGAGGCCTCCCTGGCCCTCCCGGGAGTACTTCCGGGTTCAGAACATGGATTCCTTCCGGTGGGCCCCTCTGAGGAGGCCTCGGCTGCTCTCTGGTCGGCCATACAGAAGCAAGGGACGCTCTAGGAATCCCCCAGTAATCTCTCTTTGGTCTCCAATACAGAAGCAAGGGACGCTCTAGGAAACCCCCGTCATCTCTCTGGTCTGCGATAGAAGCAAGGGAGGCTCTAGGAACCCCGCAACCATCTCTCTCTGGTCTGCAATACAGAAGCAAGGGACGCTCTAGGAAGCCCCCAGCAATCTCTCTTTGGTCTCCAATACAGAAGCAAGGGACGCTCTAGGAAACCCCCGTCATCTCTCTGTTCTGCGATAGAAGCAAGGGACGCTCTAGGAACCCCGCAACCATCTCTCTCTGGTTTGCAATACAGAAGCAAGGGACGCTCTAGGAAGCGCCCAGCAATCTCTCTTTGGTCTCCAATAGAGAAGCTAGGTACGCTCTAGGAAGCCCCTCTGTCATCTCTAGTCTGCAACACAGACGCAAGGGACGCTCTAGAAAATACCCCCCGTCGTCTCTCTGCTCTGTGATGCAGAAAGGACGCTCTAGGAAGCCCTCGTCGTCTCTCTTTGGTCTGCGACACAGAAGCAAGGGACGCTCTAGGAACCCCCAGTTCCTAGATCAGAGAAAGAGAGATGACTGGGGATTCCTAGAGCGGCCCTCCCTACATCCCCAGCTAAAGGAGGGCTTTGTTTCTGTATTGAAACACTCCCAGAATCTCCCAGTCAAGAGAGGGTTTTAACTAACACTCCCAGAATCCCCCAGCCAAGTTGGGGGGGAGACCTTGTTTTTTGTATTGCTACTCCCACAATCCCCCATCTAGTAGGAGGGCTTTATTTCTGCACTGCAATTCACAATCCCTCAGCCATGGGGCGATCCTTGCTTATGTACTGCAGTTCCCAGAATCCTCCATCTAGTAGGAAGTCTTTGTTCTCTACTGGCTCCCAGAATCCCCCAGCCAAGGGAAGGTCTTTTGTTTAAGTACTGCGACTCCCAGAATCCCCCAGCCAAGAGGGAGTTCTTTGTGTCTGTATCACCACTCCCAGAATCCCCCATCTAGGAGGAAGTCCTTTGATTCTGTACTGTGATTCACAGAATCCCCCAACCATGGGGAGGTCTTTGTTCCATAGACTCGTAGAGTTGGAAGAGACCCCAAAAAGGGCCATGCAGTCCAACCCTATTCTGCCATGCAGGAACTCTCAATCAAAGCATCCCCATTGACAGATGGCCAATATCCAGCCTCTGTTTAAAGACCTCCCCAGAGTTGTTGTCCAACAACGCTCAAACCAACATGCCTTATTTTACATCCGCTTGAGCTTTAAGTTCATGTTCTCCATCCTACTCTCTCATTAGACAGAAGAACGAGGCAGCCGCCTCAGGCAACAGGTTTTGGAAGATCACAGCAAATCATTACCAGTTTCATTTCTTCTCATTTCACTGTCACTTAAGAGGAGAAGAGGCGCTTGAGAGACTTTCCTGACTCAGGGACCAAAGCAAAACCATCTGTCTGGGAGTCTGGCAAAACATGTTTGCATTGCTTTCTAATGTTCTTGCCTCTGGCAGCAAAATATGTGGTCGCCAACCCTGTGTTTTTTGCCATATGCGCAGAGGTACATATACAATGGTCCCTCCACATTCAATGGGATTTAGGGATGAAGGACCCCCGTGAATGTGGGAAAACCCTAAATTAAAAAGCACTCTTCTTTTTAGCCAAAGAGAATACCCCTCTAGGAATTTCCAGGTCCTCTGTTGCAACTCTGTGGTCAAAATCTGCTGGGAATTGATCATAGAATCATTCTAGAGGACAGACAAATACCTAGAGGAGGCTTCTCCTTAGGAATCTCTAAGTCCTCCAGTGCAACTCTATGGTCAATTTCCAGCAGAGTTGCGCCGGAGCAGTTAGCGATTCCTAGAGAGAACGTATTAATCAAAACCACAGATAATCAAATCCGCAAAAGTCAGCCGCAAATGTGGAGGGACTCTAAATCACCTTTCCCTGAACAACTAATGTGGATCTACACTACACTTGTCCCTCCATATTTGCTAGGGTTATGGGCACAGGACCGCCGTGAATATGGAAAGACCGCAAATAACAAAACACCATGTTTTTACCTGAGAAGACACCTCTCTAGGTCCTCCAGTGCAACTCTGTGGCCAATGTCCGACAGACACTGACCATAGAACTGCATTGGAGGAGCTACAAAGGCCTAGTAGAGTATTCTCTCTAGGGATCTCTAGGTCCTCCAGTGCAACTCTGTGGTCAAAGTCTGACAGACACTGACCATAGAACTGCGCTGGAGGAGCTACAAAGGCCTAGTAGAGGATTCTCTCTAGGGATCTCTAGGTCTTTCAGTGCAACCTTTTAGTTAAAGTTGACCATAGAGTAGCACTGGAGGACCTAGATATTCCTAGAGAGAACATGTTAATCAAAGCCGTGAATAATCAAAGCCGCAAATATGGAGGGATGAGTGTACAAACATATATCAGTTTACACTACATCTACTTGCCATTGTCCCTTCCTATAGAATCCTGTGGTTTACAGATTTAGCAGGTCTACACAGTTTAAAGTAAGACATAGAAGAGAAATAGGTAAAGGTTTTCCATACCTGGGATCAAACATTGACCAGAATAGAGACCGCAATCAAGAAATCAGAATGGGAAGGTCAGCCGTGAAAGAACTAGACAAGATCCTAAAGGGTAAAGATATACAACTGAGCAGTAAAGTTAGAATCATCCAAGCCAGTTCCTATTTGTTTTAAACATGTAATGAATTTAAACTGTAATTTGACGATTGTATTTTAGTTAGGGGATGAGGGATGGAATCTTAGTTTGCATTATTATTATTAGCCTTCATAAATAAAGGTTAATAATAATAATAATAATAATATCTGTTATGTATTGTTTAGGTATTGTATCTGCTTATGTAAATCATTTATGTATTTTATGTATTTGTTTATGTACCTTTGTAAACCGCCTTGACCCTTTGGGAAGGTGGTATTTAAATAAAAATTATTATTATTATTATTATTATTATTATTATTATGTACAGAAGTGAAAGCTGGACTGTGAAAACAGCAGATAGGAAGAAAATAAACTCATTGGAGATACGTTGCTGGAGAAGAGTGCTGAGGATCCCATCGACAGCCAAAAAGACAAAACAAATGGGGCTTTGAACAGATCAAACTGGAGATCTCCCTGGAAGCCAAGGCTGCAGGAAATGGTCCAGTTTGACATGACTTTAACTGCTCTGGCTCAATGTTCTGGGATTCAGGGATGTATGGCTTTATGGGTTATTCAGCCTTTTTTGTCAGAAAGCTCTAGTGCCACAGGAAACTACATTTTCCCAAGATAATACGGAGCCATAGGAGTTAAAGTGGTGTCAGACCGGGCTATTTCTGCCATACAGATGCAGTCCAAGATGATCAGAGGCTGTCGTAGATTGGTCACATCATGAGGAAGCAAGACTCGTTGGAAAAGAAAACAATGCTAGGAAAGGTGGAGGGAAGCAGAAAGAGAGGAAGGCCTCAAGCTTAACAGATGGACTCTATTAAGGAGGTCATGGGTATGGATATACAAGACTTAAGGAGACCAATGGAGGACTGTTGAGAAGATGGGGCGTGTCCAAAGGAGGGTGACCAAAATGGTGAAGGATCTGGAAACCATGCTCTATGAGGAACGACTGAGGGAGCTGGGGATGTTTAGCCTGGAGAAGAGAAGGTTAAGGGGTGATATGAGAGCCCTGTTTAAATATTGAAGGGATGTCATATTGGGGAGAGAGCAAGCTTGTTTTCTGCTGCTCCAGAGACTAATATACGGAGATGGGGTGAGCTTGTTTTCTGCTGCTCCAGAGACTAGGACACGGAACAATGGATGGCAAACCACAGGAAAAGAAACTCCACCTCAACATTAGGAAGAACGTCCTGACAGCAAGAGCTGCTTGACAGTGGAAGACATTCCCTCAGAGGTTTTGTTGGAGTCTCCTCCTTTGGAAGCCTTTAAGCAGAGGATGGATGTCCATTGGTTGGGGATGCTTTGACTGTGAGTTCCTGCATGGCAGAATGGGGTTGGACTGGATGGCCTTTGGAGGGGGGTCTCTTCCAACTCTGGGATGCTATTCAAAAACATAGCCATGTTAGTCTGTAGAATCAGTGCGCAGAGAGATCTTGCGGCGCCTTTGAGACTCACTGAAAGAAAGACATTGGCTGCAGGAGCTTTTGTAGACTTAAACTGTGCACCAAATACATCTGAGGAAGTAGAGCGAAGTCTAGGGATGCTCCTGCTGCCAATGTCTTCCTTTCAGTGAGTTTCAAAGGTGCTACAAGACCTATCTCTATGGTTCTCGTTATTCCTGCATGTCAGAGGGGGGGGGGGGGGGGGGTTGTTGGCCTGGATTCCTATGCCTCTTTAGGAGAGGATAACCCTGATAGTTGTGAGGACTCAATTGGGGGAGGCCAGGGCTATTGATATATTACTATTATTATTATTATTATTAAACAATATAGGGTCTTCATAGCCTTCAGGAAAGGAATGGAGGTTTTTTTGTGGGGGTGGGGGGTGCCTGAGGAGAAGCAGCCTCCTCCAGCCTCCCTCCTTGAAAGGGGTTGGTCTGGCTTTTGTTTTGAGTCAGGCGCGCCTCGGGGCAGCCCCGGCGCGTGGTTAGCGCGCATGCGCGGAGTCCGCTCGGCGTCAGGCAGCGCGTCGGGCAGCCCTGCGCGCTTGGCCCGCTATATAAAGGGCGCGGGGTCCTGCGGCGCTGGCTGGCTCTCGGGGAGGCGGCGGAGGCAGAAGTAGCAGCGAGCGCAAGAGCAGCAGCAATGGCCGACTTCGACGCTTATGACGACCGGGCCTACAGCAGCTTCGGAGGCGGACGCGGGTGAGCAGCAGGAGGAGGGATTGTGATGCCGAAAGCCGGGGTGCTAAGCAGGGCCGGGCCTGGATGGCCCCCGGATGGGAGACCGAACGCCAAAGACGAGGCCGAAAAGAGCCGCGCCAACAGAACCAGGATCGGTTTGGCCTTTGGTGCTAAGCAGGGCCGGGCCTGGATGGTGCTTGGATGGGAGACCATACATTGATATCAGGGGCTGTGTTTGAGAGGCTGGCGATGGTAAAAGTTCCCCTTCCCTAAAGAAAGCCCTGCCAAGAGAACTATAAGGTGGCAGGATCGGTTTGGCCTTGGTGCTAAGCAGGGCCAGGCCTGGACGGTGCTTGGATGGGAGACCGTGCATTGAGATCAGGGGCTGAGGGCTATATTTGAGAGGCAAGAAGAAAAAGCCTAAAGGAGCCTAGTCAAGAAAACCAGAAGGGATCAGCTTGATCTTGGGTGCTAAGCAGGGCTAGGCCTGGATGGTACTTGGGTGGGAGACCAAATACTGACAGAGCAGTAGTCCTCCAACTGTCCTCTTTAAGGGGTATTTTGGACTCCAGCTCCCAGAAGCCCCAACTGCCTGGGATTCTGGGAGCTGGAGTCCAGGATCCCTCCAAGGGCAGTTTGGGGACCACAGTTGTAGAGGAAGGGCCCTTTGCCTAAGCAAAGACCCATAAAGTGCCAGGATCAGGTTGGCTTTGGGAGCTAAGCAGGGCCAGGCCTGGTTAGGAACTTGGATGGGAGACTGTGCATTAATATCAGAGGCTGAGGGATGGGCTTTAGAAGAGGAAGGGACCATAAAAGGATCCCTTGCCCAAGGAACCCCTGCGAGGAAAGCCCTAAGGTTGGCATGCCTTTCTCAGTACCTGAACTGCCTCTGAGGATTTCCTCCTTAAGAGTAAAGGCTGAGGAGCCAACAAGAATAAACCACTTGGGTCCATATCCATCAAAGAATGGTTGAAAAGGGAAGGAGGGGTGTGTCAATGAATCAAGTTTGTGGATCATGGGTTTGGGGTTCATCCCGAATGGGGTGAGGATGGGGACATTATGGGAGGTGGATAGAGCAGTGTTCAAAGGTGACTGTGACTCAGGGCTGGTACAGACAGCCCCAAATAAAGCTGGTTTGGGTCACTTTGGAGGTATGCTCTTTCAGTGATGCATGCGTCCTAAGAGGCCAGAAGCCGCACCAAAGGACGAGCATGGCTTCGGCGTGGCTTCCGGCCTCTTGGGACACATGCATCATTGGAACAGCATACCTCCAAAGTGACCCAAACCAGCTTTATTTGGGCCTGTCTGTACCAGCCCTCAGCCTTGGCTATGGATTGATCTCCTAAGTAGAGCTGTCCCTCCACATTTGTGGCTTTGGCTTTGGTTAATACATTCTCTCTAGGTATCTCTAGGTCCTCCAGCGCAACTCTGCCAGAAGTTAACCATAGAGTTGTGCTGGGGGACTGAGACGTTCCTATAGAAACCCCTTCTCTAGGGATTTGTAGGTCCTCCAGCATGATTCTATGATCAACCTCTGGTGGATGTTGACCATAGAGTTGTGCTGGAGAACCTACAAGTTCCTATAGAAAGCACTTCTCTAGGCATTTGTAGGTCCTCCAGCATGACTCTGTGATGATCAACCTCTGGCGAATGTTGACCATGTTGTGCTGGAGGACCTAGACGTTCCTATAGAAAACCCTTCTCTAGGCATTTGTAGGTCCTCCAGCATGACTCTATGGTCAACCTCTGGCAGGCGTTGACCATAGAGTTGCACTGGAGGACCTGGAGATCCCTAGAGAGGTTAAAAAAAGAATAGTGGTTCTTTTATGTGTGGTTTTTCATAACTCATGGGGGTCCTTCACTCCGAACCCCGGCGAATGTGGAGGGACCGCTACTCTATTTTCAAAGCATGCAGTAGATGCAATGTGATGACAGCTGCTGCCATGTAAGCCTATGGAGGGGAGAGGGGAAATCAACTTAGATTTGGTGCATCTTGATAAGGGAAGGTGCCTTTTCAGCCTTGGCTGAGGCATCTCAATAAGCAATGAAGCATCTCAATGAGGGAGGCCCAAGTCTATGGAAACTCATATGCTACCAACTTTGGTCTTTCATTTAGTCTCAAAGGTGCTGCAAGATCCTTTTGCATGAGAGGTTCATAATAGACGCCTGACAATAACTAATAATCCATACAGGGGTTTGTAACACCTCCGTAACAATAATTAATAATATAGGGATTCATAATGGCCCCTAATAAGAATTAATAACCCATAAGGGGGTGCATAATAACCCCTAAAAATAATTAATGATCCATAAGAGGGTTTGTAACACCCCCATATCAATAATGAATAATAAGAGGATTCATAATAGCCCCTAACGATAATTAATAACCAATAAGGAGGTTCAGAATAGCCTTGGCAATGTGTCTGAGCATCTGCAGCGCTAGCTACTACAGGAGGAATCATCTGGGAGAGGTCACTTCAGCAGTGAGTAATATGCGGGGATATATTAGTCTGAGTGAAGCAAATCGAACGGAGGCTTATGATTAGGCCTAATTCTGAAGTGTATTTTCTTCCTCGCAGACGGATTGAAGGGTTGTCGGTGGGAATGTTGGGAAACGGTCGGCAAAGCGGGAGGGATGGTAATTTGAATTAAAAGAAGCTTTGATCCATGGCTGGAGGAAGGTGCCCCTTTTTGCAAAGCAGAATCAGATGTCATAGGCCTGTTACAGACTGTCAAAATAAAGCTGCTTTGGGTCTCTTTGGAGGCATGCTATTTAAATGACGCATGGGTCCTAAGAGTCTGGAGGTCGCGCCAAAGCCACACTCCATTCCTAAGCACTGGAGGGCAGCTTTGGTGCAGCTTCCGGATTCTTAGGATGCATGCATCATTTAAACAGCATACCTCCAAAGAGACCCCAAGCAGCTTTATTTTGGCAGTCTGGAACAGGCCAAAGTAAGGTTTAGGATTCCCATGAAACAGGAAATGAAGAGGTGCAGTTGCTTAGTAAAATAATGTCTTATCAGCAGCTGTAAATTGAAATATCTGGATGGCTTTGCATTGTATCATTGATGTGTACATCACTTCTTTAAATCTTTTTATTTTTTTTAGGTGTTTTTTTTATTATTCTGAGTTGGCTGTGGGTTGTTTTTTTTTATGTCGCCGGCTAAACTTTGTAGCAACTGACATAGTAAATTAGATTAAGAGATTAGAAAGCTGGGCCAAAACTAACAAAATAAAACAGAGAAGTGTAAGGAAGAAAAACATGAAATGCTCAGATTTGGATGGCTTCGCAAGATGACATGTGAAAGGGATCTAGGAGTCAGTAGACCACAAGTTGAACATGAGTCAACAGTGCAATGCGGCAGCTAACAAGGCCAATGCGATTTTAGGTTGCATCAATAGAAGTATAGTGTCTAGATGAAGGGAAGTAACAGTGCCACTATATTCTGCTCTGGTCAGGCCCCATCTGGAATATTGTGTCCAGTTCTGGGCACCACAATCCAAAAAGGACATTGAGAAACTGGAGCATGTCCAAAGGAGGGTGAATAAAATGGTGAAGGGTCTGGAAACCATAAAGACCCATGAGGAGAGACTTGGAAGTTGGGTACGTTTAACCTGGAGAAGAGAAAGTTCGGAGATGATATTTAAGTATATGAAGGGTGTCATTTTGAGGGTGGAGTAAGCTTGTTTTCTGCTGCTCCAGAGAATAGGACCTGGAGCAATGGATGCAAGCTACAGGAAAAGAGATTGCACCTAGTTTTAGAAAGAATGCCCTTATGGTAAGAGCTGTTTGACAGTGGAAGATGCTGCCTAAGAGAGAAGTGGGATCTCCTTCTTTGGAGGTCTTTAAAAAGAGGCCCTCTCATTGAATCCTAGCATTGGAAGAGACTGCAAGGGCCATCCTGTCCAACACCCTGCCATGCAGGAACTCTGTTTGGGGGTGTTTTAGTCCTGCATTGTAAAATGGAGTTGAATATGACACTCCTTGTGGCCTCTTCCAACCCTCTATGATTTTTCTGGGGACTATGGATTGCAAAGCAACCTCTGAGAACACGGAGGCTAACCCTGCTCTTGCCCACAGGTCTCGTGGTGGTTCTGGCCTCGGCGCACGTAAACAGAAAGAGCTTCCAACTGAGCCCCCCTTCACAGCATATGTTGGCAACCTTCCCTTCAACACGGTCCAAGGAGACATTGATGCCATCTTTAAGGATCTCAGCGTAAGGAGTGTCCGGTTAGTCAGAGACAAAGAAACAGATAAATTTAAAGGTGGGTGTTTCTGTGTGTCCTCTTCCTGCTGGGTTTTGCTCTGTTGGTACAGGTCTGGGGTAAGAAAGTGTAGCATGCGGGCTGCATGTGAACCTGGCCCCTTTTTACACTTCAAGAAGCTCCAAACTCTCATTTTAAAAAACATAGACTCCCTAACCCCCACCAAAAATAGCCCAAAATCCAGTAAATAAAGAATAGCAGACTTCCAGTTACTTTTCGGCTGAAGACACAATAGTGCATCGTGCCACCAGGTCAAGAATTGGCTCAGTTGTCTACCCTGGGTGCAGAGTGATGCCAGCTTTTGGGGCGCATGAATAATCTTTTAAAGCTGAATGTTATGGTGTCTAAGAACACAAAACAAGATATTTCTTTCTTTTTATATCCTGGCTTTCATCTGGGACAGGACCCATGGAAGGGCTACTGACAAGCAAGAGAGAGATCAACCTGCTTGGGGATGTCCCCAGGGTTTGCAGATGTTAGAGCAGTGGTTCCCAACCTTTCTAATGCCGTGACCCTTTAATACAATTCCTCATGTTGTGGCGACCCCCAACCATACAATTATTTTCATTGCTACATGCAAATATATGTTTTCCAATGGTCTTAGGCAACCCCTGTGAAAGGGTCGTTCGACCCCCAAAGGGGTCCCGACCCACAGGTTGGGAACCACTGTGTTAGAGGAACGTTGAGGGGAATCTCCCCAGAGACCTCATCAAGGACAGCATGCTCAGTGGCCATAGAATGTGAGATGTGGATGGAATGGAATATTCTGGAAGGAGATGTGTTTGGCTGGCACCCTAAGAACACACATACTATAGTGCGAGGTGTTGTTGTATTTAACCATGGGCTACCATATTTTTGAGCCAGTGTGGTGTAATGGCTTGAGCCAATGACTATGACTCTGGAGAGGAAGGTTTGGAGTGACACAATCCGGTAACTCCTGCAAGAAGTCAAAAGGCCCCTTTCCTCTTACATGAAGCCAGTTGAGGCAGAGCAGCAGATCAAGCATCGGAGCCGTTTTACAGAACACACGCGTGGCAATATGTTCCACCCCTGCATAAGTTTACTTCCCAAAACAACTCATGGGGATGGACGGAAATGTATGCTAGCATGAGGTGCAAACCCTTGAAAAGCATGCCTGAGGCGGTTAACAAAGGCCTGTTACAGACTGCCAAAATAAAGCTGCTTCGGGTCTCTTTGGAGGTATGCTATTTAAATGAAGCTTGGGTCCTAAGAGTCTGGAGGTTGCACCAAAGCCACACTCCATTCCTAAGCACTGGAGGGCAGCTTTGGTGCAGCTTCCGGATTCTTAGGGTGCATGCATCATTTAAACAGCATACCTCCAAAGAGACCCAAAGCAGCTTTATTTTGGCAGTCTGGAACAGGCCAATATATCCGAAACCGAAAGCAATTTTACGAATCAAAGAGCAACAAAAATTGCCTAAAAGGAACTGTTAAAAACAATTGAAAAATGTCGAATGGTCCCTTTTAAAAGATTCAAACTACAGTGCTACCTCAGGTTACGAAATTAATTCGTTCCGCCGCCCCGTTCGTAACCCGATGCATTTTGCAACCCGAAAAGGCTTTCCGTTAGCGCTGGAAAGCCGCACGTTTGAATTTCGCGCCGAAAAAAATTTCATAACCCGAAAAAACCTTTGTATCCCGGAACAGTTTTTTCCAATCTAACTTTTTCGTATCCCGGAAATTTCGTAACGCGATCAATTCGTATCCCGGGGTACCACTGTACTGTAAAGTAGTGAAACCAAATCTCAAGCCTTAGGGAAAACAAATTGACCACACAAAGTCCTTGAGTGGGCAGGTCTTAAGTAGAGCTTAACCATATAGTGCAGTGATCCCCAAACTCTTGTCCTCCAGGTGTTTTGGATTTCAGCTCCCAGAAGCCTGGGTCATATTGGTTAATGGTCTGGGATTCTGGGAGCTGAAGTCCAAAACATCCTGAAGGCCAAAGTTTGGGAATCTGATATAGTAGTAGCAGGACTAGTAGGTTCTCCTTGGGATTTGAGGAGAATTGAATGGAGTCAGCTTCCATTGGAAAAGGCCTTCTCTGGTAGCCACTCAGCTAATGTCTGTACCCAAAAGAGGAAGGGATTTTGATCCCAAATGTTGGGGAGGCTTGTATGAGAAGAGATCTGCATATGTATTAGTCTTCCCATTGCTCATATTTCCTTGCAAAGTTGAGGACTTGAGTGGCAGTACCAAAAAGACCTGTTTGTGTCTGATGTTAGATGAGTTTAGTTTACAGCTTTCCAAGAGCCAAGATGTGAAACCTTATTTTTTTTAGTCAATATGCCTTCCTTTCTTTTCTCGTACTGCAGGATTTTGTTATGTAGAATTTGATGAAGTTGAATCACTTAAAGAAGCCCTGACCTATGATGGAGCAGTAAGTACTCTACCTGTGGAATATAAAATGTGCAGTGTGTTTGTAATTCTCTCTGGCATCTACCTGGCAAACAGTCAGCTGTCTTTCCTTCCTACCCAACAGCTTTTGGGGGACCGGTCGCTCCGAGTGGACATAGCCGAGGGCCGGAAACAAGATAAAGGCGGCTTTGGTTTCCGGAAAGGTGGCCCAGACGACAGAGGTGATGTTTTAAATGGTTGCTCTTCTCTGCAACTTTAAAGTGTAATGGGTATATTAGTGCCACCTGGATCAGTGTGTGTGTAACATGAAATGCCACCCAATATACAGTCAGTCTTCAAGCTTTGTTGAATGACATACATTCCTGCGACAATAATGCAAAAGATAATGCGATACGCATGCACAAAGCCTGGCTGATGAAAGGAGTGGTTTGATATCCTTGAGGCCTTGAAGGGTAGGAGCACTGCAACGAAGTGAAAAATGATGGTAGAGTAAGGAGCTGTTAATCCCAGAATAACCTACAAAGAAGTCCCAAGGACTGCTACTCCAAAACCCTGCAGTCACAGAGGAATCTGGGACTAGAACCTGAACCAAGTGGGGATATGAGGGCCAGCGACACATTTTGGATGTGAAGAAAGTTTTCTTGTACAGAAAGGGAGAATCATAGAGTTGGGAGAGACCCCAAGGGCCATCCAGTCCAACCCCATTCTGCCATGCAGGAACTCTCAGTCAAAGCATCCCCAAATCTCTACTAAATATCAGGAAGATCTTTCTGAGAGTATAAAACACACTGCCTTCTGGGGGAAACAGACTTGCTCCTTTATTGTCAGGTGTTCAGTAGTGTTTGGATAAATCACTGTGAAGGATCCTGTAGTAATGGTTTTTCTGCCTCACCAAGTGGTTGAAGTAGGTTACCTTGGTGGTCCCTTCGGCCGCTTCAACTAAAATGTATTTCCTTTCCAGTCCATGAAAGCACACCTCTGTATCTTGACTAGCATGGATCTGCCAGCATCTCCCTGTACATTAAAGAAACTGGAGAGGATTTCTCCTTTCTGCTTCCTTGGCTTGTAAGGAAGACAGAGGGATGCAAGCACTTTGCATGTCCAAGAACCTCAAGTTTCACATTTAACATGGATGTCAAGGCTTCCTGTAACACTTTTCAGCACTTAAAGAATGGTATACTAGGAAAAGTGTAAAATGAGCTGCCCGTTTATGTATATGAACGATGTGATAGACAAATGCAATATTACATGAAACGTTGCAGTGTAGAGCAGAGGTGAGTAACTATCGTCCTCCCACTGTTGTTGCATTGCAACTCCCATTAGCCTTAGCCAACATAGCCAATGTTGAAGGATTATGAGAGTGCGTTCCCATAGCATCCATAGGAGCAGAGTGGTCTTTCCCTGGGGTAAAGCTATGCTAGTTTTGGAGGCACACCAGTTGCTCTAAATAATATATATATATATATTAAGCAAGAAGTTAAATCTTCTGCCAGACAGAGGAATGCAGAGTAGAAAGATACAACAAGGCAATATTCTGAAATGGAGATGGACAGACGTCAAGCTAGTGGGACCTGTTTGACATGCTTTACTTCAAGCACCAAGGTCTACCAACTAGATCTAGACATAAAATGGTGGCTCAGGAAGCAAAGTCTAAAGTCGTACTATATAATGACCCCATGATCTGTGCAAAGGAAGGAATGTACATCTGCATATGAGTTACCCTACAGCAGCACTTCTAACAACACATTTGTAAAGAGCTGAACATGCCCCTGGTCCGAAGCAACAACTCCTGTTTTAAAGCTGAGAAGCACATTAGTAAAAGGCCAGCAGTGGCAATCCCACCCTAATTTTTCCTCTCAGAATCCCTTTGGGAATCTATTGTAAACCATACAGAGATCTCTTCTTCCTGTCCCTTTTCTGTGTTTGGTGTGAGTCTGCTGCTTTGTAGTACAAAGGCAGCAAAGTGAGTTTAAAAGGTTTCTTCCACTGATCTTCTGTTGAAGGTTAATTGATGGCATAAATAGATTATATTCCATAGATCATGGCACCATAGTTGATACAGTTGTTGAACCAAAAGGAAATAATTTTCATGTGGTGTAACCCACGCCAGGATTTTTGGATTGCTAATACTCTCCCTCGTGCCTTGAGTATCTGTTTCAGTCACAAGGTTTGATGTTTTGAATAACAGAGCAGGATTCAAAAACAGCTTCGAGGATTGTGTGGCATAAAAAGGCACTACTTAAAAAGTGGGTCTAGTTTTATGTCGCCGTAAGTGGCTTCAGCACAGTTCGGTTCAGGAAAATGAGGTCTTTAAAGGGTTGCGTGAAGATGCTGGCACTTCACAGGTCTCTTGCCAGCATTCCTGCTCAGGCCTAGATGAGTCCTACTCCTTGAGACCTATACATGCCTCCCAGCTACCAACTTTCCCAGGCCTTCGCATGCCTTTCTCCGATCGTGCCGCATTCTCCTACAGAGTACAGTTGCCTGGTGTTAGAAAACATGCGGATTGCGCCAGGCTGAGAGAGCCCTGCAATGTCCACCATTGGAAGTGGAACCTTTTAGACCTTCCCCATTGACCCATGCTTGCAATGTGGCTTTCTTTTTAGGCATGGGCGGAGGTCCGCGGGAACCACGAGGAGGTGGATGGGATTCCAGAGATGACTTCAATTCTGGTAGCGGTATTTGTCCTTTTTCCTATTACTGAGATTTTGCACCATCTCTTCCTTTTATTATTATTATTATTATTTACATCCTTCCGATGTGCGTCCGGCGCAGGCGGTGGTAAGGCAGTCTTAATTTTCCCAATAAGGTGGCATTCCCAAATGTTGTTCAGACATCTTGTCTTTTTGGAGAGCGTGGCAAAGGACGCGTGTGTGTATATGTTATTCTGTTTCCTTGGGATGGTTTCAGTGGCAAAGCCATCATTGACTGGGGTAGAGAAATGTTGAAGCCTTTGAAGATGGAGGTATAAGTACGTTTATTTAACAGATGTAAGTATGCTTCCGTAAATCGTCTTCAGAAGAACCTGACGTCATCTGGATTGTAAAATTCTGTGTTGCTCTGGCTTTCCATCAGTAGGACTATGTATCCATCTGTCTCTTTCCTTTTTGAACGTCCAATAATTCCGACTCTCAAAATAAAGTCCAGGCCAATAAGGATAGATCAGAGAAGCCCCGACACACTCCCAAGTTTACTGATTTCCTCATCAACCTTGCAATCTGTTGGATATGATGGCAGTCTGCATCTTAGATTTGTTAATGCTTGGAGTGTAGGGCTGCCTCATTTCTGAGCATGCTGCATAAACCCAGCAGACATGCCTTGAGGGTTGTAGTCTTGCATGTTACCTTCCGCTTGCTATTGTTTATTACTACCTAGCAATGATCATTGTCATGTTTTTGTACATTCCAGCCTACACATATCCCTGTGAGAGATATTGTTCCTACTTTTACAGGTGCTGACTTGGGGGGATAAGCAAAGTCCTTACCAGATTCATAGTATTGGCTGCCCTTGAATCTAGATACTGACCTAATTGTTGTGCTACTCTCTTAAAGAGCCATGAAGATGCTGAAGGTGTCGCCATGTGGGCAAACTTGCACTCCAAAGCTTGATTCTTCCCTCTCCTGTCCTGTCCTCGATGAACCCAAACTGTTCATTTTCAAACCTCTCTTTTGACAGTCGTTTCTCAAACTGAAAAGCCTGGAAGCATTGACTCTATAGACATCCTTCAATAAATAAAAATTGGGATTTCTAGCATCCTTGTACAGGTGACTTTGGTGGACGTGGACAGTTCGCCAATCCTAGTTATAAAAGAGGTTTGTCCACATGGTAGTCCTAAGATGTTCATTCGATAAAATGAAGAACAGCATCAAGGACTCTCTGGTTTGCCTATTAAAAGTCTTGCTACAATAAAGTCAGGCTTGTAAATTCCTCAGAAAGGAAGGTTTCTGATCAATTTGCAATTTCAGAGTCTTGTATCTACCAAGTGGGAGTCTCTTCACTTTCCACATTGTCCTCACTTTCATGTCTACATTCTGTGTTGTTGTTTTTTAATACTATCTCCTATGAGGAGCTCCAGGACATTTCTAATAAATCAGTTAAGACAATGATATGGCCACCAAGGAACCCACATTTGCAACACAGCCAAGAGGCATGCTGAAGCAACAGAGTCAAATCAATGCAGTTCCACCCAAGCGCTCTTGAAAAGCTACCTCTTCGCTTTACAACAAAAAGCGAGCAGGGCCGTGTAATACTAGGAGCTTTGTATTTCTCGCAGAGAGAGGTATGGAATGATAGGTTTCTTCTTTTCTACTTGTCTCTTAACTCAGTCTGACCAATGCCTGCAGTTCTCTAGCCCATTGCTTTTGACGAAACATGTCTTGGTAACCTAAGTGCCTGGCTGATCCTAAAAGTACCTCTCTGTTAGACCCTTCAGGTTGCTTCAGTGAGCAAGATTTCCCCCATATTCAGACATAGCAAAACGGCTGACGCTGGTTTCTGTGTTCCTCTTGGCAGGCGGCTTCAGAGATGACGACTTTTTGGGAGGACGAGGCAGAACGCGTCCTGGGGATCGGCGAGGTGGTGGCCCACCCATGGGAGGAACCGGTCGCTTCAGAGATGGCCCTCCGCTGCGTGGATCTTCCATGGATTTTAGAGAGCCAACAGAAGGTGGGTGTTCTTTTTCTTCCCTGTGTTGCTTTCAAACCGGATTGCTGCTAACAATCTGTTTTGCAGCTGACACCTGTTAGATCCTGTTATAGAGCATGAAATCCCTATGCAGTTGTTTTTCTGGGCCTTTCGGACTACGTGGCCATGTTCTAGAAGAGTTTATTCCTGACGTTTCGCTGGCATCCTCAGAGAAAGATGCAATTGTTTGGCAAAAGCCCAAATATGTATCACTTGCCCCGGTTCATATGTAACTTCTGTTCCAGGCCTGATGCTTGTGTTCTGTTTGTACTGGTCAGACCTTCCCCGCCACCAGTCAAAAAAAGTGTGGACTTCTGAACATTTCCAGTCTGGGGCGAAATTCAACTCCATCTTCATTTTGAACAACACCAACAAACCCCAGACTTTTTGGGCAGTGTGTAGCGTATGCGCTTTCAAGTCCCCTGTTGACTTATGGTGACTCATTCTCAGAAGTGGTTTTGCCAGTTTTTCAGGCAGGTTAGGACTCCTGAAAGCTGCAGCAGTGCGCAAGGGCCCTTGCAAACTCCCATAGCATGCTTTTACATACGAGAAACCGTATGTCCAGAGGAAAGCATACTATGGCCTGTTACAGACTGCCAAAATAAAGCTGCTTTGGGTCTCTTTGGAGGTATGCTGTTTAAATGATGCCTGGGTCCTGAGAGTCCGGAGGTTGTGCCAAAGCCACACTCCATTCCTAAGCACTGGAGGGCAGCTTTGGTGCAGCTTCCGGATTCTTAGGGTGCATGCATCATTTAAACAGCATACCTCCAAAGAGACCCCAAACAGCTTTATTTTGGCATTCTGTCACAGGCCTATGTTTTGTATAGATGTCATAACAAGGTGTTGGCCATCTTCAGTTTTTATTAGGAATCTTCTTTTTTAAATTGCTGCTAAAGGGGTGCATTTAGTTGATTTAAACAGTTTACAGGTGTACTTCACTTAATGAAGTAGATGTCTTCTTATTAAGCAGAAAATTGGCCTGGTTCCACTTGATATGGATGCAAGCTACAGGATAAGAAATTCCACCTTAACATTAGGAGGAACGTCCTGACAGTAAGGGCTGTTCAACAGTGGAAGATATTCCCTCTGAGTGTAATGGAGTCGCCTTCCTTCGAGGTCTTTAAACCGAGGCTGGATGGCCATCTGTCAGGGATGCTTTGATTTCATGGCAGAATGGGGTTGGACTGGATGGCCCTTGGGATCTCTTCCAATGTATTTTGGGGAGGGGGTGTTTTCATGGACCCGGGGTTGTGGGGACCCATGCTCAAGGAGAAACGTTTCTTCTCTTCCAGAGGAAAGAGCCCAGCGGCCCAGACTTCAGCTCAAGCCCCGGACAGTTGCTACTCCCCTCAACCAAGTAGCCAACCCCAACTCTGCGATCTTTGGCGGAGCCAAGCCAAGAGAGGAAGTAGTAAAAGGAGAGCAAGAATGAGCCTGAGGGGGGCAAGAGTGTGTGTGGGGAGGGGGGGACGGGATGGGAGAGCGGGAGGGGGCGGGAGAAAACGCAAGACAGCCCAGCGTGTCTCAATGTGCTCAGAACATTAACCCTGCGGCCACCATTCCTACCATCTTGACACTTGTCCTCCTCGAAACAGAAATGAAAAAGAAAACCCTTTACAAAACATACCAGAGCTTGTGAATGCATGTCAGCTGTTAACAAGTGGTTTTTAGTACGTTCTTGGCTTTGCTGTATCTATTGCCTGCATTGTCTTAAGTTTCTCCCCTTTCCTCACCCGTGTCCCCCCTTAAAGCCCAGCACATGGCGTGTGGCCAGTCAAGCGCTGCCCTACTCCATGAAGGTGGGCTTCTCTCAGCGGAGGTGCAGCTTCCACCTTCCTCCTCTGGCTTTTCCCACTTCCCAGACAAATGGGTCAGGCCCCAGTTCTCCTCCCGAGTATCCCCTCCTCCTTCCCACAAGGTTTCTGTGCCCTCTGCATGCTTGCCACGTGCGACACCCCTCGACTCAGAAGAGTCCCACCAAAGTGGAAGACCTCTTGAGTCATGGAACACTGTCCCCGTACGAATCGCCTATGCAACACAAGAGTGAAATGAGCCCTTTTGCCACTAAGGCTCTTCAGAATATATATACATATAAATATATATCATTAGTTCCCTGCCTCCCCACTGGCAGCTTTAAAAGAGTTAAAACAGCCACAAGAGCAAGGAAAAGCTACCCTGACATGAGCGTTTTGCAGATCCTTGTCGGCAACTTATACCTGATGCAAAAGCACTTGATGCGGCCCCTCTGCCTTCTTGTTGTGGCCTACGCACTTGTCGCTGGCGCTCACAGGTCGGTGATGTCCAACCTTGTGCCTAACGTAGCCCCCGGGACCGTCTCCTACATGTCCTTATATATTTTTTACCTGTCCGCTAGCGACGTTTAACCTACACTTTGTTTAAATTACTGAATTTTTAGTTTGGTTTGTTGGAGTGGGGCTTCCTTTGGGACGGAACGGGGTCCTAACTCCAGCGTTTGGTTCTGTCCCGACTGGCTTTGCTTTGGCAGGGAGCCTTTACGGTGGAAATGAGAGGGTTATTCCGGAGGGGTTTTTTGGCACAAGAGGCCTAAGAGGTCTGTTAGCTTCGACTCTTTATACTTGATGAAAAAAGTAACTTGGATAGAAAGTAATGCTGAACAGTTCTGCAGATTTGAGGGGCAGAGTTGCCTGTTTGCCTATCCAGGCTTTAGCCTTCATGCAGCGTTGGACCTCAGTGCTAGGAGATCTAGTTTTCCCCTTTATTGGTATAGAGTGTAACGAAAAATAGCAGGCGCATGTTTCTTTCTCACCCCGTAAATAAAACGCAACCGCTGTGTGCAAATGTATCCTGATTCGAAGAAGGAATTGGCAAAAATCCGAGGGTGATATTAATTTGTATGACCCAAAACGGAAAGAACAACACCAGTCTGAACAAACGTCAGCTTCTCTTTTCTCTTTTCCCCCGGCCCTCCTTTTTGTCTTTATGTCTGTTTCTCCGAACAAGAACCATTTGTCTAACGCTACTTTTCTTTGCGACATGCGCTGTGTGTCTGTGTGGTTGTGTTCCAAACGAAATCCATCGAAAGAACCTCACTTCTGTTGTTCTTTTAGAAAAAAGAAAGTGCGGAAGGACCGAGATTTTAAGAGCAGAAACAAAAAAAACCCCAAGGCTTCCCATGCAAGACTCACTTATAGTCGTTTGATTTTTAAATGTGTAAAGAGAAATTTCCGAACACTTAACACATTCTGCTTCGTGACAAAAGTAAATTTATGGATATGGTATTTTGTGAATGATCTTTTAAATAAAGAAAACATTAAATAATATGGAAGGCTGGCATGTGTTGAAATCTCTTTGCAGTCCAGGATCGGATGTGTTTTAAGGCAGGTTGTCTTTTTAGAACGTGGACATTTTCAAATAGCCTGTTTCAGTATTAAAGGCCCAGAGACTCCTAAACATTAGCCTGTTTAGTTTGGCATAAGAGGTCATGCGCTGCAGCTTATCAGTTCATATCTTTGGGTCTGAAAATGGAAACTACTTCTCTCCAACCTCAGCCAACCTTAAAATAATTCAGTAGCCTGTCTTGTGGTCAAGGGCTGCCAAGGTCCATCTTAAGCACCTCCAAGATCTAAAATGGAGTTCTGGAATTGTTCGGTTAGAAGGGACTCCTGAAACCTTAAAAGATGCCCATGTTGTAGATTGGAGCACACTTACTCGAAGTGTTAACTTTGACTTAACAGTGGAGGGGAAGATAGGAATGTTCATACAATTAAACGTATAGCATAGGGACATACCTGACAACAGGTTTTCATATGTGGCATTCAACATGTGCACCAGCCATAGGCAACTGTTGGAGACTAAGGGCCACACTGCTTGGAAGGCCATGTTTTGACCATTTTTTGATCATTGAAGCATCAATAGCCAGACTGCCTTCTTGAGGATAGGCTGCAATGGTAGAAGGTGAAGAAGAGATTGCCCATGTGCCCAACAAAACCAATTAGCCCAAAGCCCAGTTGCTCATAGGGCCAAGCTATTTGTGACAAGTACACTCCCCCGTCCAGATTTGTGGCTTTGACTCTTGCGGATTTGATTATTCATGGATTTTATTAATACTGTATGTTCTCTCCAGGAATATCTACGTCTTTCAGCGCAACTCAGTGGGCAACTTTAACCAAAAGTGGCACCGAAGGACCTAGTGATCCCTACAGAGAACACTTCGCTGGGCATCTGTAGCTCCTCCAGCGCAATTCTATGGTCAATTTATGGCAGACGTTGACTTCAGAGTTGCACAGGAGGACCTAGAGATTCTCAGAGAGGTGTTCTCACATAGTGTTTTTGTTATTTGTGTTTCCACATTCATGGGGGTCCTGTGCCCCTGACCCCAGTGAATGTAGAAGGACAAGTGTATTCAAGCCTTGCAGAGCCCGCATAGGCATTACCAAGACAGTTGAGCAATGGCTTGATTCAGAACTTGGAAAAGTCATCTTTTGGGGATTGCTCTTTCCAAACTCCTTACCCACCCTGGTTGGGGGATTCTGGGAGCTGAGATCCAAAAAGGAGAGGGTTTATGCAAGGCACTTCATTCTAGAATGGTGGGGGGGTCTGGAGGCTATGGCCTATGAAGAACGACTTAGATGTTTAGCCTGGCGAAGAGAAGGTTAAGAGGTGATATGATAGCTGTGTTTAAATAGTTGAAGGGATGTCATATTTAGGAGGGAGCAAGCTTGTTTTCTGCTGCTCCAGAGAACAAGACCCAGAACAATGGGTGCAAGCTACGGAAAAAGAGATCCCACCTCAACATTGGGAGGAACTTCCTGACCGTAAGGACTGTTCAACCGTGGAAGACATTCCCTTGGAGAGTGGTAGTGTCTCCTTCCTTGGAGGTCTTTAAACAGAGGTTGGATGGCAATCTTTCAGGGATGTTTTGTGAGTTACTGCATGGCAGAAAAGGGTTGGTCTGGACGGCCCTTGGGGTCTCTTCCGACTCTATGATTCTATGAATGTGTCAGGCATGCTGTGGTGGCTTCAGTATGGTCTGGGGAGTTTGGGGGATACGTTCAAGTCCTCACTGAGTTATGAATCTCACTGAGTGACCAGTGACTCTCCGCCTTGCAAAGTTGTTGTGACGATAAAGTGGGGAGGAAGGGAACCACATACCATTCCTGGAGGAAAGCTCAGACATAAATGAACCTACTACGTGAATGGAACAGGCTTCTCCAACAGCCAGGCTCAAACATTTTGCTTTGAAACGGGTCAAGGGGGTTCTGTGTTCCAGGTGCACGGTGCTTGTTCTAAGCCTTGTAGAGTGCAAGGGTGCCCTCCAAGGCCGAGTAGCGGATGTCATGTTCGGTGACTCAGGGCAACAGGAAACCAGAGACCTGCTCGCTGTCTCTGCGAGGAAGTTGACCACATTGCGGTTTGACTGCTGCTGTAAAATGTGAGCAAGAGAGAGGTCCGGCATGAGACGTCGGACCAAGAGCTGCTGCAGCAGAGCAAGAAGACACGTCTGAACCTGCAGGTAGGGCTCTCCTTGGGCACTTTTTCATACTCCTTCCTTGCCTTCTTAGATGCTCAATTCTGGACAGTGTGCCAGGCTAATTTTTATGCTAAAGACACTCTCCTTGCTAACCTGACTTTCTTCAGTATGTACATCTTGTAGCCTCTTTGAGACTAACATAAAGAAGTTGGCAAGCTGAACTTTCCTAGACTTATTGTGTATATATGTAGAAGTCTAGAAATGTTAGTTAAAAATTGACCCCCAAAAACCGGAGTCCGCTCAATGTTAGTACAGTACTTTAACTCTTATTTTAAAATAGGAACCATCCCCTGGTGAAAGGCAAGAGTATAATCTGTCCTGGAAACACTGACCCTCTTCGACTCTCTCATCCATCTAGCCCTTAATCATAGAATCGTAGGGCTGGAAGAAACCACAAGGGCCATCCAGTCCAATCCCTTGCCATGTACAGTACTTTATTTAGGATGAGTACATACAGTTATATCTGATGGAATTTTGCAGGCTCTTTGCCATTGTTTTCCTTCGCTTAATCCTTTAGGTCCTTTGTTATGTGGCCTTAAGTTTCACCCTCGACTTATCCACGGGTTGTGCCAAAATGCATCATTTTGGCCCCAAAACCATACAGTCATGTATATACAGTAAGTATACGAAAGCCCATGCTGCCAACTTCTTTCAGTTAGTCATAGAATCACAGAATTGGAAGAGACCCCAAGAAGGGCCATCCAGTCCAACCCCATTCTGCCATGCAGGAACCCTCCATCAAAGCATCCCCAACAGATGGCCATCCAGACTCTGCTTAAAGACCTCCAAGGAAGGAGACTCCACCATCCTCTGAGGGTGCATTTAACACTGTCAAGTAGTTCTTACCATTAGGAAGTTCCTCCTAATGTTGAGGTGGAATCTTTTCCTGGAGCTTGCATCCATTGCTCCACGTCTTATTCTCTGGAGCAGCAGAAAACAAGCTTGCTCCCTCCTCAATATGGCATCCCTTCAAGTATTTAATCAGGGCTATCATATCACCTCTTAACCTTCTCTTCGCCAGGCTAAACATCCCCAGCTCCCTAAGTCGTTCTTCATAGGCCATAGCCTCCAGACCCCCACCACTCTAGAATGAAGTGCCTTGCATAAACCCTCTCCTTTTTGGATCTCAGCTCCCAGAATCCCCCAGCCAGTATGGGTAAGGAGTTTGGAAAGAGCAGTCCCAAAAGGATGACTTTCCCAAGTTCTGAATCAAGCCATTGCTCATCTGTCTTGGTAATGCCTATGCTGGCTCTGCAAGGCTTGCATACACTCTTTGGAGGTCTTTAAACAGAGGTTGGATGGCCATCTCTTGGGGAATGCGTTGATTGTGAGTTCCTGCATGGCAGAATGGGGTTGGACTGGATGGCCCTTCTTGGGGTCTCTCCCAACTCTATGAGTCTATGATTCTATCCTATGGCATCCTGGGATTTGTCGTTTTGCAAGTCTAGCCTTCTCTGCCAAAGAGTGACAGTACCCCACAAGTATTTCTTCCTGCCGAGTAGTAGTCTGTTTCCACTGAGTAACTGATGAAAGTAGTCAGCATATACTCATGATCAGAGTCTGGGAGGAAAATACAGTTAAATTTAGCTTCTTATGTTCTAATTAGTTGCTCTTTCCTCTCGAAACTTCCCAATTTCTAGCATCGCAGAGCGTGAGGCATGCATGGAAAATGGTCGACAGCTAGGCCTCTTTGTTCGCCTTCCCATGGTCGCTTTGCCTGACCCCTTTCTTTGGATGTCCAAACGGCGATTTCAACATTGGGATCAGTTAGGGTTTGGTTTGAAGGCTCTCTATGGATACCAAAATCCATGGATGCTCAAGTCCCACTGAATACGACGGCAGAGTAAAATGTGAAGCAACACTTGGGTAGCTTCCTAGGTTTTCAAAGCTTTCCCATGCACTCTTAAGATGTCAAAATACCCGAAGAGAGCATCAAGGTTTTTAAAACATACTTGTATTGTATATCCCACTATAACGCTGTGCACATTGGCAATAACATGATTAATACATAGAGGAGCCTATTCACAGAACACAAACTCTGGGTTGGTTATAGTGCACCTCCATTTCTAGCATTCAATACTAGCGTCTGTACAAATTTCAGGTGTTCAGTGGCAACCTCGCCTCTCCACACCATAGTTCTTGACTTCATCAGCTTTGTGGTTTTGAGGTGTGTTCAGAAGTGTTTTCCCACTGTGTTCTGCGTTACGCATAAAGCATGGATAAGCTGGTAAATCAGAGCGCTTCCAAGAAACGCCCTGGTGATAAAAATGTGTGCGATCATTGCAAAAGAAAAGCAGTAGTCGTTGGAGAGAAGCTTGATGTGATGCAAGTATTTTGGTGAATATGGGTCCATGCAGAGAGGCCAAAATAAAGCTGCTTCAGGTCACTTTGGAGGTATGCTGTTTAAATGATGCATGGATCCTAAGAGTGCGGAGGTTGCGCCAAAGCCACACTCCATTCCTAAGCACTGGAGGGCAGCTTTGGTGCAGCTTCCGGATTCTTAGGGTGCATGCATCATTTAAACAGCATACCTCCAAAGAGACCCCAAGCAGCTTTATTTGGGCAGTCTGGAACAGGCCACAATATTTCAGGGACTAAGCTGAGATCAAGCAAATTTTCTCCATCTCAAGCGACAGAGAAGGAAAAGTTCAAAGATATAGCCGTGTTAGTATGTTGAGCGATCGTGTTGCACCTTGAGATTAACCGAAACAAAGAAGTTGGCGGCATGAGCTTTCCTAGACTTAAGTCTACTTCCTCCGAGAAGGAAAAGCTGCTATGTGTGCGGATTGAAGGCCAAACAAAAAGGGGGTCTGGAACTATATATCTAACAATAAAAGGATTCACCTCCTTTCACAAACATCTTTGCATCTGAGGAAGTAGTCTACGAAAGCTCAAGCTGCCATCCTCTTTCTTTCAGTTAGCCTCAAAGTTGCTACAAGATCTCTCTACACACTGATGCTACAGACTAACATGGCTATATCTTTGGCCCTATACAGACAGGCCAAAATAAAGCTGCTTCAGGTCACTTTGGAGGTATGGTGTTTTAATGATACATGTGTCCTATGAGTCCAGAAGCCGCACCAAAGCCACACTCCAGTCCTTAGGACTGGAGCATGGCTTTGGTGCGGCTTCTGGACTCTTAGGACGCATGTCTCATTTAAACAGCATATCTCCAAAGTGACCTGAAGCAGCTTTATTTTGGCCTGTCTGTATCAGGATAGTTTTCTTTTCCTTCATGTTGACTCATACAGGTCTCACCTAGGATAAAGTTCTCAGACTTCCAACTCATAGTTAGCTGTCTGCAACACTGCCCCATAGCACAAGTTATTCGGACAAATAACATACGTAGTAATCACAGCTATTAAAAATTAAACCCCCTCCCAATTCTGCAGTTGTTGTTTTTTGGCTGCCTCCAAGTCCTCTGGGACCTTGCACACGTCCTTGTTCAATGTCATCCCAATTATTTCTATCCGTTCCTCCCTCCTCCCTTTAATATTCTGAATTAAGGATGCTGTGCCCTGAAGCGCTTGTGGCGATGCTGAATTTGTGTCCTGATGGAAGCTGCAGGGCATCTTTCTACCACTCCTTCTTTTTACCGCTCCATCAATCTTTTTGTTTTCAAGGTGGAAGCCGTGGCGAGATCAAGCTATGAGCCAAATGGAATTGATTTGGGGTGCCTTCTCCTTGATGCTTTTGGGAGCACTTGTTAGCATGTGCATGAAATGTCAACGGTCTGGTAAGGCTTTTAAACCACCACCACCACATAACTGACTTGCTTCTTCTTCATGTCAAGGTCTAAAATGATAGAGCTGTGTGCATGCAGAGGTTAGCTATTATGATGAAGGAGCAATGGCTACCGAAAATAAATTGGTGACCTGGGGCTTTCTTCTTTGATCTCTTTCACTACCATTCTGTGTGGGATCAAAAACCTCCTCCACGTGGTTTCACAGAAGGCTGGAGTAAACTTTTGGGATGTGTGAAGCACCACATGAGAGAGGGTTGCCATCTGAGGGAGAGGAGGTGGGATCCAGTAGATATGGCCTGGAGAAGAGAAGGTTAAGAGGTGATATGATAGCCCTGTTTAAGTATTTCAAGGGATGTCATATTGAGGAGGGAGCAAGCTTGTTTTCTGCTGCTCCAGAGAACAGGACCTGGAACAATGGATGCAAGCTCCAGGAAAAGAGATTCTACCTCAACATTAGTAGGAACTTCCTGACAGTAAGAACTGTTTGACAGTGAAATACACTGCCTTGGAAGGTAGTGGAGTCCTCCTTGGAGGTCTTTAAACAGAGGCTGGATGGCCATCTGTCGGGGATGCTTTGATTGTGAGTTCCTGCATGGCAAAATGGGGTTGGACTGGATGGCCCTTCTTGGGGTCTCTTCCAACTCTATGATTCTATATGAAATACTTGCATCCAGTATGAGAGATGTTGGAAGCAGATCTGAGACCGGCAAAGTTGCATGCAAGCATCCTTTCTTGAAGCTGTTTTTATTTTCACTTTATGGGCTACCGCTTTTCTTTTTGCCGTTACTTTTACGCTTTCTCTTGTATGATCTTGTGTTTGTTATGTCATCTCTGCCTATAGAGAATAAATGGAAGACAAGCCTGGACAGTCAGAGGAATCCGTAAGTAGCTGATCACAACCATTACTGTGCTTCAGACATCTTTCACTTGATGCTTGCTTGAGCCCTGATACTTAGGGACAAAACGGCTGGGGTTCCAGGTTACTTCAACGGCTGCCTTTGCTGATCCCAACTTTGAGATGAACGTCCGAGGCTCTAGTGATGCTCCAGCCTCTAAAAGCAATAATTCTGGCAGACCAGGGAAACAGGGCCTTTGCAAGCAACAGCCTCGCTCTTCAGGACCCTGTTCCACTTTATGTCTGCAATAGACCACCATTTATTCCAGGGCTAAAGATTTACCTGGTTGCTTTGGCTTGCCATTGAATTAGGATTCTTGTGGGATCCTGTATACAAGGTGAAGATACTGACTGGGCTCTTTTCCCTCCACAAACCTCCTTCCCAAGTCTTTGAGAGAGATCCTCGGACGGTCAGCATACATACACTTTGTGTGCATGGAGGAGGGATGGCCAGTGTTTTTATTCTTGGTAGCTTATCCTTTCTCCAAATAGTAGTCATAGCAGAGTAATCTCAGTGACACACACACAGTCAGGCTAAAAAAGCCTCTGTTGTTGTTGTTGTTGTTGTTGTTGTTATGTGAGCCTAGAAGTTGTTTCTGACTTATGTTGATCCAAAGACGCACCGACCCATAGAGTTTTCTTGGCAAGTTTCTTCAGAGGGGGCTTGCCATTGCTATATCCTCCGAGGCTGAGAGAGTATGACTTGCCCAAGGTGGGTTTTTATGCTCAAGTGGGGAATCGAATCCTGATCTCCAGAGTCATAGGCCTACATTCAAACCATTACACCATGCTGGCTCTCAAAGCCTCTGTTACTTGAAGAGAGATTCAAGGTGCTGGACACTTAGATGGCTATGAGGCCCCTGTGTGTTGAAACTGAGCCATGTGCAAGTTGTATGCCAACTTAACGGCGAACCTGCCACAGGGTTTTCCTGGCAATGTTTGATCAGATGGGGTTTGCCACTGTCTTCCTCAGAGGCTGAGAGAGATGACTTGCTAAGGTCACTCTGGGTTTCCATGGCTGAGCGAGAGATTTGAAGCCTGGTCTCCAGAGTCATAGTCCAATGCTCAAACCACTAAGCCATGCTGGTTCCTAACCAAAACATGCTTTTGACAATGTAAGTCGAAGGCTTCATGGCAGGCATCCATCGTTTTTGGGGACTTTTCGGTCTCTGTGGCCATGTTTCTAGAAGAGTTTTATGCCTGACGTTTCACCAGCATCTGTAGCCGCGATCTTTAAGAAGGCTTTTGATATTTTCCTCCCGGAGGAAAGTGTTTTGGTGGGCTGCATGAAGCCCCTAATTCCCCAATATTATTTATTGAAGCCCCTAATGTTCCCTAAGGCTGTTCCAGACTGCCAAAATAAAGCTGCTTTGGGTCTCTTGGAGGTATGCGTTTAAATGATGCATGCGTCCTAAGAGTCCCGGACTGCACCAAAGCTGCCCTCCAGTGCTTAGGAATGGAGTGTGGCTTGGCGCAACATCCGACTCTTAGGACCCGGCGTCTTAAATAGCCACCTCCAAAGAGACCCAAAGCAGCTTTATTTTGAGTCTGGAACAGGCTTTCTTACTAAAAGCAGCAGAGCAATTTTGTTGGTGGCAGTGGAGATTCTCTTTGATAATAATGAACAGCTACAATGCCAACGGTTTGGGGATCAACTAGACCAGATCCATCAATCGGACATCCCATTTAGGTGCTAGAGCCTACTGTCTCTTAAAAGCCCCTCCATTTCCCCCCAGATGTGCAGCAGCTGACTATATAACCCCAGCGACAAGAGAGAAGCACTCGACACAAGCTCAGAGGTTACCCTCACACTCTGGGATAGAAGGCCAGCAAAGAGTGAGGTGGCACATTCTTACTCCAGTAAGTAGACAGTGGTCCCTCCACATTCATTGGGGTTGGGGGGAAAGACCCCCATGAGTGCACAGAAAAGCAAATAAGAACCACTAGGGGACACTCTCTGGGAATCTCCAGGTTCTCCAGGGCACTCTATGGTCAACATCTGCCAGAGGTTGACCATAGAATCCTGTTGGAGGACCTGCAAATGCCTAAAGAATGTTTTCTTCTCAGGTTCTCCAGCACAAACTATGGTCAGCTTCTGGCAGATTTTCGCTGGAGGAGCTAGAGATTCTAGAGAGAACGTAAAATCAAAACGGCATATAATCAATCTGCAAAGTCAAAGGTGCAAATGTGGAGGGCCAATTGTACTCTTAGCAAAAGAAACAAAAACAATTCCTACTGCTTTGGGAGGTGGACATAGGGGATACTCTGCTAAGACAGTTTGACGTCCATCCAGCCTCAATGAGCGATTGCGTTTCCCACTTGGTTCCAACACGTGCCCATGTGTCTTAAATCCTTGCTCGGACAGTGTAGGATGAGAAGAAGGCAAAATGTTCTCATTTGATGACGTCTTTTCCCTATTTTCGAACTGCTTGGATACATTTTGTAGGAAAACAGGTAAGAATCATAAAATTAATGTTTAAAAAAAGAAGACTGAATTGCCAATAAAACTGTAAACTGAGCATGCAAATGCTTGGAGGTCTTCAAACGGAGGCTGGATGCCACTGCTGGGGATGCTTTGATCTGGATTTCCTGCATGGCAGAATGGGGTTGGACTGATGGCCCTGGCGGTCTCTTCCAACTCTATATTCTGTGGGGATGCTTTGATCTGGATTTCCTGCTGGCAGAAGGGGGTTGACTGGATGGCCCTTGCGGTCTCTTCCAACTCTATGACTCTATGTGTATGGGCACACACACACATAGAGGTGGGTTCTTTTATATATATGCTACTGATATCCAATATGCACCAAATACACATGGCTGTCACCTCATTACACAAAGCACAGCAACAGCATGCACTCTGCAACGCATTATTGTTATATCCCACTTTTCCAAAGTTGGAACGCAAAGCAGCTTACAGTTTAATTTTGTAAAAGACAATTTAACAATTCAAACAATGAAAGAACCATGAAAGCATACTCTAGGTGCCTTGTGCATCTGAAATGTTCCACCTGTTGTTCCCGCCACCGTCATCTGGATCAGCGCTTCCCAAACTTTGGTCCTCCAGATGTTTTGGACTTCAGCTCCCAGAATTCCTGACTGTTGGCCAAAGTGGCTAGGGCTTCTGGGAGTTGAAGTCCAAAACACCTGGAGGACCAAAGTTTGGGAAACACAGATCTGGAAGCTTACGTTTTTCACTGTCCGCTCAAAAGCATATGGCAGGTTATGCCTGCATAGCTCACCGACCACTATTCCCCCAATATAGGGACTCAACCCGATTTGAGGAGTCATTCCCACTACCTTAAGCCTGACTGGGAAACCTCAGCCTACACAACTATTGGGGCTACAACTCCCAGAAGTGGCAACTAATGGATCCACGGGGTAGTGAATGATTCTGGGTTTCATCCTGGACTTTATAGGACTTATCCAAGGTTTGGGGAACACTGTTCAGCACTATGGACATCTTCTTGCACACCAAAAACCTGGAGGAGCTTGACAAGACACATTGCCAGGGTTCTGGGAGTTGTAGTCCCAAAAACATCACTTTCCCGAGCTCTGCCTACTTTACTGCATTGCTGTTAGGATCAGTTGAGGAAACAAGAACTCAACAAAGAAAGGACAAGATAAATATGCAACGATGAATCACCAATATTAAAAAATTATTGTGTTTACCAATATAGTCATCCCTCTGTATCCAGGGATCCTGTATCCAAGATTCAGTCAACCAGGGCTTGAAAATATAATCTTATTGAATCCATAAAGCAAACCTTGATTTGGGCATTTTATAAAAGGGACACCATTTTACTACACCGTCGTATATAATGGGACTTGAGCATCCGTGGATTTTGGTATCCACAAGGGTCCTGGAGCTAAACCTCAGCAGATACCAAGGACTCCCTGTATTAGCTATGGAGCTGTCCTACATTCAATTAGTATTACTTTCTGCAGCAATAGAAACAGCGTTTTGATACAACGCCCTTTGCATCTTTCTTCCTCCAAATAAATATTCATTTTATAGGGTTTTTTTTGTGTGTCTCTTACAGTGTCACGACAACAACACCTTAAAATGCCGTGCAACATGCCAGGGCCAAGGTAAGGAGTATCACATGGATGCGGTAGGTGTGTGAGTGGCTTTCATCAGAGTAGGCACTGGCACATGAACAATTTCTGCCTTCGCGACATCCGCACAACCACAAAAATACACCGGGATATTGCTTCTTTCTTTGGAAAAGGTAGCTCTGTCTCTCTTATCGCTTTATTCTGCAAAACACCACCTACACAGATGGTACTGTATGAGTAAATAAATCATATGATGCTACTTCCAAATTTCCTTTCTCTCTGTGTGTGTGGGATGTTCTGGAGGTGCATTTACAAACAGTTTTAGTGCATGGCTGACCATTTTCAGGGCAAAGCAAATGCCCAAAGTGAAGTCGAAGGCTTTCGTGGCCGGCATCCATCGTTTTTTGTGGTTGTGGGCAGTAGCCTCGATGTACCTGTAGTTTCTGTAGCAAGAAATGTACTTGCTAGTTTGAGGTAGTGGTGGTAACACAATCCATGTTAATATATATAAGAGGGGCCCTTGCTTACTTGCAGAATTAGATGCTCTGCAGAAGGTTCCAGCTTAAAGTACCAGGGCTGACTCAAGCTATATCTATACTGCAGAATTAATACAATTTGATACCACTTTAACTGCCATGGCTCCATGCTATGAGAGTCTGGGATTTCTGCCTCTGGTACCAAATTTGTCTCTAAAAGAAGTAATGCCCAGGAACACATCAGCTTCTTTAACTGAGGCATACCAGTCGTTCTGTTCCTAAATCCATGCCCTTCTGTGTCTTATTTTCCCTTTTAGGAAAAGCCATGAAGATCTTTCTGTAGCAAGTCACCTTGGTAAGTGTTTTCAAGCTGTTTAATACCACTGAAAAGTTTGATCCAGAAGTCCATACATAAACATGAGCTTAAATTTCTCCTTCAATAGAGGCCTGTTCCAGACAAAATAAAGCTGCTTTGAGTCTCTTTGGAGGTATGCTGTTTAAATGATGCATGCGTCATAAGAGTCTGGAAGCTGCACCAAAGCCAGACTCCATTCCTAAGCACCGGAGTGCAGCTTTTGGTGCAGCTTCCGGATTCTTAGGATGCATGCATCATTTAAATAGCATACCTCCAAAGAGACCTGAAGCAGCTTTATTTTGGCAGTCTGGAATAGGCCAGAGTTTAAATTTAAAAGTGTGTAACATTTGTGTTGCTGGACAGGCAATGGTTATTCCCATTTTACAAGACTGTGAGCTAACTCAGGAGGCCATCTTTTAGGGACACCTAAAAGGTAGCAGCAAGATTCCTACATTGAACTACAGTTTTGGACCAGATCTTCAGTGGCTTAGCCTGGAGAAGAGAAGGTTAAGATGTGGCACAATAGCCATGTTTAAATAGTTGAAAGGATGCCATATTGAGGAAGGAGCAAGCTTGTTTTCTGCTGCTCCAGAGAAAAGGATCCTGAGCCATGGAGTCAAGCTACAGGAAAAGCGATTCCACCTCAACATTAGGAAGAACTTCCGGACAGTAAGAGCTGTTCAACAGTGGAATACTCTTCCTTGGAGAGCGGTGGAGTCTCCTTCTTTGGAGGTTTTCAAACAGAGGCTGGATGGCCATCTGTCAGGGGTGCTTTGATTCTGTGTCCTTGCATGGTCTGGAGTTGGACTGGATGACTCTTGAGGTCTCTTCCAACTCTAGGATTTGTTAATTCTACGATTCTCAGTCTCAGTATTAGTATGCTATCTGGGCCTTCTGGGAGCTGTAGTCCAAAAGAATTGGACAGCCAAACAAGATCTTTTTTCCTTGTAACTTGAATCCACTGGTTCTGGTCCTAGTTGATGGATCTCTTGGAAAACAGCATCTCTAGAGACCTGTTCCGATTCAAGCTAAGTGTATGTATGCACACCATCAGATTAATCTCTGTCAGAGACCTTGGGAAGGAGTTTCACAGAGGGAAAAGACCTCTATTCATAACTTCACTGACTCTTCATGCCCCTTCTTTTCAGGGGCCTGTCCGAAACCGAGGTATCAAAATTTTGAGAAAGGTAAGTGTGCTATGGATGAAAGCCAAAGAGTGATGTTGCTTGGTTGTCGAACTAGACAGGGATCTACCCAACCATGGATCTCTGTCCATTGTAGCCTAAAAAGGTTGGCTCTGGATATTGAGATACAACCTCAGACAGCTGGGATTAATAATTTTTATGCACAGGGATCTTGAAGCACCTTTGAGACTGACTGAAGGAAAGAAGCTGGTGGCATGCGCTTCTGTAGACTAGAGTCTAGGTTCACCAAAATGGTGAAGGGCTTGGAAACCACACCTTATGAGAAAAGACTTAATGCGTTGGGTATGTTTAGCCTGGAAAAGAGTTGGTTAAGGGGTGATATGATAGCCCTGTTTAAGTATTTGAAGGGGTGTTACACTGAGGATGGAGTGAGCTTGTTTTCTGCTGCTCCAGAGACTAGAACACGGAACAATGGATGCAAGTCCCAGGAAAAGAGATTCCACCTTAACATTAAGAGGAACTTCTTGACAGTAAGAGCTGTTTGACAGTGGAAGATGTAGTCTCAGAGTCTCCTTCTTTGGAGGTCTTTAAACAGAGGCTAGATGGCCATCTGTCAGGGATGCTGTGATTGAGAGTTCCTGCATGGCAGAATGGGGTTGGACTGGATGGCCCTTGGGGTCTCTTCCAACTCTGATTCTAGATGCATAGGTCCTTTCCTTCCACTGCCTAGCTTACCTTTCCAACCCTGGCCACCCACTATGGCTTCCAGATGGTCTATTCAGGGTTTGCCGTAACAGTTGGGTGAGCGAGAAAGTTAGGCACAGCTACTAGGTGATCCTTTCTTGGTCACCTAGTAGCTGTGCCAGTCACACCGGGTGTACCAACCCACCAGGTATGCCAACCCACACACATCAAGCCCCTTCTAGTGACATCTCTGACTTTATCTTCTTCCTCGACAAGAGCATGACTGTCTTGTTCCTCTAAGCTTGTGTGATAATTTGGTTTGCCTTTGGCTTTCCTCGGTTCTTCTTTTCTTTTTGGCCCTCCCTTATATATATACATCAGTTGCAGTGCCACTGGCTTTGGCCTTGGCTGCTTCACATACATCTGAGCTGCATTATTTATCAACTAACAGAAGCTACCTTTCCCTTTCAGAGATGCAAATGGAGCAAGACCCTGCTTATGTGTAAGTCCTGGAACTAGTCCTCTGCTTGGAAATACCTAATAGGATTCAGGTCCATATCTCATCTCTGAGTCACATCCATATTTGTTTAATATCTGCAAGACGTCTTCCACAAAACAGGTTTTTAAAATCAGTTCTATTTTGATATGCCGTCTCCCATAATCCCCAGCCCGGGAGAGCCACTTTACTTCCTTGTCTGGGGTTTCTGGGTGTTGTTGTCCAGAATGATCCCCACTGCAACTCTGCTTTTGATGACTTTAATATTAAATCCAGGCTGGAAACCCTTCTACCTCTTTTGTCATGAGACTTCCCTTGTCTTTTCTTCCAGTGAGCCCATCCATGCAAACCATCACAACTACAGAAAAGATTTAAGGACTCCAAGTGGTAAGCCAACAAGGCGCATGCTATGTTTTAACTGGCCAGCATCAAGAGATCAAGTGAAATTTATCTTTAGATGAATAAAGGATCGATTAGAGTCTGCTTTTGCAACACAAGAAAGGAGAAAAGGGATGGGTCGGCCTGCAGAGATATTCCATCTCATCCAACATTGCACTGAGATATTACTGGGGAATTGGGTGGTGGGAGTATTTTGCCAGCATGGTGTAGTGGTCTAGGACAGTGATGGCGAACCTATGGCATGTGTGCCAGAGGTGGCACTCAGAGCCCTGTCTGTGGGCAAATGTGCCGTCACCCCAGTACAGAGTTTGCCAGAGTTCGTTACTAAAAAGCCAGAGGGACACGGCACTTTGCAATACATAAGTGGGTTTTGGGTTGCAGTCCGGGCACTCGGCCTCTAAAAGGTTCACCATCACTGGTCTAGGACTCTGGGAGACCAGGGTCCAAATCCTTGCTCAGCCATGGAAACCCACTGAGTGACCTTAGGCAAAGTCACACACGCTCTCTCAGCCGCAGAGGGTGGCAATGGCAAACCTCCTCTGAATAAATCCTGCCAAGGAAACCCTCATGGTAGAGTAGCTTTAGGGTCATCATAAATTATTTGAAGGCACAATGACGACGACAACAACATCTTGTAGCACCTTTGAGACTAACTGGAAGAAAGAAGTTGGCAGCATGAGCTTTTGAAGGCTAAAGTCTACTTCCTGCACCATATGCATCTGAGGAAGTAGACTTAAGTCTAGGAAAGCTCATGCTGACCACTTCTTTCTTTCATTTCGTCTCAAAGGTGCTACAAGATCTCTCTACATACTGAATCTACAGACTAACACAGCTATACCTTTGAATTCAACCACAAAGATGCAAAAACATTGTTAAGAGGAGCCCCAAGGCTGGATCAGACCAAAAGCCTGTTTGGATGTACATCCCAAAGTAGCCATACAACTTTCTCTGGGAAGGTGGAAAGCAGAACAAATCTATCCTCAGTCATCGCCCATTGCTTAGCTATAAGAAATAAGCTAAACAATTCCCATATTAATTTAGATGAGTCCATGGTATGCTATATGGAAGAACTAAAGATGTCTTCCCAAATCGGGCACTGTCCAGTTGTGCCACAACAAACTACAGTTCCTAGAATTCCATAGCATTGAGCCATGGCAATTAAAGCGGTGTCAAACTGGATTATTTCTGCAGTGTGGATGCAGCTATGGTGGAGCAGAGCTCTCCCAGGGAAGTTGGTGAATCCTTGCACTGAAGTGTCATCAAGATAGTGGCCAGATTGGAAAGAATTTCTAGTTGTGAGAGTCCATTCAACTTCAAAATATCTATGTGTCCGATGAAGTGGGCTAATCTCCTCCAAAGCTTATGTCAGATGAAACTGGCGAGTCTTCAAGGTGCCAAAGACCCTAAGCTTTTGGTAAGGGTCTTGGCTACCCTCTAGTGCAAACAAGAGGTCTTCAGACAGTCCCAATGAGTTTTCAGATTGATAGGATCAAACTGTCCAAACATTGAAGACTTCTCCTACTGTTTTCTGCCATGTTTAAATCTCAGCCTTTCCTCTCTCTTTCTCAGATGAAGATTTTCCATATCAAAATGTGGCTGGGCCATGTGGAAGCAATGCATGTGGTAAGTTCTCTACAGTGAAATGTTTCTGTGGTCCAGCATTTACTCCAGTTTACAACTTTATGGCAGGCATTCCTTTAGAGGTTGGTGGATTACAGAGGACACCAAACTAGGAGGAGTAGCTAGATGACCTTAATAGACCAGAAAACTGGGCCAAAACTAACAAAATACATTTCAACACGGAGAAATGTAAGGTACTGTACTTAGGGTGGGAAAATGAAATGCATAGATATAAAATGGGGGACACCTGGCTTAACAAGACTACGTGTGAAAGGGATCTAGGAGTCCTAGCTGAACATGTGCCAACAGTGCGGTGCGGAAGCTGAAAAGGCCAATGCGGTATTAGGCTGCATCAATAGAAGTGTAGTGTCTGGGAAGTCCTACTGGCACTCTATTGTGTTCAGTTCTGGGCACCGCAATTCAAAAAGGATGTTGAGAAGCTGGAACATAGCTAGAGAAGGGCATCTAAATGGTGAAACCATGAAGCCCTATGAGGAGAGCTGGGTACATTTAGCCTGGAGAAAAGAAGGTTAAAAGGGGACATGATAGCCCTGAAGGGATGCCATACTGAGGAGGGAGCAAGCTTGTTTTCTGCTGCTCCAGAGACTAGGACCTGGAGCAATGGATGCAAGCTACAAGAAAAGAGATTCTGATGAGGATCTTTTTGTAGCTGAATCAGGAGAGGACCCCAACTTTTGAGGCACTACAAGTAGTCTGAGGAGGAAATCCATCCTGGCCATGTGGGCTGTGGGGATTTTGAGAGATGTAGTCAAAAAAGGACCATTCCTAGTTCTGGTCATACAGAAATAGAAGGGATAAAGGCAATAGCTGGAGCAGTGATGGTAACAGCAGCAATAACTGGAGAAGGAGACGAGGCTGGAAATGACCGCTAAAGAATTCTTTTTCTTCCCAATAGTCTTGGTCAACGCAGATGTCTATGAGAACAGTCCGATTATCCAGTTATGGAAAAACTCACAGATAGCAGGTAAATTTTGGGCTGCTACTGCTCAGCGCAGTTAACCACAGATCTGTCAAATGTGATGGAAGGGCACACATCACACGCGAACTTAGTTTGTAAAGCTGGGTGCAAGGCTCAGGTTCAAAGTGCCAATGATATGGTGCAAATGAGAGGCTTCAATCCAAGATGAGAAGTCCAAATTGGAGCGTGTCCAAAGGCGGGCCACCAAAACGGTGAAGGGCCTGGAGATCATGCCTTATCAGGAAAGACTTAGTGAACTGGAGAAAAGAAGGTTAAGATGATAGCCTTGTTTAACTATTGGAAGGGATGTCATATTGAGGAGGGAGCAAGCTTGTTTATCTCTTTCAGTACTGCTACAGGTACCAGATGTGAATCCAGTTTAAAAAGCGGAGGTGGGCCATTATCTGAATGAGTGGCAATGAGATAACTGTTCTAGCTGACCTCTGGGAGAATTATTGCTACAGGCTGAGAACTTTAAAACTTGGCGTTGGGATGAATCCAAAGCTTTCCTTCCTCCGACTGTAAGATTCTTGATATTGGAGGAAGGGAAATTTTGAACCCAGCTCATCGGTCGGGTGCTCATCGATCAGAGTATTTTGGATTACAAGACATGGGTGATTCTCCTGAGATGGTTCTTAGCTGTGGACAAGTCCTTAATGTCAGTTAGATGTGTGTGGGAGATGTCTACTGGTGAACTGCATCCCGTGCTATTTAGTACATGAATGAGATGTGGCATACCTGAACTGGGTAACAACCAACAGAGCTTGGAAAGGTTGCCACATTTGGATGACTACTCCTGGAGCCTGCTGGTCCTGGTTGGCCAAAATCACTTTGCCAAGTCTGAGCATGCGATGTATTTTAGAAGAGTCCCATGTTCATGAATATTTCTCTCTCTCCATGCAGAAAACCTTTCCTCTGACGATGAACCAGATTACATCAATGCAAACACAAACCACAGGTAAGTACACAGATGCATTTGCCTTTTCTTGCTACTGTGACGCATAAGCACTGACTATTATTCATTTTAATACAGATATAATACAAAATGATATTCAACACAGAAAAATGTAAGGTACTGCACTTAGGGCGGAAAAATGAAATGCACAGATATAGGATGGGGGACACCTGACTTAAGGAGACTTATACGTGTGAAAGGGATCTAGGAGTCCAAGTAGACCACAAGTTGAACATGAATCAACAGTGCGATGCGGCAGCTAAAAAGGCCAATGCAATTTTAGGCTGCATCAATAAAAGTATCATGTCCAGATCAAGGGAAGTAATAGTGCCACTCTATTCTGCTTTGGTCAGGCCCCACTTGGAATAATGTGTCCAGTTCTAGGCACCACAATTCAAAAAAGACATTGAGAACCTGGAGCGTGTCCAAAGGAGAGTGACTAAAATGGTGAAGGGTCTGGAAACCATGTTCTATGAGGAACGGCTTAGGGAGCTGTGGATGTTTAGCCTGGAGAAGAGATGGTTAAGAGGTGATATGATAGCCCTGTTTAAATATTGAAGGGATGTCATATTGAGGAGGGAGCAAGCTTGTTCTCTGCTGCTCCAGAGAATAGGATCCGGAACAATGGATGCAAGCTACAGGAAAAGAGATTCCACCTCAACATTAGGAGGAATTTCATGATAGTAAGGGCTGTTCGACAGCGGAAGACGCTCCCTTGGAGAGTGATGGAGTCTCCTTCCTTGGAGGTCTTTAAACAGAGGCTGGATGGCCATCTGTCAATGGGGATGCTTTGATTGAGAGTTCCTGCATGGCAGAATAGGGTTGGACTGGACGGCCCTTGGAGTCTCTTCCAACTCTATAATTCTGAACATCCTTTTTGAACTGTGGTGCCCACAACTAGAAGCATTTCCCTGGCAGCAGAAAACTAGCATCTCAGAGAGAGTTTCTAACTTTTGCTGTTTTTCTAGTGGCAGTGGACTTTTCCCCCCAATGTCTTTTCAGCAGAAAAATGTGATCCACCATTTGGCAATATAATGTAGGGAAACCATTCCAAAGGAAGCTACATATAACTGGTGGGGAAGATAGGGAGAGATTTTGTTAGATGTTTGCTGAAGCCTCACGGGTTTGTGACTCTAGAAAAGACCGGCCACCTCTCTCTACTTTGCCCTTTAGGTTTCCTGCCTGAGAACCGGTGAAAAGCACTTCCAACAGTCGATGACTCCTGTCAAAAGGCGGTCACATCTTCTAAATCTAAAATGTAAATGTGAAATAGATTTAGAAGCAGCAGTGTCTAATAGTTTTGTAGCCACACCAGCCTGGCACCGTCACTACACCCCATCTATGCCGCATTGCCAATCGGAACGGAAAATAGAAATCATAATGCCATAATGTTTTGGAAGGCTGTCACCAAAGAACGGGACGTTTTGAGACAGAAACATGGACCCTTCTGTTTGTTATTAAAAGTTCTGGACTTCATAGTACTGTATCTATGTTGTTGCCGCTGTTGTTACTGTATATGCTTTTGACTCTAACCTCTTGGCATTTTCTTGGCAAAGGTTTGCGCTTTCCCTCCTCCTTGGGTGAGAGTATGAGACCTTCTGGGGATTCAAACCCTGGTCTTTGAGTTCTAGTTAAAACACAGAAACACAACATGCTGCCTCTTGTATTTGTTGTTGTGTGAAGCCCAACAAGGGGCCATTCAAACATTTGATACCTTTAGCACACAACATTCTAGCCCAGTGATGGCGAACCTATGGCACGCGTGTCAGAGGTGGCACTCAGAGCCCTCTCTGTGGGCACATGTGCCATCGTCCCAGCACAGAGTTTGCCAGAGTTTGTTACTAGAAAGCCAGAGGGACATGGCACTTTGCAATCAATAAGTGGGTTTTAGGTTGCAATTTGGGCACTCGGCCTCAAAAAGGTTCACCATCACTGTTCTGTACGAAAAGCGCTATTAGATTCTATGAAAAGTCACCTGCTCCATATGACGACTAGACAACTACTTTGAGAAAACCACACGCCGGGTATTTAACGTACTAACTTCCCCTTCTTTCTCTTTCTAAAAATGGAGGCTCCACTTAATTATGGATGTTAGCAACTCAGACCTATTGCTCCAGGCACATTTCTCCTTGACAGGAACAGGACTAAGTTTGCACTATGCGTTTCCACACACCGATGTTTCATATCTCCACTGCCTATAAGACATAGAATATAGTATGATCACAGCAGGAGAGGACAGAGTGCTTGCATTTTTAAAAGTTGTGTACAAGAGAATTTCCATGTTCATTATATGTAAGCTTGGGTTTCTTTAGTGGATATTATATGGTTCTTCTAGATGAGCCCTTAAAGCTTGGGGAGATCATTTAATATATTTCAGGAGAGCATTCAGCTTTCGATGCCTTCCCCAATGTCTGTGGGACACCTCTTGATGAAATCTCCTTAGCACCAGATCCATACCTTTTCTAGAAGTAGTAATGCCTTACTCAGAGCACAACTAATAGATGTAACATTTTTAAAAAGGGACATTAGAATCTTGACAGTGGAAGTTTTAAGGGGAAGAGAAACAAAGAGGCATTTATTAATTGTGAAATTCCTGTTGCCACAGTGAAACAAGGCACCTGCCATTTCTGTATCAAACTTTATTTAGCGCAAAATGTTTCCTAAAATCTACAAGTCAATGAAAGCATAAAAGAGGTTGGACAGCTGTATCCAAATCCGTCACGCCTGGAACTGGCCCACCGGATCTCTTCCTTACAAACCCAGGCCACCATCTTGCTTCTCAGCTTGCTGCAGGGGCAGCTGTCTTTTGACAGAGCCGAGCTAGTAGGCCTGCCATTTGTAAGAGTGAGTTCACTCCCTCTGCTATCTTCATGTGAGTATAGCCAATTTCCTAACCGTACAAAGAAAACAAAAAGCATAGATCAGGGAGTGCAAAATCTCAAGTCCTGGGGCCAAATCTGGCCCTCCAGTCTTCCTCAGTTAGGAGCCTCTTCCTCCCCATTATACCACTCTTTGGTAGTTTCCCTACTTTCGTGAAGGCTTTTTGCCATTCAGGATTTAAAATGTCTCCTCTAAAGCTTAGAGGTTGTCCACACTGGCAAAATAAAGTACTTCAAAATGACATATGTGACCAAACTGGGTGGAAACCGACTTTGGGGCTAAAACATGGAGCAAAAAGAAGCTCCGATACTCTGACTTAACACCAACATATAAACAGCACAAGCGTGGTAATGCCCAGGCAGTATATGGAAGCATGTGCCCTAGGACCAATGAGACACAGCCACTGGCGTCATTGCTTGCCATACTTTTTTATGTTTGAGCATACAGGCGCAGGAATGGCCTGCTGTACCATTGACCCATCACATCACTAAGCTGTCACACAGTCCACAATGTGAAAGTATGACAATGCAGGTCACCAATAATGCAATGGATGTAATTAAAACATATACAAACATACAACATCCAATGGGGTGGAGGGGGTAAAGTGGGCATGTATGAGGGGCTGCCATGGTTGTGCTTTGTGTCACTGGATGCACCAATACACTGTACTGCAAGTGTATCGCTCATGCAGCTGTGTGACCGGTGACAAGGGGCATCCAATGAGATGGCAGCTGGGCAGGAAGAGGAAGGTTATTCAAGTCTCTGGTGGTGTGTTTGTGCGATGGTGCACACACATTGGAAGGAGGCCAAAAAACCCACCAAGCCAAGATATGCAGTTTGACACCATATGATGTGGGACTGCCCATGGGTGTTTGGTCTGGCTTGGATGCACGCTATGCAGACAGTAGTGTTTTCAACTGGTTCAGGAAAAATCATCTTGGATTTTCCTCTCCATCTGCTCAGTCCCTCAGTTACTGACAGTAAGATCTTTAAGCCAAAATCTCCTGACTTTAGTTCTACCTTATTACCTGTCGCCGTCACTCTTATAGCAGATCCCCGCTCTTCTGATTCATACACCTGGTTTTACCTTTTCTTATGGCAAGATACCAAACTGCAGTACATATATATGTGAATGTGGTTTCCCACATATTTCAGTCATGGTGCTTTCTGTTTTCTTTACCATTGTGAGGAAGAGGCTTCTACTTACCTTAAGCAAAATGGGTGTAGAATAACTGATCAACATACATGCATGTGTCAAGCAAATTCTCTCACTTAGCTGGTACAACCCAATGCCACTTAGACACCAACCGACCTTAATAAATTCCAGCTTCAGATACTCGGCCATCTGGAAGGTTTTGCACACTCTGAAAATGTTGCCAATGATGTCTTCAGGTGAGTAGCCAAGCTTCCACAAATGGGCCAGAATCTGGGTGAAGAAAGAATAGAAAGCCATGTTCCAACTCACAACACAAATCAAAAGAGCAAGGTAACAGCAGCACAAACATAGCCATTCATAAACATTAGGTTCAAGATAAAGCAAATGCAGACAGTTGAACAGTGACACAAGATAAAAGCTGAAGCCCCCAAAAGCAATACGTTTTAACTGTGTGTGACTGGTGACAACATTGCTTCCTGGGCGAGGCCCTTGCTTTTTGGAAGAATGCAAAAGTGTTAGTGCAAGAATAGTTCTTCAAATGTTGTCAGTCTACTCTACAACTTCCATCAGTCCTGAAGCTTGCATCCTTGTTCTCCAATGGACTGAAACATTTGCCCTTTTATCCTGGCCAGAAAACAAAAAGGGGACAAGGAACGAGCAATTCCTCTCACGCACCCACCTTGTAAGCTTCATCGATATTTGCGCTGACACAGTGCCCAAGCATCTCCTTCACCAGCAAGGGATGGGGCTCATCGCATACCTGCAGCAAAGGACAGAACCTACTAGTCAGACAAGATCCCCCAACAGCTTGAAAAATATAAACTGAGCAAGATGATAATCATCCTTGCAGTAAAAACCATCTACACCACAGATTAACAAGTGATTTCAGTATCGCTTTCCTGTGAACTGGCATGTACAAAAAGGGAGTGCGCTAGGAGTCTTCAGAAGAGCATTCTCTGCTTTCCCCCAAAATACAGTTCAAGGATCTCCCTACAGAGAGTTGGGCAACAAAAAACCTTGACAACTGGAGCATGTCCAAAGGAGGGCAACTAAAATGGTGAAGGGTCTGGAAACCATGTCCTATAAGGAACAACTCAGGGAGCTGGGGATGTTTAGCCTGGAGAAGAGAAGGTTAAGAGGTGATATGATAGCCCTGTTTAAATATTTGAAAGGATGTCATATTGAAGAGGGAGCAAGCTTGTTTTCTGCTGCTCCAGAGAACAGGATCCGGAGCAATGGATGCAAGCTGCAGGAAAAGAGATTCCAGCTCAACATTAGGAAGAATCTCCTGACAGTAAGAGCTGTCCAACAGTGGAACACACTCCTTCCTTGGAGTGTAGTGGAGTCTCCTTCCTTGGAGGTCTTTAAGCAGAGGCTAGATGGCTATCTGTTGGGGATGCTTTGATTTGGATTTCCTGCATGGCAGAATGGGGTTGGACTGGATGGCCCTTGTGGTCTCTTCCAACTCTATGATTCTATGATATATGTAAGGATTGTGAGGAAGATATGTGCAAGTTATAGAACTAAGACACACATACCCTTCCATTGTGCCATTTAAAGCTTATTTCTTTTTAAATACATTTTAAGAAAAACCAATGACAATTCTCCTGCACCTCTGAAAGTAATTATTTCAGAATTAAAGTAGGATGAGGGCAACAAGTCTATCAAACAAAACTGGAAATGCATTGTTCGTGAAAGTGTTGCAAAAACATCCTCTTCCTCTGCAGAGTAGGATACTAATGGTGCAGTGAGGGAAGGCTCACTCCATCCTCATACCACATCCACTCTGAATCTACCCCACCAATCCTTTTCACAGGCCAAATCTAATGTTTAAGCATTTCTGTAGAGATTCTCAGCATGTGCGGATATGGGAGAAGTCCCGGCTTCAGTCCCCAGCATCTCCAAGTCCCCAGTATCTCCAAGTACTGCTGGAAAGAATCACTTGGGATGAAACTCCCAAGTCAGGTAGCACTCAATGGGATACAGCAGACAACTATGAGTAATGCTGTGGCTAATGGCACAACTGGACTCAGGCTAAAAGAACATTCATCTGTTGATGTACTCACAGGTGAAATGAAAGTCTGAAGCTGCACAACACATCTTATAGGAACATGGAATGTGAGAAGCATGAAATGGAATATAAACATTGCAATATTTGAGATGAGTGAACTAAAGGAATGGAACACTTGGATGAAGGAACAGAGGGAATGCTTATCAAATTGGGAGCCAAATTAGGAGGGGTAGCTAATACCCCAGAGGATAAGATCAAAATTCAAAATGGCCTTAAGAGATTAGAAAGCTGGGCCAAAAATAACCAAATGAATTTCAGTGGGGAGAAATGTGTAAGGGACTACACTTAGGGAGGAAAAAATGAAACGCACGGATATAAGATATGTTCCCTGGCTTGACAATACATGGTTTGTCTTTTTTGCAAATTATCAACTTAACTTGCACACTGAACCTATCATACGTAAAGCGGGAAGAGACGCAGAAAGAGGCATGAAAACTGAAGGAAGGAACACCAGCAATTTAAGATATGCAGATGACACCGTATGACTAGCCGAAAATAGCAAAGACTTGGAACAGCTATTGAAGAAAGTCAAAGAAGAAAGTGCAAAAGCAAGTTTCCAGTTTAAAATTAAGAAAACAAACCTGACAGCAGTTAACAACAACAACAAAACGGAGAGGAAAAAGATCATTTGACAGTGCCAGCCTTTCCAGCCTTCCACAGTCAGTTGCCTGAACCAAAATCCCAGCTTGTGCACGAAGCACACTTTCCTTTGCCTTTCGTCAAGCTCCAAAGAGAGAAAAGTTTTACTAACCTTGAACACATTCTCGCTGTTTACAAAACCAAATCCAGAATGGGTGGACTGCAAGTTGTTCAGTGCCTGTTGAAAGAGTAAGGTGGTTTTTGGAACAGATAAATGGCAGATACCAGACTCTCAGAGAGACAAGACCTTTTGGCTGGCTTCCTGTTAGTGACATATGCAAGTTTAAGTCTACTTTAGGACCATGAATCTTTTTTTGTCATCTATGTGGAGGTTGATATTTATTTACCTACTTACTTATATCCTCGTCCACCTTCCTCAATTACCAAAGCTGCGATCAGGACTCAAATGTCCATTCCGTGGCTGGAGGAAAATGAGGAGGATCATGGCAGAAGCTATCATTGGCCTGTGAGTGGTTATTGCCAGACACTTCTCCAGTCCACCCCTGCTCTTCGGTTCAGGGGGACTACAGCAGAAAATCTTGTGGGTGACAAGCAGGGAACTGCAGCAGAGTTCTGCTTGGGTAATGCTTATACTACACTTGGCCTTTTGCAGGGTAGAAAGGCAGCACCAGTGGTGGCAACACACATATCTGAGTGACACACTGCACTTTAATGCTTTCCCCAGTTCAGGTCACTAGGGGAAGGTGGATGAGCCAGGCAGCTGTTGAATCATAGAATCATAGGGCTGGAAGAGACCCAAGGGCCATCCAGTCCAACCCCCTGCCATGCAGGAACTCTCAATCAAAGCATCCCCGACAGATAGCCCTCCAGCCTTTGCTTAAAGACCTCCAAGGAAGAGACTGCACTACACTCCAAGGGAATGTCTTCCACTGTCAAACAGCTCTTACTGTCAGGAAGTTCCTCCTAATGTTGAGCTGGAGTCTCTTTTCTGTAGCTTGTATCCACTGCTCTTGGTCCTGTTCTCTGCAGCAGCAGAAAACAAGCTTGCCTCTCTCTTCAATATGACATCCCTTCAAATATTTAAACAGGGCTATCGTATCACTTAAACTTCTCTTCTCCAGACTAAACATCCCCAGCTCCCTAAGTCATTCCTCATAGGACATGGTTTCCAGGCCCTTCACCATTTTAGTCACCCTCCTTTGGACATGCTCCAGTTTCTCAACATCCTTTTTAAATTGTGGTGCCCAGAACTGGACGCAGTATTCCAGGTGAGGCCTGACCAAAGCAGAATAGAGTGAAGATGAATAGAAGCTCAGTAATTGCAGAGTTCAGGCAAGCTTTGCTGTCATGAGCTGATACTACAGAGAGTGAGATAAGGCTTTCTTAATGCCACTGAGCTGAAATGAAAAACAGAACTGCACTCTTCAATGATCCCACCTCAGATAAGGGGCTCTCCATGACTAAACTCCCATGTGTGTCCTCTGGGTTTCTTCCCATTCTTATTTTCTCTCCTTAGATGGGCAAAAGAAGGCTTCCAAGCCCTTTCCCCAGAAATCTTTCCTCAACTGTAAAGTGTCCTAGAGGTGGATCCACATTGCATAACTACATCCATTTGATACCACTTTAACTGCCATGGCTCCATCCTAGAGAATCATGGGATTTGTGAATTATCTAGCCTCTTTGAATGATCTAGGCCAGTGTTTCCCAAACTTTGGTCCTCCAGGTGTTTTGGACTTCAGCTCCCAGAAGCCCTATCCAGTTGGCCAATAATCAAGAATTCTGGGAGCTGAATACCAAAACATCTGGTGGATCAAAGTTTGGGAACCACTGATCTAGACCATTCCCCTGGACTATGGCACTAGAACTCTTTAGCATAGAGGTCCAAATCTCTCTCAAGACTACAAAACTAATTCCGGATGAAACTTTGGCAATGAAAGCAGCATCCAAGCGTTATCGTTGCCTAGAGTAGCTACATCTTAGATACATGTGAGTGCAAATGGGTGTGTGGTCCCTGACTCCGCTAACAGCATCACATCCAAAAGCACTGTGGACCTCTGGTTTAGAAAGAACCAAGTGGAGTCTCCTTCCTTGGAGGTCTTTAAGCAGAGGCTGGATGGCTATCTGTCGGGGATACTTTGATTGAGATTTCCTGCATGGCAGAATGGGGTTGGACTGGATGGCCCTTGCGGGCTCTTCCAACTCTATGATTCTATGAAGACTGAACACGACGTTGTCAGTTTTCTTACTTTCTTGTAAAGCCCTCTCTTGAGGTTTTGACCACAGCAACCCTGCTGCGTTGCTTGTCAACAGTGCAAGCCACAAGGCTTCTGCAGAACCTGGGTATCCTCTGGCTAGGGCCAATGCTAAGTTTCACCTAAACACAGGGCCTTGGGAACTAATAAGTGCAAAACCACACAGCTTAACCATAGCACACTGCAGAACAGAGGACGGAATTCCCCACTTCATGGGCTGATTTAAAATACAAAACTGCAGAAGCGTCTACATGTTGGGCTTTTGCTTTTCTACCCACCTGCCTCATGTCTCCCTGGGCTGTGAAGATAATGGCTTCCAGTCCATCGTCTGTATACTGGACGTTCTCCTTCTCGACAATTTTCATGAGCCTGGCAAGGACCTGAGCGTCTGTCAGTTTGGTGTAGCGGAGCACTGCACAACGGGACTGGATGGGTTCTAGAGAGAGGGAGGAGAAGGCATGTTTAGGAACACAAGAAGCTCCATTCTGTCTACACCGAGTGGCAGAAGATTCCCAGGGTTTTTCTTTTCTTTCTTTTTATCTTTCCTTTGTACTTTTGAGATTTACATTTCATCTTAGGAAAAGACAAAAGGAAAAAGCAAACATTTCCAAGACTTGTTTAATTTTTCTCCACTGTTGCACTTTTATCCTTTTACTTAATTACTATCCATCCATCCGAGGTTTTAGAATTAACAAGCAATTCTTTCTATAAAACCTGATTTGTTTGTGTCTCCCTTATCCCAGTTGCATGTATGCTTTATTCACTGTGGCTATTTCTGTCTTGGTTTTACATTCTGCTTCTATATTCTGTTTTACTGTATTATTGCTATATTTTTAACACAGAGAACACTACCCAGAGAACTTTAGATATCAGGAGCCTTAAAGGTGAAACAAACAAAAACTTGCAACCAAGCACAGCATTATGATGTTCAGGATAAAAACTCCATAGTTAGAACTCTTCAAGAGAAACACTTCAACGATTTGAACGGAAGCTGTGCAAGAAACAAGACACTTGTATTTTCAGATCAATTTCCAACATTGCTGTCCTATATCCAATTGCCAATACCAAGCAGAGTAGACCCACTGAAACAATGGTATTTCCCTGAATGTTGACTTACCTTTCAGCAATTAACTGAAATATAGGAGGATCTCATGATAACATTTAGGCGTTTGACTTCTTTGTCACCCTCACCCCCTTCAAGATTTTGCAGACTGGAAATGAAAAACTCCCTCCCTCCATGATAACTGTCATCCTTCGGCCTGTGAGGGAGTGAATAGGCAGGCCCAGCTCCATCAGGGATAGCCTGAAGAAGAGCCCTCCCTCCATCATAACTGTCATCCTTTGGCCTGAGAGGGAGTGATCAGGCAGGCCCAGCTCCCCCAAGGCTAGCCTGAAGAAGCCCTCCCTCCATGATAACTGTCACCCTCTGGCCTATGAGGGAGTTGACCAGGCAGGCCCAGCTCCCCCAGGGCTAGCCTGAAGAAGAAGAGCCCTCCCTCCATCATAACTGTCATCCTTTGGCCTGAGAGGGAGTGATCAGGCAGGCCCAGCTCCCCCA
>NC_056532.1:1774417-1791330 GCF_019175285.1 Sceloporus undulatus | reverse complement strand
GGGCTAGCCTGAAGAAGCCCTCCCTGCATGGTAACTATCACCCTCTGGCCTATGAGGGAGTTGAACAGGCAGGCCCAGCTCCCCCAGGGCTAGCCTGAAGAAGAAGAGCCTCCCTGCAGCCCATCTGTCTTGGTCCAGGCCTCAGAGGGAGAGAAGAACCACTGGACCTCATCCCCTTTCCCACCACCATTCCCTTCTCCTTTTGTGTCGTGTCTTTTAGATTGTAATCCTGAGGGCAGGGAACCGTCTAATTGAAAATAATAATTGTAAGCCGCTCTGATAGCCTTTAGGGCGGGGTATAAATACCATAAACAAACAAACAAACAAACAAACTGATCACTGAAAGAGACTCACATGCCTTCCCATTCCCAAGAGGATGAAAGGTCTTACCTATGATTTTGTCAGAAGCATTGCAAGCAAGAGCAAAGCGCGTCGTTTTGGAATAGATCTCCATCGTCCGTCTCAGGGCTTGCTGGGCTCCATCTGTCATGCTAGGGGAAGATAGGGATTGGGTGAGGAAGGCAAGATAATTTAGCCACTGACACCAGCAGAATGCCATATTCCACATGGGTTTTGCTATTTATCTGGTAGCTATCAGTAGGCATTTAATTTGGTGTGAGTGTGTGTGTGTGTCCAAAGGGAACATAAAAGATCTAGAGAAGCAAAATCCACCCAGTTATCCAAATCAGCTTGACATGTTGGAACTTCTATTGAAACAGACTTCTTTCCCTTATTTAAAGAGTGTAGAAATGAGCAGGGCCATCCAGTCCAACCCCATTCTGCCATGCAGGAAATCACAATCAAAGCATACCCAACAGATGGCCATCCAGCCTCTGCTTAAAGACCTCCAAAGAAGGAGACTCCACTACACTTCGAGGAAGGAGTTTGTTCCACTGTTGAACAGCCCTTACTGTCAGGAAGTTCCTCCTAATGTTGAGATAGAATCTCTTTTCCTGGATCTTGCATCCATTGCTCCGGGTCTTAGTCTCTGGAGCAGCAGAAAACAAGATTGCTCCCTCCTCAATGTGACATCCCTTCAAATATTTAAACAGGGCTATCATATCACCGCTTAAACTTCTTTTCTCCAGGCTAAACATACCCAGCTCCCTAAGGCGTTCCTCATAGGGCTTGGTTTCCAGACCTTTCACCATTTTAGTCGCCCTCCTTTGGACACACTCCAGTTGGACCCTTGTTATACGCTGGGGTTTGGTTCCAAGATCCCCCCATAGATAACAAAATCAATGGATACTCAAGTCCCATTAAATATAATGACACAGCAAAATGGCGTCCCTTATAAAAAATGGAAAATCAAGGTTTGATATTTGAAATGTATACTTTTTTGGAACCTTTTCAAACCGTGGATGCTTGAATCCGTGTATGAGAAGGGTTGACTGTATTCAAATACATTCAAAGCTTTATATGGAATAACTGAACTGAAATACAAAGATTTCAATCTTATTTTTAAACGATTAAATCAGATTTTTATCCGCCATGGGCTGGTTATGGTAACAGCTGCCTCCTCCTGTGATTTCTGAACAATGGTGTGTGTTTGTAACATAGTTCTATCACTCACCTTGGGGATGGAGGACATAACCCGGCAAATATTAGTCAAATAGGATTAGGACAGAGAGCCACACACCTGTCTGCTTCGTCCAAGATGATGATCTTATGCCGGCCTTTTGGAAGAGTGACCTTCTGCTGAGCAAACATCTTGATTTTGTTCCTCACAACATCAATGCCCCTAAAAGCAGAAAGTTCAGCCATTTTGATTCACTCAGTGGATCACCAGATTTGCAAGTAAGTCTAAATAAGAGCTGCTTGTTGTTATTTGCTCTGAGGTTGGTTTTGGCTTATGGAAACTCTATGGATGGAGATCTCCAAAAACTATCATAAATCAATAAATGTGTTATTTAAATCCTGCTGCCCTGGACAACCAGGGCGGCTTCAACAACAGCCCTACGCAGGTCTTGCAAATTCAGGGCAGCTGTGGCTTCCTATACTAAATGTTTGGATTGTCTCATTGTAGGGTTTTGAAGAAAAGAGATATACAGAAATGGTTCATCTCTTTCTCCACTGTACTAACAAGGATTATCTAAAGAGCCATAGAATCATAGAGTTGGAAGAGACCACAGGGGCCACCCAGTCCAACCCCCTGCCATGCAGGAAATCCAAATTAAACCATGATTGTTGTCTCTGAAAGATCCTCCACCCTGTCACCTCAGCAGCTGTCTGGCACACGGAAGCCTGTTCCAGACTGCCCAAATAAAGCTGCTTCGGGTCTCTTTGAAGGTATGCTATTTAAATGATGCATGGGTCCTAAGAGTCCGGAGGTTGCGCCAAAGCCACACTCCGTTCCTAAGCACTGGAGTGCAGCTTTGGTGCAGCTTCTGGATTCTTAGGATGCATGCATCATTTAAACAGCATACCTCCAAAGTGACCCGAAGCAGCTTTATTTTGGCAGTCTGGAACAGGCCTTAGTCTGGCTCCGCAGCAAAAACATCCATAACTTGGGAGACCCTACCAGCCGCGGCGAGCAGAACAGCCCAATCCAATGTCCGCTGCAGCGCTTTTAACTGACCTGTCATTTGACGCATTAAGCTCCAGAACAGCATCCTTCAACGCAGGGCCCAGAAGAGCTCGTGCCAGGCAGAGGATACTGGTGGTTTTACCCGTTCCTGGCGGACCCTTAACATGAAAAAAATTACCAAAGGTTTCTGTCATGCCAATGTATCCTAAACCCCACATGCACACTTCTCTTGGCCTTTTGCAATTTCATAGAATCATAGAATAGACCCCCAAGGGCTATCCAGTCCAAACCCCTGCCATGCAGGAACTCTCAGTCAAAGCATACCCGAAATGCTTTATTTAAATTTTTTACATGTATTTCCCTTTATTTCAGAACAGTTTTAAAAACTATACACATTACGCAACAATTAAAATAAGCCATTTTGCTCTCTGTTGCTTCTGCAGAACGCAATTTGTAAAATCATAAATGTAGGGCTATGAGCCACCCTAAAAATTCTGGCAGTTATAGAGCAGGATGATTTTTAAAATCATAACTGTAGGCATCTAGTGCTGTCCCTTGGAGTGTAGTGGAGTCTCCTTCCTTTGAGGTCTTTAAGCAGAGGCTGGATGGCCATCTGTCAATGGGGATGCTTTGATTTGGATTTCCTGCATGGCAGAATGGGGTTGGACTGGATGGCCCTTGCGGTCTCTTCCAACTCTAGGATTCTATGAACCATACACCTAGTGCTACGTCCATCCTCACCGTGACCCTCGTCGACTTGCCAGTGACTCAATGTTTAAGTCTTGCTCAGCTTTGAAATTAAATGCCCACCGCAAGCAGATAATCTGTTGGTTTTATCAATACTCACCGCAATAATAATATTTGGGACATTTCCTTCCCTTGCAAAAACCTAGAAGGGAAAGAAAAAATTAAAATCTGTAGAAATAGACAGACACACCACTGAACTTAGAAATGTTCAGAGGTATCTTTGCAGAGTGAAGAATTTCAAGACTATGTCCTCAATTTTTATACCTCTAACACAGTGGTTCTCAACCTTTGGTCCTCTAGATTTTTGAGACTTCAACTCCCAGAATTCCTGAACAATGAGCACACTGACTGGGACTTCTGGGAATTGAAGTCCAAAACATCTAGAGGCCCAAAGGTTGAGAACCACTGCTCTAACAGCTCCATCTTTTGTCACTATTTCTATTCCTCCCTAACAACCCCACATAAGCAGCCTTGTTTAAAAAGCGCACAAAAGTTATTAGCATGTCCAAATAGTAATAATAATAATTAATGTTTTAAAAATGTTCCCAGCCTGCCAGGGGCTGACAAAGAAGGACAAAGAGCCCTATCTCACCTTCTGGACTTCCACATGTTTTGAACTTCACTTCCCATACTTTTTGACCATTGGCCGCAGGGGGGCTAGTGCTTAAAGTTCAAACCATTTGGAAGTTTGAGATTCGTAGCCTTAGGGAACCCTTACTGAGCAGGCATGGCCCAAGCACAACTATAAACATGTTCTTAAATGTATTTCAAGCATAGAATTCATGTCCTCGCTTTGCCTGTGAAGGAGGCTGTACGATGGAGACAGAAGGAAAGATGGAACACTGGCCACATGGACATCAAAAACCGACAAGATGAAGTTGCGCCATGCTGAGAAACTCATATCGTTCTGAGATCTAAACTCTGGTTAATGTAAATCACATATTAGTCGGGACTATTAAATAATACTCCTTATCATATACAGTATTTACACAACCCATGTCAACAAAAATACAGCACACAGGCCAATAAAGAAATAGCATATTGGCACAGTCCTCTCCAGACCCCAATGTGCTCTAGAGCTTCTGGAATCGATCTGTGTGGATGAAGGGTGTGCAGAGGAAGAGGAAGGCCCACCGCATGAAGAGGGTGCTCCTTTAACACTGTATGGAGTTTTGTGTGACCTGGGAAAAGAGACATTTTCACATGGCATCAAAAGGTTTATCAAGAGGTTAAGATGGATAGTTCAAAGAGTTAATGACAGGGAGAGGTTAAGATGGGGAGTTAAGAGGGATAGAAGGAAGAAGAGGAGAAGGAACGGAGAGGAAAAAGGGAAAGAAAAGGGGTGGATAGATGTGGAGAAGAAGGGGAAGAGGATAAAGGAAGAGAAGGAGAAGGAGAAGGGGAGGAGAAAAAGGAGGAAAGGGAAATGAATAAGGAGAGGAAGGGAAGAAGGTGAAATCGCTATCAACCATGGATAAATACACATCCGAAATGTGCCTCCTTAAGCTTGTGTTTAATGTTTTAGATTTGTGATGTGTTTAGAGATTCACGTTTTCATGTGAAAATGATCAATAATTTTCTTTTAAAATAAGGTTAATGAAAGAACCACAAGCTAGCTCTCCTGGAGGAAGGGGAAGGGGAAGGAGTCCCACAGGTGGAACATCACAGGTAAAAACATGCTCTCTACTTGCTATCTCATTTCCGACAATGTGCGGCTCTAACGGAGACTGCCAGGGGATGACCCCGACACTTTCAAAAGCCGCTACAAAGGTATGCGTTCTTCTCAGCTGCTTAGAACCAAGTTTATTTCAAGCCAGAAACTGAATTTGGATGTAATGTTTGAAGTGTGCGCACCTGGATTGGCGGAAGAGGAACGAAGCGCCATGGCCCTAGAAACCCAGCTAGCCATCTCTGCCAGTCTCAACAAAGCAGTAAGTGACTTCTTTAGTGCTTCAGTAACTTCTGTGTGCTTATTTAAAAGGCTGACATTAGTCCAAAACACACTGCAGAAATAATACAGCTTGAGAATGCTTTTGCTGCCCTGGCTCAGTGCTAGGGAATCCTGGGAGCTGTAGTTTTGTGAGACATCTAGCCTCCTCTGTCAGAGAGCTCTGGTGCCATAATAAACTACAGTTTCCAGGATTTCCCAGCGCAATTAAAGTGGTCTCAAAGTGGATGATTTCTGCAGTGTGTTTTGGACCCTACTCTTGAACAAGCTCTCTTAGGAAAATACAAAACCCCGAAATGGCAGTTTTTAAATAACTGAAGTGATGCTCTTACCTCCAGTCTGCTAACAGTGTCTTCATTCCCAACTATTTCCGACAGCTTCATAGGCCTGTACTTTTCAACCCTGTGCCAAAACATTATACAGAACATATTAAAATCTCTTTCCTGAAGTGGGAAAGAAACCACACTGATGTATGGAATCAGGAAGACTGGAAGTCTATCTAGGTGCGATCGGTATGACAGTGGAAGATGCTGCCTTGGAGAGTGGTGGACTCTCCGTCTTTGGAGGTTTCTAAACAGAGGCTGGATGGCCATTTGTCGGGGATGGAGTGTGAATTACTGCATGGCAGGGAGTTGGACTGGATGGCCCTTGGGGTCCCTTCCAACTAGAGATGTGACGGCCTGGAAAGAAAACACAAAGAAATGGGGAAATTCTGGGGGGTTTTCCTTGTTCTTTTTTGAAAAATTGGAATAAATTGGAAAAAGGAAGAAAATCAATTATGGAGTGTTTTATTTTAGCACGTATATACAATCTTTAAGTACATTATCAAATGTCTTATCTAATATCTGTGCAATCAATGAAGAGGACAGGCCAGTCTTAGGTTACAAGCGGAGCTCTCCAATGCCAAAGCAAGTATTCACCTGTAGCCTTCCCAGTCTATTTGGTGTATATTGGCGTATATTCATGTGGGGGATAGAACTGATACACTGTAGGTTACAGAACTGCCAACGCATGCTGGTCAGTTCTACGAATCGGTTATCAAGGGGCAGCCAAAGCATAGCCCTCCAGATGTATTGAACTGCAATTCATAGAATCATAGACTTGGAAGAGACTCCAAGGGCCATCCAGTCCAACCCCATTCTGCCATGCAGGAACTCTCAATCAAAGCATCCCTGACAGATGGCCATCCAGCCTCTGCTTAAAGTCCTCCAGGAGACTTTGAGATGGCATCTTCCACTGTTGAAAAGCCTTACTGTCAGGAAGTTCCTCCTAATGTTGAGCTGGAATCTCTTTCCTGCAGCTTGCATCCATTGCTCCGGGTCCTGTTCTCTGGAGCAGCAGAAAACAAGCTTGCTCCCTCCTCAATATGACATCCCTTCAAATATTTAAACAGTACTGTTTAAATCACCTCTTAACCTTCTCTTCGCCATGCTAAACATCCCCAGCTCCCTGAGTCATTCCTCATAGGACATGGTTTCCAGACCCTTCACCATTTTATTCGCCCTCCTTTGGGCACGCACCAGTTTCTCAACATCCTTTTTGAATTGTGGTGCCCACAAGTGGACACAATATTCCAGGTGGAACCTGACCAGAGCAGAACAGAGTGGCACTATTACTTCCCTTGATTGAAACACTGTACCTCTGTTGATGCAGCCTAGAATCGCATTGGCCTTTTTAGCTGCTGCATCACACTGTTGACTCAGGTTCAACTTGTGGTCTACTTGGGACTCCTAGATCCCTTTCCCAGCAGTCCACCCCACTGGCTATGCAAGTAAGGGCTGATGGGAGATACAGTCCTAACAGGGATGAGGAAATCAAAAGAACGAAAGGCTTTCCATACTTAGGATCCAATGCACATCTGATAGGAGACTGCAATCAAGAAATAAGAAGAAGTCTAGGAATGGGGAATCCACTTCTGGATTTGGGGCAGTGGGTCAATTCTAGCCATCTGTACGGCTTCGCGGGACTATTTACATAAACCAGCTTTAATGAACACACAAGTTACAATGCTCTGGTACTAGAATGAATTGCAATACCCAGAATTCCCTAGCCTTGGGCCATGGCGGTTCAAGTGCTGCCCAAACCGGATTATTTCTGCCATGCGGACACCATCGAGTGCTCAAACCCACTGCAGAAAAAAACCAGTTTGAGACTGCTTGAACTGCCCTGGCTCAGTGCTAGGGAATCCTGGGATTTGTACTTTTTTGTGGCACCAGAGCCATTTTGTTTTGTGACACGTTGAGCCACAATGCATCCACAACAAACTACAATTCCCAGGATTCCCAAGGCAGCTGAAGCGGTCTGAAACTGGATTATATCTGCAGTGTGTTGAATGTTTTATATAGGAGAAAATGAAATGTCCTTGAATTTCAAAAGAATAAACAACTAATTGGCTATCAATGCTTTGCAGTGAGGATGTTTACAGCCAGAATTTGGGAATATTCCATAGAAATTTGGGAATATTCCATAGAAAGCGCCTATATAAGTGTCGCTCTCTGTCAGAAACGACCCGAAACTCCACCAACTCCGCCATATTGCTCTGAATCCTTATTAAACGCCTCCTGCTCCCCCCAAACAGCCGCCAATGCCTCTTTTCCTCACCAGGGCAACTCGTAATGGCCGCCATTAGGCCCCGCTGCGGCCTTCTCTTTCTGAGAGGACATCTCTGGTCCTGAAGCCTCCATGGCAACCGCCGCCATCTTGGCTACTTCCCGCCTGAACGCTGGCCCCGCCCACCTCACCGCCTCAAGGGCTTTTCGGACGCCATCTTGATTGTGGGCAAAAGGGAGACCGGGAAACCAGGGTGACGTCAGCAGGGCGGGCGTCGCTCTGCCCATACATGGGCCGGGCCTATATTCCCCGCCCTTCCCTTCAGGGATGACTAAACATTGGTTCCTCTCAGAGGTGTTGGACTTCAACTCCCAGAGTTCCTCACTATTGGCCAAGCAGGTTGAGGCTTCTGGGAATTGAAGTCCAATAACCTGGACAACTGAAGTTTGGCCTAAATAACCCTTTTACAGCTACTTTTTAAAAACAGTATTGTTGAAGTTACAGTCTAAAAAAAAGTAGTTATGGTCTCAAACCACACTGCAGAAATAATGTATCTAGAGACAGATTTAACTGCCTTGGCTCAGTGCTAGGGAATCCTGGGAAAACTGTAGTTTTTAGAGATTCTAAATAATGGTCCAAAATGGCCTACATGATGGTCCAAAATATCTTTTCATCCTCTCCATCTAAAGAACGGTCTAAAATATCTTTCCTTCCTCTCCATCTAAAGAACGATCCAAAATATCTTTTCATCCTCTCCATCTCTAAAGAACGATCCAAAATATCTTTCCTTCTTCTCCATCTCCAATAGTCAAAAACATCTTTGCTTCCCTCCATCTCTAAAGAATGGTCCAACATATGGACCATTAGTCTGATTAAAGAAATCATGGTCTCCATCATGACTAGATCACGATCTCGAAGACTATTACACCCCCAAACCACACAAATATTGTTTCTCTTAAAGCATGCTGTATAAAATGCGACATACAAATAATTTTATTCAGATGACAAGGCTTTGCAGGAGATTTTAAAGGACGTAGGACAGTGGGTCCTTGGTATCCTCTGGGGTTGGGTTCCAGGACCTCCCACGGATGCTCAAGTCCTATGATATACATCATTGTAGGAAAATGCTGTCTCTTATATAAAATGGCAACAATCAAGGTTTGCTTTTTGCAATTTATATTTTCCACTCGCTGGATGGTTGAACTGGAACTTCGGACCTGGTCCTTCTGAAGAAAGGACTGCGAGCTTTGCCCCAAACTACAATATCAGAACATGCCCTTAGAACTTTTATATAGTTGAAAGCCATCTAGATCTAGCTCTCTTCTTTTTGATCAGAGCAGCCCTGTGGCCGCTGCAGTAACATCTTGTTTAATTTAACTTCAAATATTCGTGGTTTGTATTACTATTTATAGATCAAGGGTAGGAATCATGCAGCCCTCCAGATGTTGTTGAACTCTAGCTCCCAGCGTTCCTCGCCGTTCGGTATTGCTGCCTAAGGAGCTGCAGTCCAATAACATCTGGAAGGCCATATGTTTTCCATTTCTCAAAAAGATAGATATAGATAGATAGATAGATAGATAGATAGATAGAGAAACAAATAGATATACCACATGAAATTGAAGCATTCCTGGTGTGCCTTTAGTAAGGAAGCAAAAACAAGTGGTTTTTCCAAATTCATCTTTCAACCTTAACCCCAGCAAACGTGGAGGGACCACTGTATATATGTTTCCCTCCTTTATTGGACTATGTATGTACTTCTGATTTGAATGGCATAATCTGTGCAACTATGGTTGATGCTTTATGCATCATGTTTGCTTTATGCATCATGGTATCACAAGCTTACACCTTTAAGTCATAGGATATTATTACAGGACATTACTTCTTCTGTGCTTATCACACAATTGTGGAAAGTACTTTCACACAAAATTGCGCTTATCAGGACATTGTCCTGTCCGGAAAGCGCGACTGAATGTGATCACACAAAAGGCTCTCACTAAATTGCGCTCATCCCATGAATGTTTCTATGGAATTCAAAGATATAGCCCCATTACTTTGTGGAATCAGTATGTAGAGAGACCTTGTAGCACCTTTGAGACTCACTGAAAGAGAGAAGTTGGCAGCATGATGTTCACTAATGACCGTTGTTCAAACTGGACTTGCTCCTTCATTTCCGTACCCAATGGATTTTGTATTTGAACCGACATTCTCACATACCAATGGCACGTATATGTGCGTCCCTGGTTTCCACTCCACCAAATGCATCTGAGGGAGTAGAGTTAAGTCTACGAAGGTTCATGCTGCCAACTTCTTTCTTTCAGTGAGGAGTTTATCACACAAAGGAGATTGGGAATTTATCCTGTCAATATCCCAGGAAATTCGTGTAATTACGCGAAACGATTTCACACGACGTCGCACAAAACCCGCCATTAAAGTGGTCACAAAGAAGCATTAACGCGCATCTTTTCACTTTCGGGGTTTCAGCGACAATGCATTTCTGGTATCACTGATTACCAGCTTAATATACTTTGCTGGAACATTGCTGGATGGATGAACAAACAGCAAGACCGCTCCTTTATAAATTTCATAACTAAGGCGGATATTCTCCTTTTCCAAGAGGCATGGTATACAGAGAATCTATGGTTAAATGACTTTATCTCATATTCTGTGAATGCCTCACCTAGTAATAAGAAAGGAAGAGCACTAGGTGGTTTAGCAATTCTAATAAGCACTAAACTACAAGCTAGCATCATCAATTTCCGATATTGCTTTATTTGCGCAATTACATGTGATAAACATTCACACAATTACTAGCCATTTGGCTTGATTTGCGGGAGGCTTTAAATGCACTTTAATCTCTCTTTAATGCTGAAACTGGCCCCAGTGTGATAAACCCTTCAGTCTCCAAGGTGCAACAAGATCTCTCTATGTACTTTCTGTGCAATATGCGACACTTCGGTCAACGCTTCTCATCAGGCATGTGGGGGACTAGCAATTATTTGTCGCCAGCGTGCCAGCCAGGACCATCACTAGATTTGTGCCCATAGGATGCAACTGTTTCCCCCGATGGAAAGATGCCAGGGACCAGCAACCAACGGCTCAGGGACTGGCACTGCTCCAGGGACCACCGCTTTGAATAGCTTCTGCATGGATTTGTGGCAGAGCCGAGATCTGCAGGCTCTGTTTCCCACGCCATCAAACCCTCTGGGATCTCCCTTGGCTTTTGGGAAGCTGGGCCATAGTCCCTCCAAGAAACATTTACTTCCTAGACCTCCGGCGCATCTCCCCACACATGCACACACATGCCTCCTGTGTGTTTTTTGCTGTTCATGAATTTAATATGAGCTGCTTCTCTGGAACCGTTCAAGGAGGAAACCATTGCCAGCTGGTGTCGCCCAGAATCATGCATTGCTTTGGTTGCTGAGGCCTCCTGCTCCGAAAATGGCATTTCCACTTTTTGCAATGCAATGGTGTCCTTTTCCCTTATACGCTTCTTATCCCAAGAAATAGCTCCCAGTCCTCTGTAAAGTGTAAAAACGGCACTTAATCCGCCTAGATGCCAATAAGAAAGGGCAGCGGTTTTGCCTGCTTAGGGTAACATGCCAACGTGATATGTTACATGGCTTTCTAATCTTAGATGGCTTTCTAATCCCGTCCATATGGGTTGCAATAAGGAACTTGTGATGAGAAAGCCGAGGGGACGATAAATCGCCCCATGAAAATCTCCAATACCGGGAACAAAAATTAAATGAGAGAAGAGGGACCTGCAATAGGAATGGTGCAACGTGAACGCATGCTCCTTGCTCCCAATGTGGCCCGACAGTTCTTTCTCCTACTTGGAAAAAGTACCTTTTTGGACTCTAATTCCCCCAAATCCCAGCTCTAGCATAAAATGGGACCAAGAAGAGGGGGGAAATATAGGAACGAGGCAGCACCTTTAAGACTAAGTGGTTTGCATTTTAGCATGAACTTTCATGGCTATGACCCCACTTTTTCAGATGCGGTACAAAGTATTAAAAGCTCAGGACAAGTATAGGGCAAGGGACATGGCCTGTCTTTTTCTGGATCATGTTATACCATATATACTCGACTATAAGTCGACCTCATGTATAAGTCGAGAGCAGGTTTGGGGGCCAAAAGGATGGATTTTGATCTGGGCCATGCTTCCTTCTTTGCTCAAAATTGCAACCAGAAGGAATCCTTCTTTCCTCTAACCTTCTCCTCATCACAGCTTGCTCCTAAGTTCCGCATGATTGTAGAATGGCAAACAACCTTGGATTTGTGAACCCTTGGGTTCTCATTCGCATTGCTCACCCCGGAAATGCATCCACATTGCTTGCAAGCCATTCCGATGCTCATTATCACATTATCCATCAGTCTGTCCTCGCTCAGATCTGGCCTGTGACCTGGAGGGTAGGAGGAGGGGGGAAAAAATCAAAGTATTAATAATTGCTGACTTGGAGCCTCAAGGAGGGAGAGCGCAAGGACAAAGGAAACACGATAATGAGGTGCAAGCGCCTCCTTGCCTGCCTGGGGTCTTTGGATGACCTTCAGAGGAAATGATGGATACGGCAGACAGTTATGGATGGATTTGCGATGAGAATCAGAAGGGAACAGATTGTCACTTGTCAATATTGACCTTTCTTTCAGCTGGAGAACGTCCAATTTCCTGGAGATGACGGGTCCTGAATGCTGTAGGGAAGGCGCATCGTTTGCTTTGTCCTTTGCATCCTTCATGATATGTAGAGTCATAGCAGCAGAGCTGGGAAACGTTGGCTGAGATCCTACCTTGGCAGATGCAGCTATGACAGCCCAACTCCATCAGTGTTGATACTTCAGCTGATACTAACCACTCTGAAGCAGTGTGATGCGGCAGCTAAAAAGGCCAATGCAATTTTAGGCCGCATCAATAGAAGTATAGTGTCTAGATCAAGGGAAGTCATAGTGCCACTCTATTCTGCTTTGGTCAGGCTCCACCTGGAATATTGTGTCCAGTTCTGGGCACCACAATTCAAAAAGGATGTGGAGAAAGTGGAGCATGTCCAATGGAGGGCAACTAGAATGGTAAAGGGCCTGGAAACCTATGAGGAATGCCTTGGAGACCTGGGATCTTTAGCCTGGAGAAGAGAAGGTTAAGAGGTGATATGATAGCCCTGTTTAAATACTTGAAGGGATGTCACATTGAGGAGGGAGCAAGCTTGTTTTCTGCTGCTCCAGAGAATAGAGCATGGAGCAATGGATGCTAGCTCCAGGAAAAGAGATTCCAGCTTAACAGTAGGAGGAACTCCTGATAGTAAGGGCTGTTCGACAGTGGAACACACTCCCTTGGAGTGTAATGAAGTCTCCTTACTGGGAGGACTTTAAGCAGAGGCTGGATGGCCTTCTGTCAGGGATGCTTTGATTGAGAGTTCCTGCATGGCAGATTGGGGTTGGACTGGATGGCCCTTGGGGTCTCTTTCAACTCTAGGATTCTATGATTGTGAATTCGATCCCAGGGCGCTCCAAGGTTGACTCAGCCTTCCACCCGTTCTATGTATTTGCCTTTGGATCAATCTTCTTCTGGAATAGGGCCTCCACCAACCAGTTCTCCAAAACCGAAAGAGGTTGAAAACCATTCAGTGTGTAGCTCATAAGCTGTTCAAATCAAGTGACATTGCTCTAGGAGAGGTTTGGGAATCGTTCCGCTTTCTAGACGTTGCTGGACTGCAAGTCCCAGAAGTCAGTCCTGCAGCCACAAGGTTGTGAGTTCGATCCCAGGGGCTCCAAGGTTGACTCAGCCTTCCATCCTTTCGTAGGTCGTCCAAATGAGTCCCAGCTTGTTGTTAAAACTTTAAACAAAAACACATACGCAACAAAAACAAGTACACAAACACACACATCCAAAAACATCGCATCCATATCGATTCATCAATAATACTAAAATATATCAACTTCAGATCACATCGTTGGCAATATCAGATATATCGCCTCTTCATTAATTGTTCAACTCTTTCTTTATGGGTATGTTGTATCTTATCTATCTTTCTTATCTCATCTTCCCTTCTCATATATTCTCCTCTTTTTCCATACCTATTCCCATCTCTTCTATAGGGATATATATATACACTATATATATATATATATTCAATGTATATGGAAGGTATGCACACACATGCGCTTTGTAGTCCAAGCACATTCGTTGACTTCTAAGGGATCGTTATTCACACTGTGAAAATAATCCAGGATGAATCCAGGTTGAATCTCCATTGTTCACACGCATCCTGAATGCACCCGATTAAATTGTTGGGACCTGCCAAAAAAACCACCTATTAATAATTGATATTGGGTATTTCCCTCAATTTTTAAAAAGGATCCACATTGTTGGTAGTGTGAATAAACAACGCAAATAGACCCGGCACAAATGCTGCATGCCTTGAACATGTTCTGAATGCATCTTTATTCTAATGCTTGCACCTGTGAGCAACCGAATTTGCAGAGATGCACATTGGTTTGGTTCCATAGTGTGAATAACAAACCCGGAATGCATGGGTGAGATGATTCGCATCATTGTGATAACAAAATGAAGTCTGAGTGATCCCTAAACTGGCCGAATACTGGCTTGTATAGAGGAAATACACATAGCAATACACATGGCACACAGAAATTACAGCAGAGCATCCAGTGGTACGTAATATTGGTGACCCAGAGGTCAGGGAGCGACCCTAGATATGGGAACTGTGCTCTTGCAAACATTATTCCCTCTAATAGTGGGTTTAGCTGGTAAAAGCCCACTAGAGACGGGAGCCAAAATAGGGCAGAGAAAAGGCCAGTGGCAGATGTCAGCTTGTTCAGAGAAGCCGGAGGTTTGCAAAAATACAAAGGAGCTTTTGAAAAGAGGAGGAGGAGGACGCTGGGGAGAGAGCAGAGAGAGCAATGCCTGCGAAATGCTCAAAGATATAGCCGCGTTAGTCTGCGGAATCAGTATCTAAAGAGATCTTGTAGCAACTTTGAGACTTTAAACGCATCTCCACTAAATGCATCCGAGGAAGTTTATGAAAGCTCAATCTTGCACTATACAGTTACCTCCTCTCCAACAGTCCAGCTTTGACACTGTTTTTGTTGTCGTCATCGTGTGCCTACAAGTCAAGTAAAGGAAGCCTTTACAAACCCCCAAAAAGGGGGTGTCAAACCAGATTATATTATCTCGTGCGGATGCAGCTTCAGAACCCAGTCGCCACTAACTATTCTTGCCCAGAATTTGAGACCAAGGCGCCCGGAAATGGCTTAGGAACCCGATATCTCCAGGGCAGTCTGTTCAAAGACCAAAGGCTGTGGGAATTTGGGCGTCTGGATTTTATCACACTGTTTTGTCTGTGCTGGAGCTTTTCCAAATCGTGGGACGCGGGGGAAGAAAGATGGCTATGCAGCATTCAGACTTTCTGCAGGGTTGCATGCAGCTGTTTTCCAAACCCAGAGCTTGTACTTGGACACTTGTGCTTGGAAGAACTGTTTGGATAGAAACCATTTGCTGAATTATAGTTCCCATTTAGCAAAGCCAATGGCCTAGGATGCTGGGAACTACAGTTCCATGACATCTGGAGGGCCATTTGATTCCTGCTCTGGGATAAACCAAAGTCCTGTGGATATTTCTTCTTCTGGAGACTTATTAAACCAGGCTTAGCCTTTGTTTGGAGTCCATCGCAGGAAGGAGATCAGGAGTGAAAACTGATTTCGCACGATGCAGCACAAAACCAGCCATTAAAGTGGTCACAAAGAAGTATTAACGCGCATCTTTTTTACTTTTGGGATTTCAGCGGCAATGCACTTCCGACATCACTGTATTTGTGCAATTGCGTGTGATGATCATTTGCGCAATTGCCTGCCTTTATGGCTTTATTTGGTCTTTGCAGCCATGTTCTAGAAGAGTTTATGCCTAACGTTTCGCCAACAACAGGGACTGGCATCTTCAGAGAATGCTGGCATGGAAGAGAGTTGGGTATATGTATACTGTGTGACTCTAGGTTGGGAGGAGTGATCCTCACTCTCTTCCATACCTGACTCTCTTCCATGCCAGCGTTCTCTGAAGATGCCAGCCATGGATGCCGGCGAAACGTCAGGAAGAAACTCTTCGAGAACATGGACACAGAGCATGAAAGACCCACAAAAAACTATGGATGCCGGCCACGAAAGCCTTTGATCCATCACTGTGTAGTGACTGTTTCTAATAAATCTTTGCAAATCTCTTGCATTCCTGCCAAACACTCTGCCCTTTCACACTCCCGGTACATGCCTTGTTTGTGCTTGTGTTCATGTTAGCTCATTGATAGTTCTGTTTGTGTTGGCGCATTTCTGTCCATGTTAGCTCAAGGAGGACCATGCCTGGATGTTGTTTCCCTGCCCGCCTGCCTCCATTCCACTGCGGCGCATGAGCCTGAGAAACCAAGAAATGAGCCTGCCAGGCCTTGTGTGTGTGTGTGTGTGTGTGTGTGTGTGTGTGCAAGGCCTGGACAAAAACAGCTGGAACAAGGCCCCTCCTTCCTTTCCCCTCCCCTGGCTGTGGCTCAGCAGCTCCTTCCCCTTTTGTTCATTGCAAAAGCTGCAAAGGAGAAGGAGGACAGAGAAAGAGAGGGACCAGAGAGAGAGCCTCTGTCCTCCCCATCCAAGGAGCCTGCTTTGTGCCTCCTTCTCCAGCTCAAGAGCATCCTTGGACTGCTCCATCCCTGCATCCCTCCTCCATCCTTTCTCCTTTGGATGCACTTGGACCCTCATCCTTAGGGAGTGGCTGGACCTCCTGCTACAGATTGAAAGCTGCTTGGATTGTGTTCCTCCCTCCCTCCCTTCTTTCTTGCTATCTGTCTCTTTTTAATACATAGAGTGGGTTGGTGGTGTGGCCTACAGCTCCTCACAAGACAAGATCATCATTTCATCATCCCCCATTCACACACATCAGCCCCTCTTTGGCAAAAAGCATCAGGGCTGGAAGACCTGGAAGAGGTAAGACAAAATGGGCAAAAGAGGGTGGGAAAAAAAGAGGATGGGTGGATGGGTGGCAGGATTGCCATCCTCTGCTGAGCCGGCAACAAAGGCGGTGATGGATGCTGTGGAAGCAGGGATGCAGTACCTTGCAAAGATTGATTGGGGAGTGGAAAATAGGAGATAGATAGA
>NC_056532.1:1744664-1754417 GCF_019175285.1 Sceloporus undulatus | reverse complement strand
TCCTGGTTATTGCGTTGCTGCATACAAAATGGTCTTTGCAGATGACACAGAACCTTCCCATCCCTAGATCAGAACCGAAGTGGCCGTCTGCAGCACTTGCTGCTTTAACTGCCTTGGCTCAATGCTGTGGAATCCTGGGATTGGTAATGTTGTGAGATACGTCGCCTTCTTTATCAGAGCGCTTTGGTGCCCCAACAAACTGCAAATCCCAGGGTTCCTTAGCATGCTCACGCCACATCTCAGCATCAGCGGAGGGCAATGGCAAAACCCCACAATAGATTTTCCTTTGGGATATACTAAGTTGGAAATCATAGAACCCAGTCTTGAAATATTGTGAAATGAAATGGCTTAAGTAATAATCTATAGTGACAATATGTTTGATAAGGTAACCAAGCCAATGATATATGTGAAGTCGAAGGCTTTCATGGCCGGCATCCATAGTTCCTTGTGGGTTTTTTGGGCTCTGTGGCCATATTCTAGAAGAGTTTATTCCTGATGTTTCGCCAGCATCTGGGGCTGGCATCTTCAGAGAATGTACCCCACTCTCTTCCATGTTTCTCTTGTTTGTTATTTATATATGGAATAGAATAAAAGGGGGGGGGAAACCACAATAGATTTGCCTTTGGGATATCATATGTTGGAAATCATAGAATCATAGAGTTGGAAGAGACCCCAAGGGTCATCCAGTCCAACCTCATTCTGCCATGCAGGAACTCTCAATCAAAGCATCCCCATTGACAGATGGCCATCCAGCCTTTGTTTAAAGACCTCCAAAGAAGGAGACTCTATCACTATCCGACTGAGTTTCTTCCACTGTCAAACAGCTCTTACTCTCAGGAACATTTAGGTGGAACCTCTTTTCCTGTAACTTGCATCCATTGCTCCTTGTCTTATTCTCTGCAGCAGCAGAAAACAAGCTTGCTCCATCTTCAGTGTGACATCCCTTCAAGTGTTTAAACAAGCCACAGAACAGACCCTCCTCCTTTCAAAGGGTTTCTTTTAGGGATGGATGCATGCAGAGGTCTATGCTCATAACCAGATTTTGCTTTTAATGCACAAGAGTTGTTGTCCCCCGCCCCTTTTTAAAAATGCCTTTGTTGGAGGGTTAGTAAAGCTTGAGTTGTGGTTTGCCTGATACTCAGGAGAGCAGTGAGATGCTGAAATCACGGGGGTGGTTTTATCTTATACGATAGAGGAGAATAAATGAAAGTGAGCTCTCATGTGGCTGCAGAGATGTGATCAAAGCCAAAGAAGCCAGCTTCTCTTTTCTTCCTGGGACTCCTGGTTGTCTGTCAAGAGATGCAGCATCTTGCCGGTGGTTAAGGCCTGTTCCAGACTGCCAAAATAAAGCTGCTTCGGGTCTCTTTGGAGGTATGCTGTTTAAACGATGCATGCGTCCTAAGAATCCGGAAGCGGCACCAAAGCTGCCCTCCAGTGCTTAGGAATGGAGTGTGGCTTTGGCGCAACCTCCGGACTCTTAGGACCCAGGCATCATTTAAACAGAATACCTCCAAAGAGACCCGAAGCAGCTTTATTTGGGCAGTCTGTAACAGGCCCAAGATTCAGTTTGCAAATTGAAGTCAAATGGGGAAAGGAGGCAGAATCTAAACAGATAACAGCAGAAGGGTTGGAGTGGAGCTGAGCTAGCGCATGGAGGAAATGTGCACTTTGCATGCAGAAAGTCCCAGATTTAGCCTCTGACGTATCTCATTAGAAGGACGACTGGAGAGATGCTCACAGTGAGAAGGCAGTTGTGGCCTAGATCCGGGTGGGAATTGGGCAGCCCTCCTGGGTACGTTTAGCCAGCTAAGAGGCAATAGGACAGCTCTGTTTCAATATCTGAAGGGATATTGAGGATGGAACAAGCTTCTTTTCTGCTGCTGCAGAGAATAGGGTACAGAATGTTGAGAAGCTGAAGCGTGTCCAGAGGAGGAGGGCCACCAAAATCATGCTTTATGAGGAGAGACTTAGGGATCTGGGAATGTTTAGCCTGAAGAAGAGATGGTTAAGACGTGATATGATAGCCCTGTTTAAGTATTTTACGGGATCTCATATTGAGGATGCAGCAAGCTTGTTTTCTGCTGCTGCAGAGAATAGGATGCAGAGCAATGGATGCAAGCTGCAGGAAAAGAGATTCCAGCTCAACATTAGGAGGAACTTCATGACAGTAAGAGCTGTTTGACAATGGAATATACTCTCTCAGAGAGTGGTGGAGTCTCCTTCTTTGGAGGTCTTTAAACAGACGCTGGATGTCCATCTGTCGAGGGTGATTTGATTGAGAGTTCCTGCATGTCAGGGGGGTTGGGCTGGATGGCCATAGTGGTCTCTTCCAACTCTATGATTCTAGGTTTTTTGTGGGTCTTTCGGTCTATGTGGTCATGTCCTAGAAGAGTTTATTCCTGACGTTTCGCCAGCGTCTGTGGCTGGCATCTTCAGAGAACGCTGGCATAGAAGAGAGTTGGGTACATTCTTTGAAGATGCTGCTGAAATGTCAGGAATAAACTCTTCTAGGACATGGCCACATAGACTGAAAGACCCACAAAAAAACTATGGATGCCGACTATGAAAGCCTTCGACTTCACATTCTAGGTTTTCTTACGCAAGGAATACTGAGAGGTCCTTTTGCTAGTTACTTCCTCTGAAATATAGCCTGCAGCACATGGTATTCCTTGGCGACCGTCCATCATGCATTCATGGCTCTGTGCATGGCTTTTTATGAAGTACGCGAGGGCAGTTTAGTACAGGGGAGTCTATGGAGGAAGGGAGAGAAATCCCTCCATACAAAACATGCAACATTCTTTGCTTATAAGTCAGCGTTAAGTCATCGGGAAACTTGCTTGTTGCAGATGGCGGTAACGATTATGATTATGGTTATTATCCTCCAACTGCCTGGGGGACTATTGGAGTTGTGTTCCCCAAAATGTAATCTCCCCTCGCTTTTGGTTTGTCGCTCTCTTGTAAAACCGGCCAAAATGTTGTGGCAAAGGTTGTTGTAGCAGCAACACAAACCCGTCGGCAAAAAAACCACAAGGAACTGGACCTATGGACTCTCTTTTTTTGCAGTGCCTTTCTTGCTGAGCACAATTCTTTTCCATCGGAGCGTTTGGCACATGAGGACACCTTTCCAGGCATGTCTGTGCAAACGTTTCGTTGCCCAGACTTCTTCGGCAGCTACTTTGACATCTTTTTTGTTGTTTTTGGGCTTTCCCACTTCCTGTTTTCTTTTAAAAAAGTTTCCCCCCCTTTTCTTTTCTGAATCCAGTGCTCTTTGCAGTCATCCCGGCCGGATCTGTGGTTGGTTGACCCTTGCAGCTGCTGGCGTGCATGAAAGCCGAGAGCATAGGACCGAGGAGAACCGGAGTGCCTTCCTTTTGTGGGTTCTGGAGATGTCCTAAGGCCCCTCCAAAAGGCATTGGAACCACTTTGTGCATTAGGTAAGCATTCTAGCCAGTTCCCTGCCTTCTCTGAAGTGAGTCACTAAGAAGCGGGGGAACCACTTGCCCTTTTATGCGCTACTTTTCCAGCTTCTGCTTCTCCAAAGCCTTGGTCTCTTGACAAGTCATTGTGGAACTCTGCCAGACTTTTGCTGCTTCCCCTCCTTTTGTATTTACTGTATATACTCATGTGTAAGTCTAGAAATTGACCCCCCCCCAAAAAACGGAGTCGACTTATCCATGGCTCAATGTAAGTACTGTATCTTAACTCTTATTTAAAAGAAAGAACTATCCCCCGGTGAAAGGCAAGAGTATAATCTATCCTGGAAGCACCAATTCCCTCCACTCTCTCATCCATCCAGCCTTAAAATTAAGTTATGTCTGCTGGAATTTTGTACGTTCTTTGACACTGTTTTGCTTTGCTTCATCCTTTAGATCCTTTGCTATATGCCCTTAAGTTTTACCTCTGACTTCTCCATGGGTCATATCCAAATCCATACTTTCGGCCTCAAAACTTGCCCTTGACTTATACATGAGGTTGACTTATAGTCGAGTATATATGGTAATAGCTGCACACTTCTTTCTCTCTCTTTCCCATGGATATATTCCTTCCTTCCTTCCTTTTTATGTGAAGAATTGTTTGGGGCAGGAATGGGCAACTTGGGTGAGTCCAGAGTTCAGCATTCTGCCTCTGACACTTTCTGGACTAAGGATCATAGAATCATAGAGTTGGAAGAGACTGCAAGGGCCATCCAGTCCAACCCCATTCTGCCATGCAGGAACTCCCAATCAAAGCATCCCCGACAGATGGCCATCCAGCCTCTCTTTAAAGACCTCCAAGGAGGAAGACTACACTTCAAGGAAGGAGTGTGTTGCACTGTCAAACAGCCCTTACTGTCAGAAAATTCCTCCTAATGTTGAGGTGGAATCTCTTTTCCTGGAGCTTGTATCATATCACCTCTTAGCCTTCTCTTCTCCAGGCTAAACATCCCCACCTCCCTCAGTCATTCCTCATAGGACATGGTTTCCAGATCCTTCACCATTTTAGTTACCCTCCTTTGGACACGCTCTAGTTTCTCAATATCTTGTTAGCTGCCACATCACACTGTTGACTCATGTTCAATCTGTGGTCTACTTGGACTCCTAGATCCCTTTCACACATAAATCTCGTTCAGCCATGTGTCCCCCATCCTATATCTCTGCATTTCATTTTTCCGCCCTAGGTGCTGTACTTTAAATTTCTCCGTGTTGAAAATCATAGTCCTCAACTATTTCGATTTAGGAAGCGGGCATGATTAGCCTGGAGAAGAGAAAGTTATGAGGTGATACGATAGCCCTGTTTAAATATTTGAAGGGACGTCATATTGAGGAGGGAGCAAGATTGTTTTCTGCTGCTCCAGAGAACAGGACCCAGAGCAATGGATGCAAGCTATAGGAAAAGAAATCCCACCTCAACATTAGGAGGAACTTCCTGACAGTAAGAGCTGTTCAACAATGGAAGATGCTGTCTCCAAAAATGGTGGAGTCTCCTTCTTTGGAGGTTTTTAAACAGAGGCTGGTTGGCTGTCTATCAGGGGTGCTTTGAGTGTATATTCCTGCATGGCAGGAGGATGGACTGGATGGCCCTTTAGGTCTCTTCCAACTCTATGATTCTATGAAATGGGTAACACTGTGAGCTGATAAAGAGAATTGGGTGGCATTCAGTTTAGTGTTGCTGTTGTGTACCTTTAAGTCACTTCTGATTTGTGAAGATAGTAAGCTTGGAGCAAGCTTGTTTTCTGCTGCTCTAGAGAATAGGAGACAGAGCAATGGATGCAAGCTACAAGAAAAGAGATTCCACTTAAACATTAGGAAGAACCTCGTGACAGTAAGAACTGTTTGACAGTGGAAGATGCTGTCTGCAAGAGTGGTGGAGTCTCCTTCTTTGGAAGTTTTAAAGCAGAGACTGGATGGCCATCTGTCGGGGGTGCTTTGATTGAGAGTTCCTGCATGGCAGAAGGGGGCTGGGTTGGATGACCCTTGGGGTCTCTTCCAGCTCTATGACTTTCTGATTCTAGGAATGATCCAGGGAAACTGCCGGCCACGTGTACTTTGCTGAATCCTGACTTAGCTTCTACTTGCATTTGCATCATGAAAATGAGAGCAACTGGGTATAAACACGGGAAGTGTAGATTGCAGCATTTGTAAAACTCTTGGCCAGTGTGGGAGTAGTGCTTATTGCTCATGAGTAAGGCTGGCGTTAACAAAGTGAGTATCTAGAAGTGCCATAAGAAGCAGGGAGGGCAGGAGCCGAGACGGGAAGCAATTAAGGCATGAGTCACAGAGAGAAAAGGAGACCTTGGGCCCGGTTCCCAGCAGGCCAAACCTACCAACGGCAGCATATTTTCATGCGTGTGAATGCCGGGATGTGGTCATTTCCTGGCTCCCAAAACTTCACATCCAGGGACTTAGGCTTGCAAGCTCATCATGGATACATGAGGACACCAATGAGCCATTTTTATCCTTGCCGCCCCACCATCCTTGCCGGAAAAAGAAGAAGAGGCTGTGTTTTTCCCCCAGGATTAGAGGTCAAGATATAGGATCTCTTCCAGGCCTAGAGCTGTGTACATAAGGGGATAGGATGGATGTGTCCACATTTCTTTTCTCCTAGGACCATCAGCAACAGATAAGATTTGCACATATTTGTTCCTTGGAAAGGAAAAGGACAGCAAACATGATCGGCAATGTCCTGCTTAGGGGGCACCATGCTGATCAAGGGAAGTCATAGTGCCACTCTATTATGCTCTGGTCAGGCCCCACCTGGAATATTGTGTCCAGTTCTGGGCACCACAATCCAAAAAGGACATTGAGAAACTGGAGCCATGTGCCCAAAGGAGGGCGACTAAAATGGTGAAGGGTCTGGAAACCATAAAGCCCTATGAGGAACGCCTGATTGAGCTGGGGATGTTTAGCTTGGAGAAAAGAAGGTTAAGAGGTGATATGAGAGCCCTGTTTAAATATTTGAAGGGATGTCATATTGAGGAGGGAGTGAGCTTGTTTTCTGCTGCTCCAGAGAACAGGACCATGAACAATGAATGCAAGCTACAGGAAAAGAGATTCCAGCTCAACATTAGGAGGGACGTCACGACAGTAAGAGCTGTTTGACAGTGGAAGATGTAGTCTCAGAGTCTCCTTCTTTGGAGGTCTTTAAACAGAGGCTGGATGACCATCTGTAGGGGATGCTTTGATTGAGAGTTCCTGCATGGCAGAATGGGGTTGGACTGGATGGCCCTTGGGGTATCTTCCAACTCTAGGATGCTATGAAAACACTGAACGTGAATGCCCCCCTTCATGAAAATGTCCTCCTTCCTTCTCTCTCTAGGTCTCAGAATATAGATGAAGGGCTCTGTCACATAGATGCCTGAGGCTGTGCTATCAGCTAGTCTACCGGAGGACCAAAGGCATACCACAGCGTGAGACACATCGCTGGGCAAAGATGCTGAAGCCGAGTGGACTTAAAATTCCCGGGAGGGCTGGGAAACACTCCAGCCCCGTGCCACGTCCCGGTGGGACAACGACGACTGCAACCACAACTGCCACTGCCACAAAAGAAGGTAAGCTGCTTCCTCTGGTCCTCGTTGGGACAAAAGCCCCTTGGCATTATCAGTGTCTTTGCGGAGATCAGCACAGAAGATATCCTTTTGTATGTCTGTTAAAAAATCAACCAGGGGCCCTATTATATTACACTTTGATGCCGTGTTAATTGCCACAGTTGCATCCTGTGGAGCTCTGGGATGTCTAGTTTTATGCAGTGTTTAGAATTCCCACCCAGAAAGCTCTAGTACCTCTCCAAACTACAAATCGTATCGTTCCATGGGATGCAGACATGGCAGTTAATGTGAAATCAAAGTACAAAGGGAAATAATCTCTGTGGGCCAATGTGTAATTTCCACCTCTGCATTCATGAAATTCAGGTTTGATGTCTGCTTAATTATTTGAAGGGGTGTCATATTGAGGAGGGAGCAAGCTTGTTTTCTGCTGCTCCAGAGAATAGGACCCAGACCAATGGATGCAAGCTGCAGGAAAAGAGATAGAATTGAAAGAGACCTCAAGGGCCATACAATCCAACCCCCCTGCCATGCAGGAACTCACAAACATCTTTAATTCTTGAACACTGTAATGGTTGGAATAACCCTGCATTGTTGATAGTTGGCTGGACTTATTCAGGTAGTGGCTTGTAGTCAGTTCCAGTTTTGGCACTGTAAATGCCCAACGAGGGGAACTTGGGAGATCTGGGTTCTAGTGCCTTTCAAGACATGGAAGACATTGGCTGATCTTGGGCCAGTCGCTGTTTCTTCCAGCAGGGCCTACCTGACAGGGTTGTTGTGAGGATAAAACAGAGGAGGAATATGTACTGTATATACTGCTCTGAGCTTGCTGGAGAAAAGAGGAGATGGAAATAGGAGAAATAAAAACAAAGCATGACATGATAGCCTTGTTTAAATATCCGAAGGGATGTCATATTGAGAAGGGAGCAAGCTTGTTTTCTGATGCTCCAGAGAATAGGACATGGAGCAATGGATGGGATCTATAGGAAACGCGATCCCACCTCAACATTAGGAAGAACCTGCTGACAGTAACAGTGGCAGACATTCCCTTGGAAAGTGATGGAGCCTCCGTCTTCGGAGGTCTTTAAACAGAGGCTGGAAGGGCATCCGTCAGGGAAGCTTTGATTGGGAGTTCCTGCATGGCAGAATGGGGTTGGACTGGATGGCCCTTGGGGTCTCTTCCAACACTATGACTGTATGAGTCTATAAAATTGGTGTAAGTATCTGCAAAGGTGACAATTCGATCAGACGCTAGCGTATTCATGAATCAGGTTTTAGCTGCAATTTTAGAAGATCATCAGTATATTGTCACATTTGCTGTCCCTGTTTTGTTTCTCCGTTGGGATTTTTGAACCGAGACGGCCTTTCTTTTAAACGCTCCCCCCTTTCACCCCCGCTCTCTCTGCTCTGTTTAAAACAGCACCGAACACTCGGTACAATGGAAGTGGTTGATCCCCGGGGCGTGAAATGAATCGTGCACAATTGGCTCTTTTATTGCTTTTAACATACAGTGGCTCTTTACAGTTTTCTGGTCCAGTTTTTTTTTTTGAAACCAAACGCCGCTTTTTATTGGCCGCTGTGGCTCCGCGTAAATGGACGCCGTCCAGTTGCTGACTCCGCGCCTGTCTCTTTTGCCGTCCCTTTAAATCATCAGCAAACTGGATCATGGTTTTGCAAGCCTTGATAAAAACTCTCTCTCTCCATGCAGTAACAATAGATATCCAAGTATATTCTAGAATCAATTTGTTCGGTCGACGCTCTTCTCTTCCTTTCTCTGTCAACTCTGGATAGTCTTTGCAAAACACTTACAAAAATAGTATAAACAGTGGTCCTTGGGTTATAAACATCTCATCTTTCCGGGACGTGGCATGGACTCTTGAGGCCATGAGGTTGGAAAGAGGATTTGCCTGTGGTGGTTTCCATATCCCTGTGACAGTGAATCCTATTTTTAAGGTCTAATCCATGTTGGTTTCAAGTTCATCTCGGAGGAGAAAGTTGCTCATATCCATTGAGAACTTGACGCCGCACCAATTGCAGAGTCTAGTCTCCAAACTACAAATCACAGCGTTCCATGAAAATGAAATCAAAGTATAAAGTGAAAGAATCTCTGTAGGCCAATGTTTAATTTCCACCTCTGCGTCCATGAAATTCAGGTCTGTTATCTGTTTAAATATTTGTAGGGGTGCCATATTGAGAATGGAGCGAGCTTGTTTTCTGCTGCTGCAGAGAATAGGACACAATGGAGCAATGGATGCAAGCTCCAGGAAAAGAGATTCCTCCTAAACATTAGGAAGAACTTTGTGACAGTAAGAGCTGTTTGACAGTGGAAGGCGCTCCCTTGGAGATTGTGGTGGAGTCACCTTCTTTGGAGGTCTTTACTCAGAGGCTGGATGGCCATCTGTCAATGGGGATGCTTTGATTGTGAGTTCCTGCATGGCAGAATGGGATCAGACTGGATGGCCCTTGGGGTCTCTTCCAGCTCTATTAGTCTATGCTTCTATGACAGTAGAAGACGCTCCCTTGGAGGGTGGTTGAGTCTCCTTCTTTGGAAGTCTTTAAGCAGAGGCTGGATGGCCATCTGTTGGGGATGCTTTGACTGAGAGTTCCCGCATGGCAGAAAGGGGTTGGAGTGGATGGTCCTTGGGGTCTCTTCCAACTCTACGATTCTATGATTCTGTGACCATGGAAGACGCTCCCTTGGAGGGTGGTTGAGTCTCCTTCTTTGGAAGTCT
>NC_056532.1:1717252-1744654 GCF_019175285.1 Sceloporus undulatus | reverse complement strand
TTAAGCAGAGGCTGGATGGCCATCTGTCAGGGATTGTGAGTTCCTGCATGGCAAAATGGGGTTAGACTGGATGGGCCTTAGGGTCTCTATGATACAGGAGCTTGAAAGGCAGGGACCAGCCTAGCCTCTCTTGGAAGGATGTTCCATAATCTGGGAACAACTAGTTCCATAATCTGGGAACCCCCTGCATGGCCGAATGGGGTTGGACTGGATGGCCCTTGCAGTCTCTTCCAACTCTATAATCCTTTGATTCTAAGTTAATGGTGCTGATTTTGAATCTGTCATGTAGGCCATATTAGCGCATCCCGGTCAGGGCTAAAAGGAAATTTAAAAATGGTCTTACAAATACAGAATACTGTATAGATACAGAAATTCCCACCTTGGGAAGCTGCTCTTGGCTCTAGCAGCGAAGTGTCCATCGAGATCAATGTGGTTGGCCATATTAATAAAAGATGCTCCCCGTTCAGTATATCGAACGATGCTTAGAATAGGAACCGGCCCAAAGAGAGAGATTCCTTATCAGTCTCGCCTGATGTATCGTTTCATCGCATTCCTGGAAAAGTCCCAAAGGCGCCGTTGTCATCAATGCAATGCGGAATGCGCTCAGAAATGTGAGATAGCAGGCAATGAGTTTAAATGTATACTACAAGGAAGAGTACAGTGACCTTGCCTTCGTCTGTGTATCTCAAAGGAGCAAAGTAAAACATGATATTTGCTAGATGACCTGTTTGGTTTTGCTTTTAGTTCCATGTGGAAAAGTCCACAGACCGGCAGTTACAATCTACAAAAATAAATGCATTTTTAAAAACGTGCGTAAATACATTTTACATTTAAATTCATTTATTTAAATAACTAAACCCCCTGTTCATGGGGTTTTCGTGGCACGTTTCTTAAGACAGAAACCATTGCCATCTACTGAGGCTGAGAGTGTGCGACTTGCCCCAAGTCACCCAATGGGTTCCCATGGCCAAGCCAGGATTCGAACCCTGCTCTTCCGGTGTCCTCATCCAACGCTTAAACCACTGCACTGCTTAGAACTGACATATCCATTTTGCTGAACCACAGCATTAGAGTTCTCTGGCAAAGAATTTAAAGTCTCTTTAAAGTCCCCCTTGAAAATACCAATCCCAGGATTCTGCAGGATGGAGATGTAGCCTCAAAAGTGGCCTCAAACCGCCATAACTGTGTAGTGTGGACACATAGTAGGAGTGTATACTGTGATATGGCTGAGTAATCTGGAAGTTGGAGTTCAAAAACAATGAGTACCATACATACTCAACTATAAGTCGATCTCATGTATAAGTCGAGGGCAGGTTATGGGGCCATCATTATGGATTTTGATATGACCCATGGATAAGTTGAGGGTAAAACTTAGGGGCATGTTAGGAGAGTGGGAGTTTATCCTGGGAATATCCTTGAAAAATCACGTAATTACGCAAAACAATTTCACACGACGTCGCACAAAACCCGCCATTAAAGTGGTCACAAAGAAGCATTCACGCCCATCTTTTTACTTTCGGGATTTCAGCGACAATGCGTTTTTGATGTTGTTTTATTTGCGCCATTGCGTGTGATAATCATTTGCACAATTCCTTGCCGTTTCCGCTTCGTTTGCGGGATGCTTTAAACGCGCTTGATCTCTCTTTAATGCCGAAATGAGCCCCCGTGGGATAAACTCCTTGGTCTGGGATGTTTTCTGCTAGTAATATGATGTCGTCGGCGTACCTTCGATCATTGATGTTCCTTCCTCCGTTTTTTCCCCACCTCCTCCTTCTGTGTCCAAGCCTGCTTTTCGTATAGGATTTTCTGCATCTAAGATAAGGTAAAAGGATGCAGCCTCGCCTGACCCCTTTCTTTGCCAATCGCAAACCATGCTGTTTATGGGTAGCATCAAAATGCTGAGTGTTAATGGGCGGGAAGGCTCCTCCGGCATCCGAGAGCATGGCATTTTATTCTTTAGGGACAGCAGCTGGGCTTTCAAGCTGATGGACTTTCCCCTCCTCTATCTCCACCTCTTTCTTTGTACTTGTTCCTTTGCTCTCAAACGCGAATGCATCTTTATAAAGAAAGTGCATCTGTGTGTGTTTGTGTGTGTCGAGCCGAGATCCACAATTCTTGCTTTCGTTGCCAAAAAGCTTCCTTGAGGCAGAGTGAGATTTGATGGTAGGCTTGTTCAGTGTGGCTCTCGCGCTTAGCTTAATTCAGTTAAAACATGATTCTTTGGGGAGAAGCGGTGAGAGCAGACTGACTGCAATGTGGTCCCAGAAGGAACACCAATTTGAATTGCCTCTCATTGCCTGATACTAACCCTGCCTGCAGAAATAATCCGGTTTGATACCACTTTAACTGCCGTGGCTCCTTCTTATGGCGTTCTGGGAATGGAAGTTGGTTGGCTACCATTCCCAGAATTGCATAGCATGGAGCCATGGCAGTTAAAGTGGTGTCGAACTGGATTATTTCTGCAGTGTGGAAGCCTTTGAGCAGAAATGGAATGGGAAGAATTTTAGCTCACTTGGAAGAAAGCTAACTTTCTTTGCCTCTATGCTAAAACAAGGCACAGGAATCCTCTGGTCTCCATTCCAACCTTGGATCCAACTTTTCAGGGCCTGGAAATTCACAAGGCCCCCCAACCCCCTATTTAAATTTGCCGCCATTTTGCCCCCAATCCATGTAGAAATCCCCTCAAAGCATGTGCAAAAATGCAATAAATAGCCCCAACCCCATCCTTATCAGCATCCCAGGTATCCATGTGGTCCCAAATACATGTTTCTTGTGCAGTCCTTCCCAAAATGGCCACAGGACGTGATGCTCCAGCTTTTACAATCGCCATTTTGAGAGAGACTGCAGTATTGATTGAAAGTTAAAACCTGTTACTATAGATTTCTATCGATTTTTTCTCTTGTCTGAGAGATGTTTGAGGTCCTACAAACCTCTGTATCCGCAAGGGATTCTCGCCCTTTTATACCAACTGTGGATGATGTAACTGATGGAAAGATTAGCCCAAATCCTTACTTATTTCCCCTTCTTACCAAAGCTTGGAGGAAACACATTAGAAAGTAACGTTGCTGGTGTTCATGTTTTGAGTTGCAAGTGTCAAAGATCTGAAATCCAAATTAGACACGGTGGCAATACCTTCTTTCTCAGGCCAACCGGAAAGTGGAGAATTGGTCACGCTAGCTTTCCAAGCTCCACTGACTTCTTTCTCCGGCAAAAATTATGCTGGGGACAAAGAGTGACAGTGTTCGAGCCACAAGCCTGAATCTTCCTCGAGGGAAGTTATTACAGGGAAGGTTTGTGCAGATCCAAAATTGTGACACCCGCTCCCCTTCCCTGGGCATGAGATGACCAGGAACAAAAACAATGGAAGAAAAACCATGACATTTGCCTTCTCCATTTGGAGACCTAGCTCTGTTTCTGCCCCTTTTGCAACCAGAGTCTGGGCCTGATACAGACAGCCAAAATAAAGCTGCTTCGAGTCACTCTGGAGGTATGGTGTTTCAATGATACATGTGTCCTAAGAGTCCAGAAGCCTCACCAAAGCCACCCTCCAGTCCTAAAGACTGGAGTGCAGCTTCGGTGCAGCTTCCGGACTCTTCGGATGCATACATCATGTAAACACCATACCTCCAAAGTGACTTGAAACAGCTTTATTTTGGTTGTCTGTATAGGGCTTAAGGAAGCCTCTATAGGGCCCCATTCCCACTTACAGATAAATCGCTGTGTGATCCGAATCGATGGATCGATTCAACAGCGGAGCATGGTTCCCACTACATTTGCCCCGATCGCATGTTCCCCCTCAAAATAACCCACTTGTGGTTCCCATTCACAATTGAATCGATTAAAAATGATTCAGTGTCGATTAAAAATGATTCAGTGCCAGATGGCTGAAGGGGAAATTTGAATCGATTCCGATCTGCATGTGGTTCACACTTGTGCAGATTCGTTTTATTGAAAAAGAAGTGGGAAAAAACCACGTCAAAAAGACGCATTTTAAGTGGTTCTAGCGCAGTGATGGTGAACCTTTTCGAGGCCGAGTGCCCAAACTGCAACCCAAAACCCACTTATTTATTGCAAAGTGCCATGTCCCTCTGGCTTTCTAGTAACAAACTCTGGCAAACTCTGTGCTGGGGCGATGGCACATGTGCCCACAGAGAGGGCTCTGAGTGCCACCTCTGGGACACGTGCCATAGGTTCGCCATCACTGGTCTAGCGCATGGCCCCCCTCTTGGAATCGCTTCAGCGATTTGGATTAAGTGGGAAGCAGGGTCATTTGAACCATTTCAAACCGATTCATGATCTGTTTTAAAAGTGGGAATGGGGCCTAGGGTTTGGAGAGACATTTAAGCCTTGTAACTGATGACGCCTACCAAGGAATTGCAAGTGCTGTAGGCTATATTTTAGAGGAAGGAACTGGCAAAGCCACCTCTAATGGTTCCTTGGCTGAGAAAACCCTATGGAGTTTATCACACCGGGGCTAATTTCGGCATTCAAGAGAGATTAAAGCACATTTAAAGCATCCGGCAAATGAAGCGGAAATGGCGAGTAGTTGTGCAAATGGTTATCACAAGCAATTGCGCAAATAAAGTGCTATCAGAAATGCATTGTTGCTAAAGCCTTGAAAGTAAAAAAGATGCGCGTTAATGCTTCTTTGTGACCACTTTAATGGCGGGTTTTGTGCGGCGTTATGGGAAATCGTTACGCCTAATTACACGATTTTCCCGGGATATTCATGGGAGATCTCCTTTGTGTGATAAACTCCTGATCATAAGTTGACAGGGGACTTGAAGGCACACAAGTGAAGCCCATCGAGATGTGCCAAATTACATCTTGTGTCGGAGGAGACAAACCCCTAGACAAACCTGCCTGTGTTATTTTTAAATGCCAACACAACGAGTACTCGAAACATTACTTTCCTCTCTGGAACAAGTAAGTTTGTAGTCATTAATTGCAACATCACCAGAATCCAAGATGTGTGGGAGGTAAACTTTGTAGTAGGAGGACAAGGCAGGAGATGTTCCAGGGTCCTTGTTTTCCACTGAACGCATAATTAAAGTGAGCAGCAATGAGTAATGCGGCAATTAATGCAACAACTCACACAGTGAGTTTCTTGTGTGTGTGTCAGAGAGAGAGAGAAAGAGAACGGAGGCCACAAGTTGCATCTCATGATCTATTATGATTTTGGAAACATAACATTCCAAGCACAACTTCTGACAGATTTTGAACATGGCTTCACATTCACCAATGCATCCGACTTGTTTCTGTGACAACATCCGCCCACATAGGCAGATTCCTGCTTGCTTGCTTGTTTTTTAATGGGGTCTAAGCTTTTCCCATGGTGGCACACTGGTTCAATGCTGGTTTTGCAGCCAGAACATTGTGAGTTCAATCCTGCAGGGCTCCAAGCTTTACTCAGCCTTCCATCCTTTTGTAGGTCGGCAAAATGCGTCCCCAGCTTGTTGGGGACAATTGGCTTACAGATTGTAAACCACTTAGAGAGTAAGTAGAGAGATCTTGTAGCACCTTTGGGACTAAAAGAAAGACACTGGCAGCATGAGCTTTCATAGACTTCAGTCTACTTCCTCAGATGCATTTGGTGGCCAAACCCGGGACATTCTAGTTGCAAAGCATGCATTTTGCCACTGAGCTACACTCCCTTAACAGATCTGTATTGGTGCTGTTTTGGAGCTTCTTGTACAGGGGTACCCTGGGTTACGAAATTAATTCGTTCCGCCGCCGCTTTCGTAACCTGAAAATCTTCGTAAGGCGAAAAAGCCATAGGCGCTAATGGGGAAAAGCTGCGATTTCGTGCGAAATAGCGCCGAAAAGCACCAAAAAAATTTTCGTAACCCGGAACAGTTTTTTTAAATGGATTTTTTTCGTAACCCGGAAATTTCGTAAGGCGGCGCATTCGTATCCCGGGGTACCACTGTATTCTGCTTTCCTTCTTGCACGTTCCCCAGCAATGGAGAAAAAGCCCGATATTTGTTATGCTTTCTGTTGAGGCTTCTTTCCCCCACTTAATACTACCAGATAACCATGGAAATGCGTTTCTGCTCCTCCCGACAGCTGGCTTTCTTGGCACTGTCTGTCACATAGTCAAAATAGGATTAGGTCCCAGGTCTTGCAGCTGAAAGGAAGCGGAGTGGGAGCAGCCAAAGTGTCCTCCTGCCTTGTCTGCTCTGTCCTTCTTTTCGGATGGATAACTAAATCTCCCACCATTGCCAGCTGCCCTGCAGGTTGGGACTTGTGGCTTCAGGCTGCCAGTTGCAAACCAGCAATATAAAAGGTCAGCTGTGCATTTGAATTATGTTCCTGATGCTCAGCTTGGCTGAGGAAACTTGGCATCGACTGGAGCATGACCCACCTTTTGCTTTCCATCTCCGGGCATTGCTGGTGGCATTTTTGGGCAGGATTTTGCTTCTGTCCAGATGGTGGTGGAAGAGGACTTGTCAGGAGGATTTAAACTCATTTAGAGGGAAACATTGGGATGGAAGTGTTTTGAACATTGGACTCCAACTCTGGACACAAGGGTTCAAATTGCCGCTTGTTCAAGGAAACCACTTGGGCAAGTCATCTGCTTTCGCCCTTAAGAGAAGGCCATTGAAAACCTCCTCTGAACAAATCTTGCCAAAAAGACCTCATTATAGGTTAGCCTTAGGGTTGCCATAATTTGGAAATGACTGCATGGCACACAACAACAGCAAAAAGCATTGAAGCGCAAGTTAAGCGACCAAAGGTTTCAGCTCTAGTGGCTCCAACTTCAGTGGGAATCTATTTTGGGTTTTTAGTCTAAACTTCCAGGGAGCAATGCCAAATGCTAAACCAGTTTTGGCTCTAGCGTATCTTGATGTCAGTAAGGCTTTCGACAAAGTCCCCCATGATATTCATGCAAACGTGTTAGTAAAATGTGGGTTAGACAAGGCAACTGTTACATGGATTTGTAATTGGTTGACTGGCCGAACCCAAAGGGTGCTCAACAATGTCTCCTTTTGGTAGTGTAGCGTTTCCATAAAACTTTACTCTGGCACCAAATTTCAAATGAGTTGATGTTTTCACAGTCAGCTTTCACATTGGAAATGCTATGGGATGGATGATCCAGACTTTGGTATTCAAGAATGTATCTTTAACCTTGAGTATCTGGATCTAGTTGTTTGGTATTCAAGAATGTATCTTTACCCTTGAGGATCTTGATCTAATTGATATATAAATGTATAAACAACCTTGTGTTTTTCTTACACAGGATCACCACTGCACAAACAGGGCTCTACATCTTCTGCAGCCACCGCCGAGAAGCCTCCAGGATCAAAGGTTGCCGAAGTGGGAGATGACTTCTTGGGGGATTTTGTGGTGGGAGAACGTGTCTGGGTCAATGGAGTCAAGCCGGGTGTGATCCAGTATCTGGGGGAGACTCAGTTCGCCCCAGGACAGTGGGCAGGGGTGGTTCTGGATGACCCAGTGGGGAAGAACGATGGCTCCGTGGGTGGAGTGCGCTACTTTGAGTGCCAACCTCTCCAAGGGATCTTCACTCGGCCTTCCAAGTTGACCCGCCAGCCAACAGCAGAGGGGTCCGGGAGCGATGCCCATTCGGTGGAGTCCTTGACAGCCCAGAACTTGTCCTTGCACTCGGGAACCTCCACCCCACCTCTCTCCACCCGTGTCATCCCCCTCCGGGAGAGCGTCCTCAATAGCACCATGAAGACCGGGAACGAATCTGGATCCAACCTGTCGGACAGTGGGTCAGTGAAGAAAGGGGATAAAGACTTCAGGCTCGGAGACCGCGTCCTGGTAAGTCTTTTATTTCTCTTGCCAAGCTTTCCTCAGTTGTGGCTAGCAACTTTCATGTCACTCGGGCAGTAAATCCACTCAGTTATGGCTAGCAACTTTCATGTCACTCAGGCAGTAAATCCACTCCAGCCCAAACTTTAAGGGATCATAGAATCATAGAATTATATAGCTGGAAGAAAGCCCAAGGGCCATCCAATCCAACCTCATGCCATGCAGGAATACACAATCAAAGCATCCCCAGTATGGAAAGGCCTGCCGGAAGAAATCCGTCTTAACAGCCTCTTTAAAGGCATCAAGAGTGGTGATATGTTGGATCTCTTTCGGCAGGTCATTCCATACTTTAGGAGCAGCAGATGAGAAGGCCCTCTGGGTAACCGCAGCCAACCTAGGCCTGTTACAGACTGCCAAAATAAAGCTGCTCCTAAAGTATGGAATGACCTGCCGATAGAGTGATGCCTGGGTCCTAAGAGTCCGGAAGCTGTACCAAAGCTGCACTCCAGTGCTTAGGAATGGAGTGTGGCTTTGGTGCAACCTCCGGACTCTTAGGACCCATGCATTTTTAAATAGCATACCTCCAAAGAGACCCGAAGCAGCTTTATTTTGGCAGCCTGTAACATGCCCTAGTCTTCCTCAGCTGCAATAGGTTTTCTCCATAGGACCTGAGTGTTCGGGGTGGATTGTATGGAGGAAGGCGTTCCCGCAAGTAAGCTGGATCCAAGCCATGTAGGGCTCTAAAGGTTATAACCAACACCTTGTATGCACCCGGAAACTAATGGGCAACCAATGAAGAGATTTTAAGACTGGTGTTATGTTGTTGCCTCTAGATTTTCCGGTGACCAGTCTGGCTGCCATATTTTGAACCAATTGAAGTTTCCGAACTAGGCACAAGGGTAGCCCCATGTAGAGCGCATTGCAGAAGTGCAGTCGAGAGGTTGCCAGCACATATACCAGGAACTCCCAGCTCTGAACCTGATTGTCACCCGGAGGGTTTACATCTTGTCCTTTCCGCACAGGAATGTAGAAAACACTGTCGCAATGGATTGGGTGTTCGTTGCCATTCCAATGCTGATGCCAACCTGACCCTTGGGTAACAGTCCAGACAGCTGTTTGTGGTCTGTCCAAAGAGATACAAATGAGATGTGGGGGAAAGAGGTGACCTCAGACCCCGATTCAGATGGAGGTCTTCTCAGTGAGATGGGCATGGGCATGTCTGGCATTGGTGTGGCATCTCCAATCGTTTTGCATTCTGCAGAGGAAGAGACGCAGCCGTCCTTTTGACAGCACAATGGCATTCGCACCATAGTAGCTCAGCACATTTTTCTCGAGTTTAGCTCTTGGCATTTAGTGTTTCTGGCTCATTCTGCGGCGGCATAACAGACGAAAGCCTTGTTTCACCCTGTTGCGCCAGAATAGCGTCAACCTATTCATAATTAGAACACATCTTTTCTCTTTGTCCCATCATGGTTCATTGAAAAACAGTACGAAACCTCTGTTATCCCAAAACTTTACATTGGCTGGGAGGGGAGAACTGGGGTCAAGAATCAATATATTTTTGGTCCCACCTATTTTGTGTTTGTTGAAAAGTCTTCAAACTGACTTTGAGGATGATGTTTCGCAGTGCTTCAGATGAGAATGCTTCAGAAAGCCTACATTGTAGATCTAGTTCTGTGTGACTTCTGCACGGCGTTGTTGTTATTGTTGTGGATGTTGTAGCTGTGTGCCTTCAAGTCGTTTCTGACTTTTGGCAACCCTAAGGTGAAGCCATCACAGGATTTTCTTTGTAAGATTTATTCGGGGTGGGGGGTGCCTTGGCTTCCTCTGCGGCTGAGAGAGTGTGACTTGCCCATGGTCACCCAATGGGCTTCCATGGCCCAGTGGGAATTAGAGCCATATTTTCCAGAGTTGTTGTCCAATGCTGAAACCACTACACCACACTGGTTGTTTGGATGACTATAAAATGTACCATCCTAGTATGTTTGTGTGTGTAAGTAACAGAAGATTTGAACTATGTTTCTATATATATGCACAGGTGTGCATAATGGGTGTAAAAAGAGGCAGAAGCAAATATGTTGCTTGACTAAACCATGATGTTGATATAAGCTGGGATGCAGGTGCATGCAATCTCCTCTTCTCTGGAGCAGCAGAAAACAAGCTTGCTCCATCCCTTCAAATATCCAAACACAGCTATCATGCCACCCTTTAACCTTTTTCCCCGCAGACCAAACGTACACAGCTCCTTAAGTCGCTCCTCATACGGCATGCTTTCCAGACTCTACCATTTTGGTCATCACTTGTCATCACTAATAAGGATGAGAGTTTTGAATCAATTCTGTTGCTCCAAACTCACAGAATGATCCCTGGCCCTTGAACTTCTGTGCATCATATTGCTCCGAGTGACAACCTCTTGTGTTTGCAAACTGAACTCTTCCTCAGAGACATTCCCGGCTTCTTACTCATTCAGGGTAGCCTGCTCTGCTACCATGAGTCTTAATATGCTCAGAGGAGCAACTCTCTAGGGCTGACCCTTGCCAAAATCAGGCTTGGAATTGACAGCAGTCTCCTGCCCAGTAGGATGTTGCCAAGGGGGGTTTCTTGGGGTCCAGACCCACCTTCCATTAGAAAAATGAATGGCGCATGCTGTTGCGCTGCCGTGCCCAAGCCCCATTATAATGGTGGCACTTAGTCTGGACCCCCCCCTTCCTAAAATCCTGGCTACGTCCCTGTGCCCAGAGCTCAAGGCTCCCCGTCTCTTGCATTTCATCCAAGCGGCAAGCTTAAGTGGGCCGTAGTAGAAAGAAACCCGTGGGTGGTCTCGGAGGAACGGCAGCCTTGCAATTATGAGATGCGATAATTCTAGGTTTTCATTCTCCTTCTGGTTCCCAAAGGGATTATTTTCATGTCGCCGCTCAAAAGGCACAAGGATTCAGACCCGCTTCTCTCCCTCCCTCTCGCATTCAGCTGCCTTTGGAAACCCATCACAGGAGAGAGAGAGAGGGATTCTTATCTCTGATTTGGGGCTGAAAGTTATTTAAGGCCTGTTCCAGACTGCCACAATAAAGCTGCTTGGGGTCTCTTTGGAGGTATGCTGTTTAAATGATGCATGCGTCCTAAGAATCCGGAAGCGGCACCAAAGCTGCCCTCCAGTGCTTAGGAATGGAGTGTGGTTTTGGAGCGACCTCCGGACTCTTAGGACCCAGACATCATTTAAACAGCATACCTTCAAAGAGACCCCAAGCAGCTTTATTTTGGCAGTCTGTAACAGGCCTCTTATTTATATCCCGCTCTTCTACCATAAGGCAGTCAGAGCGGCTTACAGTATAAAAACATCCGATACACAACACAATATATCATGACCCCCCCTTAAAAAAGACATATTACTATTAAACATATTACTATTAACACCACTCTATTAAATAAACTATTAAAACCAATGACAACAGGCAAGTAGTGGCATAATATAAAATACACAGCATATGCGGAGGGTTCTTTCATGCTGGATGAAATGAAGTCATTGTTAGTCGGGCATTTTGCCCTCCTAAATCAATCAAATTAGGTCCCCTAATTTATATTTCTGCACCTTTTTCATGACAATTATTAAGCAATAATGTCAACCCAGAACTCCAGTTTCTATGGAAATGAAAAATGATTCCTTTTCATCCCCGATTTGGTATGGAACTGATCCATTTTGCTATTCAGACCACTAACAAGAGAAATATTTTTAGCAGGCAGCTTGATTGGATTTGTACTGATATGTCTGTCCTTTTATTTTTAAAGGTGCCACCTGTAAAATGGTTTCCTTTTTCTCCCTCCGACAGGTTGGTGGAACAAAAACCGGCGTCGTGCGCTACGTGGGGGAGACGGATTTTGCCAAAGGGGAATGGTGTGGGGTGGAGCTGGACGAACCGCTGGGGAAGAATGATGGAGCTGTTGCCGGAACAAGGTACGGAGATGGCTCACCGATGTCAGATGTTTGAGCTTGGATATAGGTCTGAAGCCAGCATGACGCACCTTTGGGTAGCCCTCAGGGGTTCGGGTAGTTCGAGGGAAGACCAAACATGGTGCTAGGGTTACTAGGGCCTGTTCCAGACTGCCAAAATAAAGCTGCTTTGGGTCTCTTTGGAGGTATGCTATTTAAATGACACATGGGTCCTAAGAGTCCGGAGGTTGCGCCAAAGCCACACTCCATTCCTAAGCACTGGAGGGCAGCTTTGGTGCAGCTTCCGGATTCTTAGGGTGCATGCATCATTTAAACAGCATACCTCCAAAGAGACCCCAAGCAGCTTTATTTTGGCAGTCTGGAACAGGCCTAGGTCAGGACAATCCCAGGCAAAACCCAAGGCTTAGGAATGACTGGATATCACATGGGAATGGGGCTCTAGAGATAAGATAATGGTGCTGTTACAACAACCATCCCTTTGTGATATCTTAAACATCAAACACAGGTACACAAGAGTATGCCATTCAAATCGAAAGATGTAATAGATTTTTTGTGGGGTTTTCGGACTATATATGGCCATGTTCTAGAAGAGTTTATTCCTGACGTTTCGCCGACATCCGTGGCTGGCATCTTCAGAGAACACTGGCATGGAAGTGAGTGGGAGGAGTGATTTCCATGTTAATCTGTCACACAGTGTGTGTGTGTATGTGTGTGTGTGTATATATATATATACATACACATACACATACCCTACTCACTTCCATGCCAGCATTCTCTGTAGATGCCAGCCACAGATGTCAGCGAAACATCAGGAATAAACTCTTCTAGAACATGGCCACAGAACCCCCAAATCCACAAAAATCTATGGATGTCGGCCACTAAAGCCGTCGACTCCACAAAAGACTTAATGTCTGATAGATGAAGCCGAATGAGGATATACAATCGTTTTCAAAGTAGTGTTCTCATGGTAAGATTCTTCACCCTTATCCTGAAGACTGGAGAAGAAGGGCCAAGTCCAGGGATCTGAGAACCCTAAGATGCCTGCCCTCTTTCATGCTGGGCAGCTGAGCCATGGAGCCGCCTGCCATTTTAAATCCATGGCGCTCCCCTTTCAGATGAGACGAGTTGTATTTCTGTGTAAATTGTAAAATAGCAATAGCAATAGCATGTACTGCTTATCTGTGAACTCAGCATTCCCTAAGCAGTTTACAATCTGTAAGCCAATTGCCCTCAACAAGCTGGGGACTCCTTTTATCAACCTTCGAAAGGATGGAAGGCTGAGTCAGGCTTTGAGTCCCTGGGATCAGGGACGTAGCCAAAGGGGGGGGGGGGGTTTCCTGGGGTCCAGACCCCCCATTAGAAAAATGAATGGTGTGTGCTGCTGTGCCGCCGCGCCCAAGCTCCATTATAATGGTGATGCTTAGTCTGGACCTCCCCCCTTCCTAAAATCCTGGCTACGTCCCTGGCTGGGATCGAATTCACAACCTGCAGTATTGGCTGCAGTATTGGCATTTTGAGTCCCAGTCCTGGGAAAAGAGCGGAATACAAATAAATATAAGAATAAATCAATTTAACCAATGCGCCACCATGGCTCAAAAGTCATTCCTAATTAAGAATCCTGTAGACATAAGGGACCGAACACACAGGCCATAAGTAAAGCTGCTTCGAGCCACTTTGGACATATGCTGTTTACATGACACACACATCTTAAGAGGTCAGAAGCTGCGGTAAAGCTGTGCTCCATCCTTAGGACTGGAGCATAGCTTTGGCATGGCTTCTGGCCTCTTAGGATGCATGCATCCTTTAAACAGCATACCTCCAAAGTGACCCACAGCAGCTTTATTTTGGCCTGTCTGTCTGGGCCCATAAATTCCCGTAGTACACACAGTTTTATGCCATACACAACCTCTATTGTTTTCTCTCCTTTTTTTGATGATGTGCAATGCGGGGTGCATTGCCCATCATCAAAAAAAGGAGATGCATGCATCCAAGAGACCCCACCTAGTGACCTCACCTGGATTCTGAATTGGTACAGCCTAGATGAGATTCAACTAAGGCTTTGAACATGTGAGATGACATGAGAAAGATGAAGTAAAGAGAGCAATGCTTGGTAAAGATGAAGGCACCATGTCACAGATAGGTAGACTTCATCAAGGAATTCATGTCCCCAAGTTTGCAAGATCTGAGCAGGACTGTTAATAACAGGATCTTTTGGCGATCCCTTATGTACAGGGTTGCCATAAGCGCTATACATAAGGGATCTCCGACAAGAGACCCTGTTATTAACAGTCCTGCTCAGATCTTGCAAGATCAAGGACATGGATTTCTTTATGAAACAGACTTGATGACACAAAAGTGCAACAAGCGCCCTGGACACCGGAGTCCAACCTCAGATGAGAACCATATCTTGCCATAGCTCTTGGACTGTCTAACTGCACAGAATGAAGGAGCTGACCTAGATAGGACAATCCTACATCATGAAGCTCAACTGACCTCCTTGGTATCTCAGCAGATCTGTTGCCCACGCAACCATTTTTTAAACACTACTATTGCCCTCAACAAGTTTATTTCGGAAAGGATGAGTTTGGGCAGCTGCCTCTCAAGGGTCCATTTTCTCCTCCAGAAGTATGGAATGCCACCTCCCTCGAGGCTGAATAATCTGAAACAGCTGCCAGCTGTTTTTATTTTGTTCCCGCTCGAGGTGGTGTTTTGGAACAGCCGCTCACATCTGGGCGAGTTACTCCGCAGGCCTATAAAACATGCCTTTTGGGTACAGTAGTTAGATGAGATGACATTCCTGGCAGCCATTTAAGTCTCGGAGACATCTCCCTTTCACTGCCCTCACTGCCACTCACCATCACCAGAAAATGTCCTTTGCTCCAGCAAAGGATTGCTCTGTATCCAGGTGTTGTATAGCTACTTGATCTTTTTTACCTTCCAAATATTTAAAATGGAAATTTAAAAAGGCAGAGAAAACCCAAGAAGGGTTGGAGACCGAGAGTTGCAGATATCAGAGCCTGGCCCAGCTTTCATGTGCAGGAGATGAAAGTGCAAATGTTCTGGTTTTTATGGGACAGAGAACGACGCACAGCTTCAGGCAAAAGCTGTGTGCAAAACTCCCGATTCTCTGAAGCTATAATCTGCAAGCCTTAACTGGTTTCTTGCTGCAACTTGCAAAGCCTCTCCACGAAACATGAAACTTCTGGATATTCGAGGTTCGGTGTGTCACCAATGTGCCGATGATGGCCAACCCTATCTCTCCTTTTTATCTAACTCCAAGGAGGTTGTTTCGCTATAAACCGTTGTCTGTTGTCTAGATGAAGGCAAACTAATTGAAAATCCAGACAAGAGGTGCTCCTGGTCAGTCGGAAAGCAGGTCAGGGAATAAGGATTCAGCCTGCGTTGGATGCACTGACACTCTCCCTTAAATCATAGGTTTGCAGCTTGGGGTATACTCTTGGGCCCCATTCACACTACCAGAATAATCCAGGATGAATCCAGGTTGAATCCTTGTTGTTCGCAAAGGTCCCGAAGGCACCTGATGCACTTTGGTGCATCAGGTGCCTTCGGGACCTTTGCGAACAACAAGGATTCACTTTGGTGAGGGCTGGCAAAAAACCCACTTAACCCAGGATATTCAATACTGGTTTTTCCCCGAGTTTTCCTAAAAGATCTGCATCGATCCGCATCTTTGGCAGTGTCAGTAACCTTCTGAATCGATCCAGATTGCTCTGTATCCTTCAAGGGAACGGAGGCAGCTCCATTTTACCCTGAAAGGATGGCATGTGTGAATAACAAAGGAGTTACGATGATTCAAAGAGATCCGCAAACTCAAAACTAAATGGGAACCACAAACCTGATGTGAATCAATCAATCAATCAATTTTATTTACGGTCTTTGAACAAAGTGTCTCAAATATATATTAATATTAACCGGTAAAAGCAAACTTACAAATACATGATATGAATCAGCACGGCGATCCGCATCTCCTCGGCGCATCAAAATGAGTGTGGATGCGCCCTTGGACTCAGCCCTGGAAGCCTAGGTTTCAAGGGTGACCAGGAGTGCATTTGTACAATTAAAATTAGTGCGCCAGTGACATCGTGTTGTTTGAGATGTCGGATCCAGCCACAATACATTTCATCTGCAGCCTTTGCAAACTGGAAACATTAGCCGGTCCAAAATGATACGGCTAGACTATTGACTGGGGCTAGTTATAATGTGCGAGAAGAATGGAGTGTGGACTTGGAAGTCTTTTTATACCAGAAAGGAACTGGTGCTTAATCTCTGTACGTCTCTGTCTGCCTTTTTTGCACCAGGTATTTTCAGTGCCCTCCCAAGTTTGGCCTCTTTGCGCCTATCCACAAGGTGATCCGGATCGGTTTCCCCTCCACCAGCCCAGCCAAAGCCAAGAAGAGTAAGCGGATGGCCATGGGGGTGTCTGCCTTGACCCACAGCCCTAGCAGCTCATCCATCAGCTCCGTTAGTTCCGTGGCCTCCTCTGTTGGGGGGCGGCCCAGCCGGAGTGGACTGGTAAGGAACCATTATCATTATTATTATTATTATTATTATTATTATTATTAGCGTTTATTTCTATAGCGCTGTACAAGGAACAGCCACGCTTCCTTTTGCTAGGAAGGTCGTGTCAGCAACTCATCTGAGCCATATAGCCAATGCTGGCATATAGCAGAGTATGACTGGCAAATTCAGAAACTTAAGCCTATGAAAGCTCATGCTGCCCATTTCTTTCTTTCAGTTGAACTCAAAGGTGCTACACGATCTCTCTATTAACTGGCATTGTTAGGGTTTAAGATAGTGGTCCCCAAACTTTGGTCTGCTCCGGATGTTTTGGACCACAGCTCCCAGAATTCCTGATGGTTGGCCAAGCTGGCTGGGACTTCTGGGAATTGAAGTTCAAAATATCTAGAGGCCCAAAGTTTGGGGACCACTGGTTTAGGACAAGTCTACCTGGAAATGCTGAGGGTCTTGTACAAGTAAATCAGTTGCTCTATCACTGAGCCTTGGCTTTCCCCTGAGAAGATATAGGAAGAAAAGGCTAAAAGTCACAAGGACAAGTTGGGTGTTTTTTGAGGTGGCACCTGGAGAAAGAGGGGGGGCCCCCCCTATATACTTAAAGGGATGCCATATTGAGGAGGGAGCAAGCTTGTTTTCTGCTGCTCCAGAGAATAGGACCTGAAACAATGGATGCAAGCTCCAGGCAAAGAGATTCCGTTTCAACATTAGGATGAACTTCCTAATGGTAAGAACTGCTTGTCAGTGTTAAATGCACCCTCAGAGGATGGTGGAGTCCCTTTCCTTGGAGGTCTTTAAACAGAGGCTGGATAGCCATCTGACGGGGGTGATTTGATTGAGAGTTCCTGCATGGCAGAATGGGGTTGGACTGGATGGCCCTTGGGGTCTCTTCCAATTCTATAATTTTATGACCCATGGAAAGCAAAAGCAATGCGTCCCTGTGTTCAAGCTCTGTTTGGATGTTCGGTTTGTTGCCAGGCTGAGGGGATGAGTAACTGAGCCAACCTGGTTTTCCCATCAAGGCTTTGCCACTCTCCCTCTGCAGCTGACGGAGACCTCCTCCCGCTACGCCCGGAAGATCTCCGGCACCACGGCCCTCCAGGAGGCTCTGAAGGAGAAGCAGCAGCACATCGAGCAGCTCCTGGCGGAGAGGGACCTGGAGCGCGCAGAAGTTGCAAAGGCAACCAGCCGCATCTGTGAGGTGGAGAAGGAGATCGCCATCCTGAAGGCCCAGCATGAGCAGGTAGGCATGCCCACAGAAACAAGAACATGCAATGCCATTTCTAAACTGAGAACCCTGGTTGCACATGGTGCTCCCATGTGCATGTTTCCCAGGGTCACCCAGTGGTCTGGAAAGAAGGAGAGTTGCCAGAGTGAAACCTGGAAAGGGCTCCTCTTCCTGTGATGGTTGCGTGGAAGAGGGAATTTCATTTGTAACAAGCAACACCTGCTGGCACTCCTTCTTCTGCGTCAAACTTTGGCCTGTTCCAGACTGCCAAAATAAAGCTGCTTCAGGTCTCTTTGGAGGTATGCTATTTAAATGATGCATGGGTCCTAAGAGTCCGGAGGTCGCGCCAAAGCCACACTCCATTCCTAAGCACTGGAGCGCAGCTTTGGTGCAGCTTCCGGATTCTTAGGATGCATGCATCACTTAAACAGCCTACCTCCAAAGAGACCCCAAGCAGCTTTATTTTGGCAGCCTTTGGTCCTCCAAATGCTTTGGGCTTCAGATCCCAGAATTTCCGACTGTTGGTTGGGGCTTGAAGTCCAAAGTTCTGGAACATGGCCACATAGAGCTTTATCACACTAGCGAGATCCCGCAGGAAAATGGGATTTAAACTAGAGTTATATTAAATTCGAATGTAAACAGAGCCTGCAAATTTGGGAAGTTTATCACACCGAATTGCTGCTAAAGTGAAAAGACGCAAAGTTAAAGTGGAGAGAAGTGCCACCTTTTTACTTTCAGAAAGTAAAAAGCTGCCATTTTTCTCCGGTTTAATTTCGCATAGTTTCATGTTAACGGCGGCGGCGTGTGATAAACTTTGGGCATTTCTGGGTTTTCTCTAATTTAACTCTCGTTTAAATCCTGTTTTCCTGTGGGATCTCACTAGTGTGATAAATTCCATAGCCTGAAAAACCCACAAAAAACTATGGATGCTGGCAGTGAAAGCCTTTGACTTCTACTAACTTCTTTCTTTCAGTTAGTCTCCAAGATGCACAAGATCACTCTACATACTGATTATATACAGACTAACACAGCTATATCCTTGAATTCTAGTTTGAGGGGGCAATGTTCTCATCTTGTATTCACACACATATCTCACCAAGTGACAACTAGTAAACAAGCTAGTGATTAGATTACATATTTTGTGTCCTTTCTATCTCTAGTTTGATCCTGGACTCAGCCACTCTGCTCAGCAGGTCTCACTCTGGTCTTTCTTTGGCTGAGAGTGTGGCAAGGGAATGGAGGACAAAAGCAAAGTTGTACAATGGTCCCTCCACATTGTATAACTTTACTTAGGTGTGAAGGGCCCCCGGGAATGTGCAAAAAGCACAAGTAAAAATACTATTCTTGTACCTAAGAGAACACTTCTCTAGAAATCTCCAAGTGCTCCAGTGCAACTCTGTGGTCAACCACTGCCAGAGGTTGATCATAGAATCCTGCTGGAGGACCTACAAAAGCCTAGAGAAGGGTTTTGTCTAGGAATATCTAGGTTCTCCAGCAGAACTCTATGGTCAACTTCTGGCAGAGTTGCGCCAGAGGAGTTAGAGATTCCTAGCGAAAAACCAACACTGCCAATAATCAAATCTGCAAAAGTCAAAACCGCAAATGTGGAGGGCCAACTGTACTGTGGACACTGCAGTCTCTGTCCTTCAATCCATCATTTCATCAGCCCATGATTATTCATATGTAATGTAAACATTACATATCATTATTAATATGTCTCTCTCTGGCTTTGCTTCGTGAATGAAGATTCAGGAAGGACTCATGATCCCACACTTTGTCCAAGTGTGTTGGTGACTAAAAAGGCCAATCCAGGACAAACAGGTCCGGTTGCAGAAAGCACAGCGGAAAGTCTCCTTGGGTGATGTTTCCGGGTTGTGGTTCTTTCTGCGTTGTCGTTTCTCTTCGAGACTCATTCACTATGAGCTTTCGAAAAAGGCCGCAGCATCGTGGATAGTGCGCCTCCATGCCTCCCGATGCGAGGCCAGGGCGGGCCATTCTTGGTGATCAGTTTGGCCGAGCCTGAGATGTTGTTTTAGGGTGTCCTTGTATCTCTTCTTTGGGGTGCCTCTCTTACGCTCTTGACCCGTGGCGAGTTCACCGTAGAATACTATATGCATTATTTATTTGTAATGCATGCAAACAAACAAACTGACAAACTGTGGTGGCATATAATCAGCATATTATGATACATCATATAGACTAATGCCTATGTATATACCTATATACAGTTGATTCAGTGTACAGTAAATGTATTGGGATCTTTTCCTTTCTGTTTCCCATAGTATATCACCGAAGCGGAAGGCAATTTGCAAAGAGCACGGACAGTGCTGGAAGGAGCCCAGAAGGAAAAAATGGAGTTGCTCAACCAGTTAGAAGAGGAGAAAAGGTATCAGTTTGCTGGGAGATATGGTTGGAAGTGGAACATGGCTGGGGAAAATGCAGCCTAACTGTTTGCTCAGGCTCACAAGGTAGCACCTTTGACGGGTCATATCAACATCCATAATTTTGTCCCCCAAACCTGTCTTCGACTTATACGTGAAGTTGACTTATAGTCGAGTATATACGGATTAAACAGAGCCTCTTTTTCAACATCTTTCCCCTGACTTTTCTTTGCAGAAAAGTAGAAGATTTGCAGTTTCGTGTTGAGGAGGAATCTATTACAAAGGGAGACTTGGAGGTAAGTTTGTGTTTGCTTGTTATCCTTTTTGAGGTGTATGGCTTCACCTGCTGACATCTTCAGGCTCAGGCCTTTTTCTTGCTGTCTTCTGGTCTACAACTTTTAATATGCTATTATAGAAGCAATGTATTGACTGGATGATGGTTGATAGCATGCTGAATGGTGATGTGTGTGTTGCCGACAAAGAATGTGCTATAGAGGACATTGCTGGTTTGTATTCATTGGCCTGTTCCAGACTGCCAAAATAAAGCTGCTTTGGGTCTCTTTGGAGGCATGCTATTTAAATGATGCATGGGTCCTAAGAGTCCGGAGGTCGCGCCAAAGCCACACTCCATTCCTAAGCACCGGAGTGCAGCTTTGGTGCAGCTTCTGGATTCTTAGGATGCATGCGTCATTTAAACAGCATACCTCCAAAGAGATCCAAAGCAGCTTTATTTTGGCAGTCTGGAACAGTTCTGATTTGGTTTTTATCTCTTAAAAATCTTTCTTCATAGAGGAAAATGCTTGCAGTCCTAATAACAGGTATCTCCAAGTATCATAGCCTTTTCCCTCCCCATCCAATATTGTTTCATTTTTATTTCCCATTTAAACACACGTTTTGGAAAACTCTTACGTTGCCACATTCTGGTGTCTACCTTCCATGCTCTTGGCACAGAAAAGCTTAAGAAAAACCTTCCTCAAATTGATTTATTTACTAAAAGCTGTGTTCAAAAGAGTGCCTTCCAGATGATATTGGATTAGGATTTCCATCGGTCCTAGCCATTCTGGCTAATGGTCGGGATGCTGGGAGCTGTAGTACAAACCCGTGTATTGTAGGTCACATTTTGGAAAGGTTGCAACTGTACACTTGTTTACGCAGAGCGAAGCCCCATTGAGCCAAGCGTTACTTGTTTTTATGGGGAAGCATGTTTAGGATTGCAACGTAAATCTTTAAGCTCTTCTAAACAAAGGTGTAATTGGGAATGTGAAGTATACTTTCTAAACGCTTCCACATAGAAGGCATTGTATATTTATTTAATGGGTATAAATACAGGTTCTATTTAAAAGCATTGCCTTAACTTTGGAGGTATGCTGTTGAAATGCTGTGTGCGTCCTATGAGGCCGGAAGCCATACCCAAGCCATGCTCCAGTTCTAAGGACTGGAACACAGCTTTGGCGCAGCTTCTGGCCTCTTAAGATGCGTGTGTCATTTAAACAGCATGCCTCCAAAGTGACCCGAAGCAGCTTTATTTTGCCCTGTCTGTTTGGGCCCTAAGTCAGTGATGGCAAACCTATGGCACGCGTGCCAGAGGTGGTGCTCAGAGCCCTCTCTGTGGGCACATGTGCCATCATCCCAGCACAGAGTTTGCCAGAGTTTGTTACTAGAAAGCCAGAGGGATATGGCACTTTGCAATAAACAAGTGGGTTTTGGGTTGCAGTTTGGGCACTCGGCCTCGAAAAGGTTCACCATCACTGCCCTAAGTCATTAGTACTAGTCCTTAGCATAGAAGGGAGATGGTGGGTCCCCCAAAACAGATCGCTTAGGAATTACTGGCCTAGGACCAATGTTTGCAGTGGGGTTTGCTCTCATCTGAGATCCGGAGATGAGTGACTGTCTGTATCCACATGTGAAGTTTGTGTATGTGCGTTAGTGTGTTTGCATTCATTCTCAAAGCTCATGTGAAAGTTCTCTTGCAGGATTGGTATTTTTGTGTGTTACGTCTTCGTTGGGTCCCCTTCTTTGCCCTTTGAGACTTCACATCCCACCCCCGGCAGAGGCTTCTGGAGCAGGCAGGGGTCTGCCGTCCCCCAAAATGATGGTTCGGAGGCATCTCCCTGCTCAGCTCACAAGCCATGCTTGCTCTTTCCCTCCTCTCCTTCCCCTGTCTCCCGTTGCCTTGTACGCTGAAGTAGATAACAACACTGCCATCTTCTCTGGTTCCTTCTCGTTTGGTATTCCTTGGTTTTCTACTCTCTCCCATTTTGTTCTTCCTTTTCTCCTTCTTTTTTTCCCGCTCTTTGTTTTCTTCCCTACACGTGACCAGACCCAGACGCAGCTGGAGCATGCCCGAATACGGGAGCTCGAGCAGAGTCTCCTGGTTGAGAAGACGCAGGCCGAAAAGCTTCTCAAAGAGTTGGAGGACACCAGGGTAATCCCATCAAACCCCCAACTGACCTTCCCATCACCGCTAGTCCCTTTTCCATCCTGCCCTGCTCCATGCTAGCCAGTTGCCTGTGGATCGGTTTGCTTGCTGGCTTGCATCTCTTTAACCCCAAACAAACCCTCTTCCTCTCCCTCTTTGAGGCTGAGCTTTCATTATTTCACGATAACATTTTACTTTGTGATTCCCCGTCTTCTCCGTCGACTGGAGATGGCCGGGCAATTTTGCCTCCTCTTGTGTCTCCGGGGCCAAGCTCTCTTTTGGTTTCTGCTCGCTAGCTTCTCATGCAACATGACGCCATTGCGACGGGAGTAATAATATTTTGCCATTCACCATCCAACGTAACCAATTAGCAATCAACCATCGGCTAAATAAAGAGGGCCCTTTACCTTGTGGTGTTTGCACGCAGCCCCCTCGGCAAGCCTTCCTATCTGTTATACCCGAGACGAGAGGGAAAGTTGTTGTTTTCGGCCGTACATTAGGGGTGGAAATAGTGTAGCCTATGGGCAACATGCGGCCCCACAAATCTGTGTGGCCCCTGGCCCTTCCCGGTCCCAAAACCCTTCATATCATCAAATGTACCTTCCAGATTCACTGAAGCACAATTCTGACCTAAAATGGGACCTTGTAATTTTGGAATACTTGAAGAGACATTCTGGTCACTTCCAGCTTTTCTAGATAGGAGCGCATGCAGCCCATGGCAATCCAATGGTGGTCAAAGGGGTGGCACAGCCTCCTGACCCTCTCTGGCTGCCCAGGGCTGCTCACCTGATCTAAAATTAGTGAAAGGGTAAAAAATTTCTGCCCTCTCTCTCTATGGCTTGCCGAGCAGTTCTCTATGTGCCGTTGCTGCCACTTGGTCAATGGCAATCTGTATTTACCCCTCATCATTGCAGGACCCTTCAGGGCCCCAGGAATTCTGCATCCAAACCAAATTCCATAGTAGGGTTTTGGGGATCCAGGATCCAGCAAGAGTGTGCTGGCTGAAACATTCAAAAGGATGCTGTTTGATACTGGGATTGTGATGAATAATCGAAGGGCATTCTACATCTACGTTGCCCTTTGCATCTATAATGATTGGATTTAGTGGACTGATATGCTGTCTTTCTTTCATCACGGGATGCAAGGGGACAAAGAGGGGAGGTATTGAGGATGGAGCAAGCTTCTTTTCTGCTGCTCCAGACAATAAGGCAAGGAGCAATGGATGTAAGCTACAGGAAATAAGAACCCACCTAACATTAGGAAGAACTTCCTGACAATAAGAGACGTTTGACAGTGGAACGCACTGTCTTGAAGTGTGATGGAGTCTCCTTCTTTGGAGGTCTTTAAACAGAGGCTGGATGCCTATCTGTTGAGGATGCTTTGATTGTGAGATCCTGCATGGCGGAGGGTTGGGTTGGATGGTCCTTGTGGTCTCTTCCGACTCTATGATTCTATGAAATCCCAGAGAGCTTCCTTTTTGGATGCTGACCAAGCCACCAGTGAATCTATGAGGTCCTAGAATCGGTTACTTTCTCCTTACCGCTCTCCAAGAGAGAGAATGAAGAGGCTGATGCTGGCCCAAAATGGCACAGTAGATACACAGGTTCTTTGGCCTGTAACAGTGGCTCACGGTCTTATCACGCATTGAAGGCAGGGAATACCTTGAAGGGTGTTTGGGAGATCTTGGTCCTTTTATGGAAACTCGCTTTGAAATCTAGGACTATTTGTGGAATTCAGCGTCAGTTGTCTTGGATGTTGAATTTTTGTGCTTCGTGCTTAATCGCACATAATTGTAGTGATACAAAAAGAGGAGGAGTAAGGAAAAATGAGTCTTGTAGCACCTCTAAGAGGAACTCTTTGTTTCAGCATATCCTACCAGGGGCTATTGCCCACTTTTTCAGATGTGCATATAGAGGAGAAGAGTGGCAAGTTTCTTCAGAGGGGGTTTGCCATTGCCATCCTCTGAGTCTGAGAGAGTGTGACTTGCCCAAAGTCACCCAGTGGGTTTCCATGGCTGAGCCATGATTCAAATCTTGGCTTCCAGAATCATAGTCCAATGCTTAAACTACATCACACTGGCTTCTGTAGAATCCTATAGTCCAAATGTGCATTCTCAATGCTCATTGCACCAAACTGTGTTGACATGGGGAAGAAGGTTGTCACTATCTGGGGAGAACCAGGGTGCCAGGTCAGCACCCCATATGGGGCCAGATTTGGTCCTTGAGTCTAGGCTTGGGCATCCTGCAGAATCCTATGTTGAAAAAAGTACTTCCCAAAGCTTGTATATTGATATACTGTATCTGCCATGGGCGTAACATCCTAGAACATCTGACAACCGTTTATGTTCATATCTGGTCTCAGAGAAAGCCAGAAGTGGCACTTTGCCCGCTTCCCCATGACTGGCCCTATTGTGAACCTTGAATGGGGACATGAAAGCATTCTTCCAACTCCCAAAGAGCTGTAACACATGGAGAAGAGGACCCTCTGCTGCCGACCCAAAGGGCAGGCCTAGATTCAGTGGGCTAGGATTGCAAGTTGATAAGATTTTAGTTGAACAGTGGAAGGAACTATCCAAAGACATAGCTGTGTTAGTCTGGAAAGTCAATGTGCAAAGGGCTCTTGTAGCATCATTGAGACTAACTGAAAGAGAGAAGTTGGCAGCATGAGCTTTCATAGACTTGACATGCATGCTGCCCCGTGCATCTGAGGGAGTAGTAGACTCAAGTCTATAAAAGCTCATGCTACCAACTTCTCTCTCAATGTGCAAAGGGATCTTGTAGCACCTTTGAGTCTAACTGAAAGAGAGAAGTTGGCAGCATGTGCTGTCATAAACTTGTCATGCATGCTGCCCCATGCATCTGAGGGAGTAGACTCAAGTCTACAAAAGCTCATGCTACCAACTTCTCTCAAAGGTGCTATGAGATCCCTTTGCTGTAGAAGGAACTGATAGCAGAAGCAATTTGAGAATGGGATCCATTTCCTGGAGACGTGGGTGAGCTCTCCTTGGCTGGAGATCTTCACCGACCTGGATTTCTTACAACAAGAAAGGCTTTAAACCAAATGGCCTCCAGTGTCTCTCCAGCTGATTCTAAGCCCAGGACTTTTGATGGTGGCATTTAATGATGGATTTGATGGACCCGATTTGAGGTGCCCTCTTATTCGAACCGCCAGCCTTGGCCAGACTTCCTGCCTCTGAATGTACCAGCCCTTCCAATGCCTTCCATTGCTTCCCGCCATGATTTCGTGAGCCAAAAACGCCGCACCCCATCAGCCCAGCTGCTTCCAAGCCCATCATTGAACATTAACCATGGTCAGCGGTTTTGCTTTTACATCAAGCACCCTTCCCTCCTTATTCCTTTTAAACATGTTGCTGATGACTTCTAACTGGTTTTCCGAGGGTGGGTATTTCGTGGCGTGAAAGGGATGGGTTGGGTTGGGTGTATTTGTAAATTTCCTTTTACACCAGGGTAAGACCGTGGCGTTCAAGGCGTCATCAGCAATGAAATAATAGCAAATTAAGGAAATCTGTTGTTAATATGTTTTAACATGTTATTATCATGGGTTCGGATAGCCCCCTACACACCTTGCAGTCCTTGGAATACAAGGACTTCAACCATGAGCTTCTGTGGCTCGATCCATCAGCCGTTCTGATCAGAAGGCAATGTTTATAGCTGGAACAGGTCTACAGACTGAATACTCTCTGTGTGGCCAACTGTATAAAAACTTGGTCGCCTTCTAAAGTCTGGCTTGCGCATGCAGAAGAATGGCAGCCAGGACTTCGATGAGGATGAGTGGACAGTACTAACTCAGACATGCCTGGGGCAGCCTTTCAGGGTGCCCCAAGTTGTCTCCCCTGTTTTGGTTCTTTAAACAGTGAAGAGCACTGTGGCCTGTTACAGACTGCCAAAATAAAGCTGCTTGGGCTCTTTTGGAAGTTGCTATTTAAATGATGCATGGGTCCTAAGAGTCCGGAGGTCGCGCCAAGCCACACTCCATTCCTAAGCACTGGAGGCAGCTTTGGTCCAGCTTCTGGATTCTTAGGACATCATCATTTAAATAGCATACCTCCAAAGAGACCCGAAGCAGCTTTATTTTGGCAGTCTGTGAAGGCCTGTGTAAGTTTAAAAAAGAGCAACAACTATCCCAGCAGGGGGAAGATTTTAGCGCGCGCGTACTAGATTAGTTACATATGGGGAGTCCGAAGTGGTGAAATTCATATCTACCATTTCACAACTCTTACCGTCCCATTCCAAGAGACTTTTCTTGCTAAGCAATATAGGGTTGTGTGTTGCTTGTAGCAATTCCCTGTTCCCTGACCTGTAGGACAATTGCCAAAAGATGCATTGTTGGCACTTACTCTACACTATAGAGTGCACTTAGAATATCTTGGGAGAGTTTCATGTACCTATAGAAAAGGTGCAATGTGTGGAGAAGCTTTAGAGTACCCTTCCCCAACTCCCGATGATATTAGATTCCAACTCCTGTACTGTCAATTACCAGGAAAGCGGGATTTGTAATCCAGCAAATTGTCCACCATATGAAAGACTGATGAATGGAAATGCAAGAACTGACTTGTTGTATGTATTGTGTGTGTGTGTGTGTGTATTTTAGCTGACCACTGTTGCAGAGAAGTCAAGAATCGTCAGCTTGAGGAAGAGTTGTCCTTAACCGAACAAGAGTGGAGGGACCTGAGACAGTGTTTGAAGGCCTCCAATCAGCCAGTCCCAGACCACACCTTGGCCTGCAAACCGAAGCCCTCCGTCTGCGGGATCGGCTGTTCGGCCAACAAGGAGCACCAGCAAGAAAGCATCCAGCTGAAGGAGAAGCATAAGAGGACCCTGAAGAACATCAGCAAGAGATTGAAAAGTTGAAAGCTCTCAATGACAAATACTCCCAAGAAAGTGGACCTTAAGCAAAAGTCCGCAGGCCACCAATGAGAATATGGGTCTAATGGACAACTGGAAGTCCAAGCTGGACACGTTGGCATCCGATCATCAAAAGTCACTAGAAGACCTCAAGGCTACTGAACACGGGGCCTGAACCCAGCACAAGGAGATTGTGGAGCTGAAAGCTGTGGTGGAGAGCATCAAGATGGAGCACCAGCTGGAGCTAGAAAAAC
>NC_056532.1:1701118-1713457 GCF_019175285.1 Sceloporus undulatus | reverse complement strand
GATGGGTCTGGAAGAGGAGGGCAGCCGAAATGGTGATGGGTCTGGAAACTATGCCCAGTGAGGAGAGACTTAGGGAGCTAGATATGTTTAGCCTGAAGAAGACATGGTTAAGAGGTGATATAATAGCTTTGTTTAAATATCTGAAAAGATGTCGTATTGAGGATGGAGCAAACTTGTTTTCTGCTGCTCCAGAGAATAGGATTCGGAACAGTGGATGCAAGCTCCAGGAAAAGAGATTCCACCTCAACATTAGGAGGAACCTCCTGACAGTAAGGAAGACGGATGGTGGAGTCTCTTTCTTTGGAGTGCTTTGTGAGTTCTTGCATGGCAGGAGGTTGGAATGGTTCGCCCTTGTGGTCTCTTCAATGTCTACGATTATATGATCGATGAATCTGCTCTCTCAGCCTCAGAGGATCATAGAATCATAGAGTTGGAAGAGACCTCAAGGGTTATCAAGTCTAACCCCTCACCATGCAAGGATACACAATGAAAGCACCCCTGACTGATGACCATCCAACATTTAAAAACCTCCAGAGAAGGAGATTCCACCACACTCTGAGGGAACATGTTCCGGGTCCTCTTCTCTGGAGCAGCAGAAAACAAGCTTGCTCCATCCTCAGTGTGACACCCCTTCCAATGCTTAAACAGGGCTATCACATCATCTCTTAACCATCTTTTCTCCAGGCTAAACATACCCAGCTCCTCATTGTTTCTAGACCCTCCTTTGGACACGCTCCAGCTTCTCAACATCCTTTTTTTAATTGTGGTGCCCAGAACCGGACACAGTATTCCAGGTGAGGCCTGCCCAAAGCAGAACAAAAGTGGCACTATTTCTAGTCCGAAACAGTTGCTTTTCTAAATGCTGTGTAAACCAAACCATTCCCGAGAAAGAAATAGTTGTCTCTCTTTGTCTCGTAGAGCTCCTTTGGGGAACAAAATCTTGCTTTATCTTCTCTCTGTGTCTGTGTTTTTTGTTCTTCTCCCTTTTGTCTGCCAGCATTGGAAAACAGATGCAGAAGCACGGAGAGGAAGGCAGATTCTCTATTGAAAGAGAAGAAAAGGCTGGAGGCGGAACTGGAGACGGTGTCCAGAAAAACACACGATGCCTCTGGTCAGCTGGTTCTGATCAGTCAGGAACTACTGAAGAAAGAAAGGTTGGCACCTTCTCCTCCTCCTCTCCACTCAGGGCTGACAACAAGGACATAACTTATGTGTGCGATAGGGCCTTTTCTACACGCATATCGTGTGGGTTAGGGATAGCGTAGGACATACATATAGCTCCAGCACCACTCCCTGGTCGCCCAGGTGTGCAAACTTGGTAGTTGATGGGGAAATATTTGCTAACCGTAGCATCACTTTACACTGGAGCACATAAACTAGTAGCCTACAGCATAAGAAAGGTGCTTTATTGTCATAAACCAGTGATGGTGAACCTTTTACAGACCGAGTGCCCAAACTCCAACCCAGACCCCACTTATTTATTGCAAAGTGCCACATCCCTTTGGCTTTCTATTAAGAAACTCTGGCAAACTCTGTGCTAGGCCGACAACATGTGTGCCCGCAGAGAGGGCTCTGAGTGCCACCTCTGGCACGCGTGCCACAGGTTCGCCATCACTGGTCATAAACCAACTAAATGGTTTAGAGCGGCATTGGGCAAATCGTCATCTTCAATTTGAAAGCTACAAGCCCTAGCTCTAGATTTTCTGCATCAAGCGAGAGAGTGAAATACTGTATATACTCATGTATAAGTCTAGAAACTTTAGTCAAAAAACTGACCCCAAAAAAACGGGGTCGACTTATTCAATGTAAGGACTGTACTTTAAGTCTTATCGAAACAGGAACCATGCCCTGGTGAAAGGTGAGAGCGCAATCTCTCTTTAGAGCATCTAAAAGAAGCATCAACCCCCTCTACTATCTCATTCATCCAGTCTTTAGGGTGACCACAAATAGTTTTAAAGATCTTTACTCCAGCCTTTACATCCTTTGTTCCATCCTGCTAAGTTTTACCCTCGACTTATCCATGGGTCACATCAAAATCCATAATTTTGGCCCCCAAACCTGTCTTCGACTTATACATGAGGTTGACCTAGAGTCGAGTATATACAGTAGATGACCTTAGAAGCACCTACTACCTGTCTTATTCAATGACAGAGAAAGGTTGCCTTGCTGGAAATGAAGCTGCTCAGCCTTATTCAGGCAGGAACAATGGCTTGTTACAGACAGGCCAAAATAAAGCTGCTTCGGGTCTCTTTGGAGGTATGCTATTTAAATGATGGATGGGTCCTAAGAGTCCGGAGGTTGTGCCAAAGCCACACTCCATTCCTAAGCACTGGAGTGCAGCTTTGGTGCAGCTTCTGGATTCTTCAGATGCATGCATCATTTAAACAGCATGCCTCCAAAGAGACCCGAAGCAGCTTTATTTTGGCAGTCTTTAACAGGCCAATGATCCCAAAGAACCGCAAAGCATCAACAGAGCCTCAAAAAACCTCTTTTTGAGATGTTCCCTCAACTCTCCTTGCAGAAACCTGAATGAGCTGCGGGCGTTGCTGATGGAAGCCAACCGGCACTCTCCTGGACCCGAGCGGGACTTGAGCCGCGAAGTGCACAAAGCCGAATGGAGGCAGAAAGAGCAGAAGCTCAAAGACGACATCAAGGGCCTAAGGGAAAAACTGATAGTCCTGGTGAGTGCAGGTCTGCTTGGAGAGCATGGGTTGACTTGGTGCAGGTTGCACAGCAGTGCATAGCGATATACCAAAAGATACGGTAGCAGGGGCAATAAAAAGAAAAGTGACCACACGGAAGAAAAGTGTTGATAGGGACGGAAAGTTGGAATATAGGTAGTAAATGTTGTATTTACATGTTTGTGTTGTGGTATAAGTGGTTTGTGGTGTTGTTTGATTGTATTTTAGGCTGGGATTGCTGGATTAGCAGGGACACCCTTTCGCCATGTTTTTGCCTTCTCTCTGAATTTAGTTGCAATCTTAATAGTAGTTGGGTGAAAAATGGACATTCTTCACCTTGATGTAATGCATAGAGCTTTCAGAATAGAAGCTTTGAGAAAGTTCAGGATTAGAAAGTATGAGATTTTAATTAAAATTAATAAGGAGAATAGTGAAATGTGTTGAATTATATTGATTAATCTGTAGAGAGATCTTGGTGCACCTTTGAGACTGATTGAAATAAAGAAGTTGGGCGCATGAGCTTTTGTAGACTTCAGTCTACTTCCTCAGATGTCTCCAAAAGCTCAGGTTGCCAACTTCTTGTTGCTTTTGCACATTTTAGTTCTTCTGCTAAATACTAGTCGTGGGTTTTCTTACCAATGTCACTGTCAAGGATAAAGAGAAAGGCGTAACGGACCAGCGGCGCTACTCCCTGATCGACCCTTCGTCGGAGTCAGAGGTCCTGCGGTTGCAGCATCGCCTGGTCAGCACCGAGGATGTCTTGAGGAACGCCTTGGAGCAGGGCCAGCAGATGGAAAAGCTCATGGAGGCAATGAGGACTTGTTCGGAAAAAGCACAGGTAGGCATGCCAGAGTTGTGTAGATCTCATAGAACCATAGAGTTGGAAAGGACCACAAGGGCCATCCAGTCCAAGCCCCTGCCATGCAGGAACTCCAGATAAAGGCAAGACTTCTTACTGCTGTGTGAATTATTGTTATAGCAATGAGAGTTTTGAATTGTCTGCCGCCCTTGCCTCTTGGAGTCTGAATGCTTGGTTTTGTGCTTAGTTATCTGCTATTGATTTGGGTTATTTCCCCTGAATCAGCTCAGAGGGGAGGAATCTGTTACTCCCTCGTCTCTCTGTGTTTCATTTTCCAGCCAGCCAGAAGCTTTAGCATCTCACTAGTCACTTCTTCATCTTCACACTAAATCTATACAGATCGACTTAATTCTAAATGCCTCCCCGAACTGGAAACCTCAGGATGCCATAGGATGGCGCTGTGATAGTTAAAGTGGTATCAAAGTGCTGTTATGGTGCAGTGCAGATACGTTCCTAGGGGATACTACAAAGTAACTTTCCCATTTAATACCTCAGATAGTTCTTTAAACAGGGCCTCCCCACACCTAGTTTATTTCCTCCCTTTGCCCTCCTTCTCCTCATAACACTGAAACTTTCCTTTTGTTTATGTCGTTTAATGGCTTTTCTTTCCAGTTACTCCCTCTCTTTTTGCTTTGCATAAAATTGCTCATTGTTCAGCTACTCAATCGATCAATCAAGTAAAATACAAAACCAGAGATGACCCCTTCCATCTGACATCAGTTGTTCCATCTGTTTTAATGACTCTTTTGCTCACTGTGAATGCATAAGTCATCAGTCACAAGCAGCTCTTTCTATTCTAGACCATTGGAAACTCCGGATCTGCGAATGGGATCCATCAACAGGATAAATCTCATAAGCAAGAGGTTGGTGATGTTTAAAGCTTTGCTCTTCTGGTGGCGTTTCTGGACATGTAAACAAGGAACGGATGAGATGCAACGGTTGGGTGTAATAACATCAGCGAATGGGGGACGATAGCTCCAATCTCAGTGAGACTGGGGATCCAAGTTTGCACAGAGCTAGCCAAGGTGTTGGATTTGTTTTGGAAGTCAGGGTTCAGCGCTGCGGAGAACTGCTTCGGACTAAAACCCAGAGCAGATTCAATGTGCAATGTGGAAAAACTATATGGCAGACTTATCTTTCATCTGCTAACAACAGCGAGAATTACATTTGCAAAGATGTGGGAAAAGGAGGGAATTCCCAAAGTCGGAGATTGGCTAATTGAAAGTATATGAAGTGACGGTGTTAGACAACCTAAGCTTTCGTTTCAAAGAGAAGTCTTTCATAAGAGAATGGAGTATATTGATGGAATATTTAAAAAAAAACAAGTGGGGAGAGACAGAGGAAACAAAGTTTTAATTTAAGACAAAGAATTAGAAATAATTAATTGGATTAATTGGAGGTATGCTGTTTAAATGACACACGCATCTTAAGAGGCCAGAAGCTGCACTCTAATACTTAGGATTGGAGTGTGGCTTTGGTGCGGCTTCCGGACTCTTAGGACGCATGCAGCATTCAAACAGCCTACCTCCAAAGTGACCCGAAGCAGCTTTATTTTAGCCTGTCTGTATGGGAGCTTGCTAACTGAATCTGAAACGTATTAAGCCCCATGCAGTTAACACAGCTTGGATGTTGACTTCCAAGGGCTGGGGAACTTGAGATGTTGTTGGACTCCAACTTCCATCATCTCCTGCCAGGATAGACAGTGGCAGGGGTAAGAAAAGTTGTAGCCAGACAACATCTGTAGGATCACAAGTTTCTTATCTCTACATACTGATTCTACAGAGTAACACGGCTATATCTTTGAATTCTGCCTCTGCATTAGTACAGTGGGTCCTTGTCATCCGCTGGGGTTTGGTTCGAGGAACCCCAGCGGATCACAAAATCCGTGGATGCTCAAGTCCCATTAAATACAATGGCACAGCAAAATGGTGTCCCTTATATAAAATGGAAAATCAAGGTTTGCTATTTGGAGTTTATAACTTTTTTGAATACTTTCAATCCGTGGATACTTGAATCTGTGGATTAAAAAATCCGTGGATAGGGAGGGATGTCTGTAGTAGCAATAACAATATAGTTCTCGGAGGTCCTATCCTATTAGATAGAAGTCTGATTCTGGTTAATGGGATTTATAAAGTTGTCCTGGGGCAAGGGAAACCTATTTGGATCATTCAATACTCATCACAACCTTCTTTCTTACAGGAGAAGCACTGATGAAGGAGAAAAGGTGGAGAGGACTCTGATGATAGGATTTGCTTGTCAGAAAAAGGCCAGACAAGGGATGCCTCCCTCTGTTTCGTCCCAGACCCCAATTTAAGCGCCACCTAAAAATGTTTTGGCTCTATGAACACTAAAGGAGATGGTTCTCCCCAACTTTCCCAGCTGTGCCTGGCTCACGAAGAAAGCGGTACAAGAGTCGTATGCTTGTAGTTGAAATGTCTTCTCCACCATTTGCAGCATCCAGTGGCCGCAACGATAACGTGGGTTATGTTTTGCCAAGGGTTTTTTTGTGTGGCGATGAGGGGTGTTGTCCTCATATATTGGCTGGTAGAAATGTGCCATGGCAGTGTCCTTACATCTTTCTTTTCCTTAGCAAATTCCCAAGACTCTCAGCCCAGGGAGTTTGCACATGATGTTGGAACATCTCCCTCTGGATCCTGATGGATGTTCATTTCTGTTCCCCTCTCCCATGTTTGATGCGCCTGCAAAATGGCAATGGCCAACGGGGGACAAGATGTCAGCTGGAACATAATCTATTCTCTATATAAAAGACTCCCGAGGTCCAGAACGTGGAGACCGCGCATAATCTTATTCATATAACGGAATACAAATGTTGAGGTGGACTTTTAACTTATTTTATCTTGGGTAGTTATTGAGTCCTTTGAGTTGTTCGGAGCTGATGATATCTCTTGTCTCTTCGGAGAGATCTCTGCTTTAACCCACATCTGAAGTCTGAAACAAGAGCCAAGCTTGACGTTGTTGGAAGGATGGGATCTTCCGTGTCTTCCTTTCCCTGTGGCTTTCATCAAGCGTGCATCTGAAGTTCTGTAACATTTTTTCCCTATAGCCCAAGGGTTAATTTTTCTTGCCAGTTTTACACATGCATTAGAATTGAGACTGTCTCCTTCACCTCCAAAAGCTGTGCTACTTTTAGGCTTCAGCTGTGACTTGGTGCATTCAGGGGTTCGGCCAAAAAGTAAAAAATGGCCTGTTACAGACCGCCAAAATAAAGCTGCTTTGGGTCTCTTTGGAGGTATGCTGTTTAAATGACGCATGGGTCCTAAGAGTCCGGAGGTTGCGCCAAAGCCACACTCCATTCCTAAGCACCAGAGTGCAGCTTTGGTGCAGCTTCTGGATTCTTTGGATGCATGCATCATTTAAATAGCATACCTCCAAAGAGACCCAAAGCAGCTTTATTTGGGCGGTCTGTAACAGGCCAATGAAAATCTCCTTGTGTGCGGAAAGCTAGCATCTGAAGTGGAAAAGGATCAACATAGTCTTCTCCTGGCAGTGCGTTTTTTCTATATGCATCATAGTTTAGCAGCATGGGTCTGAGATCAGAAACCAGTGGCCTTGCTGATGTTGCTGACTGACCATATTGGCAAGTGCTTATGGAAGATGGACTTCGGCAACATCTGGAGGGGCTACAGAATCCTTATCTTGGCTCTCGACAAAGCGTCGCCATTGGTCTTGTCTGCATAAACCGACAACATTGATCAAGAGCTGGGGGGGGGAGCACTTGTTTTCGAATTCTAAGTACCAGAATCCTAAGTTGTCTGGGGGATTTGGGGAGCTGTAGTCTGAAAAGGTGACTACATAAATCATAAGAGTATGTTTGTTCTAACATGTGAATGGAGTGAGAGTGTAGCTGTGTGGGTTTCTCCCTCATCATGTTTGTCCTTCGTTCCCAAATGTTTCTCATCTTTCCTGGCAAAGAGATCTGAAGCGCCAGGGTTAGGAAAAAGTATCCTAGGAAGTGGTACTGAGCAGAACAGAACTCTGGACTGCAACTAAGGAGAAAGAGACTTGAGAGAGAGCATCACCATCACCTGGTGAACATGACTTGAACATGGATCCTCCTGTTGAGTCTGAAACGCATTTGAGTGAATGCTTTCCCTGGCTCCCCAATGCGTTTCCTAGGAAGGTGGCCACTGTGGGGCTCTCTCGCCGGCAAGGTCGCAAATTTGATGTGGGTTTTCACCTGAATTTTAAGGCGCTGGATGTATTTTGGAAACGGCGCTCAGCTCTTTGAATCGCTCCTTTAGAAACGAGATCAAAATCTGCAATGCATCTACCACCCCTGACATGGAAGCCACTTGCAGAAAGCCCATCTCACTTTGCTACCGTGCGGCGTTAGAACGGGAACACAAATAGACATAGGACCAATGCAAGGGGAGATTTATGTGACACGTTGGTCTAAGGATGGTGCTTTGAATGGGCTCCACACCTTCAGGGTTGAAGGGACTGAAGTGTGGGATGTCCAAAAAAATGAGGGCTTGTAGGGGCAACCCCATGATTCTTCTTCCCTTTATGGCTTCTCAAAGTAATTACAAGCGGAGCCCACATTTTAAGAAAGTCTGAGGTAGGATCTGGTGCCATCTGGATGCAGATGCTTCCTTCTCTTCGCACTGAACAGTCGTGACAGATTTGGATCCTCTCAATCTTGCCAGAGGCACGCAGAACAGTTGCTGCATTTTTCTACCCAATATTTGTCCTACTTTGGTTTTTCTGGTCATGCCAGACGACCAGAACATCTTGGACTTGGGTTTTGTTTATGCCTTCTGGATGATGCCCAAGCCCTCCCTGTTGTCCCCTTCCTGATCTTAGCAGAAGGCCAAAGGGAAAGGCTGCTTAGAGTTGCAAAACCTTGGAGGGCTCAGAGTGAACAACCTACTCTGATGATATTAGGAATTCAAGTTCATCCTTCCCTCTCCATTCATTTCCTCCAATGGTCGTGGGAGCACCCCATGTTCGAGTCTGATCCATCTGTGGCCTTCATTGGCAATCTTTCAGTGATGGCCAACCCATCGAGGTCAAAGCAAGAGCTGCATCCTGATCACTGTCATCCCTATGGTCCTCCTTCAACATTTCTTACGGACATTTCTTTCATAGTATTATTGGGTTTCCATAGCAAAAATAAAGTATATGCATGGAGTGTTACATAGAAAAGGGAAGGGGAAAACTACCCACTCGCTGAACATCTTTGTTTCCATCCTCTGCTTTTAATGCGCTATGTATCCTCATTAGACCTTTCCACAATGGAGATGGCTGAAGGAATAACTGAAATGTTGCTTGTACACAGATGGGCAATACCTTGCCTGTTGGAAAATGGCAATGATGGTAGTTGAGGACCTTTTCTATCGTCTTTTCTTTTCCCGGGACCCATCCATACCTCAGTGGCTAAGAAAGTGGTCAACAGCAGGTGAAATATGGAAGCAGACAATGGCCTTTGAGTGGCGCTCTGACAATGCGCTGCATTGGTGGTGTGTCAGGTCTTATCCTTCTTTTGCTTTGATAAAATATACCTCGATTTGTGAGTGGTTGGATACAGCTGCAAATGTTCAGTTCTTCCCCACCATCCTTCTTTGCATTAATATCATTTTCGTGATGCTTTTCCAATGGCCTTAAAGCCACAAGGTCTCTTTGAGCACTAAATTCCAAATATGTCCCATGTAGTTTGAATGTGTCATTCTTCCTCGCAACAACTGTTGTTGTCCAAAGAGCTGGGATTCGGGTGAGTGAGCTGCATGTTGTCGTGTGCAACACATTTGCTCCCACTTGGATCCTCCTGAGCGGAACTTGCCGGGATCCTGGCTTGTTGCACTCTTTACAAGCCAAGACTGCAAACCAGGTTTCGCCTTAGCGGAGGCCCTATACAGACAGCCAAAATAAAGCTGCTTCGAGTCACTTTGGAGGTATGGCGTTTCAATGATGCATGTGTCCTAAGAGTCTGGAGGCTGCATCAAAGCTGCACTCCAGTCTTTAGGACTGGAGCGTGGCTTTTGGTGTGGCTTCTGGACTCTTAGGACACATGTATCGTTGAAACACCATACCTCCAAAGTGACTCGAAGCAGCTTTATTTTGGCTGGCTGTATATTGGCTTGGGAAGAAAAGCATTTCCTTAGTTTGGAGATCACGATAAGCTTTTTGCTCCTGGTTGGTTCAGCTAGCAGGAGGGACTGAATGGAAGTGAATGGTCTTACTCACTCACTACGCATCTCCTTCATGATACCTATGGCACCGCTAGACTCTTCCTTGCTGTTTGGCATCAATGCAAGGTTACAGTGGGTCTGATGATATTTGTTATCTATATTCTTGTGCTTGTCTGCTCATGCTGGTCTCTCTTCTTAGGGGTAGTGGCAGAATTTATCCATTTTGGGGATTCAGCGCTGGAAAACGTGTTCCCAACCATTCGCATTACAAAGGGACTTTTCATATGAGCCAGTACTAAGTCTGTCTGCTTTCTTCCGAAAGTAAGGGACTGAATAAAAATGGACCACACGGGAGGAACCGAATCTATAATGGGATCCGTATATGATTTATAGTCTACCCATTGTGCTCTTTAATCTAGACAAGACTTAGAGGGATGAAAGAAAGAAGACTGAATGGTGGTCTACAGGAGATGCTTCCTCACACTGCCAAAAAAACCCAAAACCTAGAGGCCAAAATTGCTTAGGCACCAAGAGAACCTGGCAGTTGTTTAGGTTTGGTGTGTTTCTGCTATGTTTCGGCACAAATAAACGGTACGCTTCTGGAGCACCATCACATTGGGCCACACAGCCTGCAAACGGATAGCCAGAACCACAGGTCTTTTGCATCCGCTCTTTGGGTTTCCAAGCAACTATATGCATGCCAGTTTCACAGAGGCAAAAGAAAAACCCAAGGTACCCACGCAAGTCTTAATGGAAATCGGTCCAGCAATTCAGCACTTAATCATGTACTCCACTAAACAATCCAACTCCGCTTAATGGACTTCTGTACAGGACTAGAACCAGTACTAGATGTAATGAACATGGATAACCTTTTACCCAAGTGGTATGTATTCCAGTTTTTGTAGTTTTTAGTCACTTTTTTGGCTATCCAATTTTGTTAGATAAAGGAGATCGGTTTGACAGCTAATGTCTATTTTTGTTATCAGCTTTTTGGTTTCGTTTTGTTTGTTCGTTCATTTCCTCTGTACAAAATCTTTACAGACGGGAGCCTATTATGTGTAATTACTTCTACAGAGTATGTATTCATGTATCACAGGCCTTAAGACTGGCTTGGTAAAGTGTGATGAGCGCATATTAAACCAATAAAACTTGTGGCAGAAGAGAAGCGCCCATGTTTTCTTTTGGTCCCACCTCTAGCTCAAGGAGCCAAAGCGGCAGAGACTTGAGGATACAGGCAAAGCTATGAAAAGCAGGGATGTGTGTATGTATTTGTGTGTGTGTGTATGTATATATGTGTGTGTGTGTGTACACATATGTTGAGTCAAGTGTTAAAGCAAAGACTTAAAGGTATGTATTTCATCCTCTTTACTACTATAGTGGGCCCTTGGTATCCTCTGGGGTTTGGTTCCTCCATAAGCACCAAAATTCATGGATGCCCAAGGCCTGTTACAGACTGCCAAAATAAAGCTGCTTTGGGTCTCTTTGGAGGTATGCTATTTAAATGATGCATGGATCCTAAGAGTCCGGAGGTTGCGCCAAAGCCACACTCCATTCCTAAGCACTGGAGTGCAGCTTTTGGTGCAACTTCCGGATTCTTAGGATGCATGCGTCATTTAAACAGCATGCCTCCAAAGAGACCCCAAGCAGCTTTATTTTGGCAGTCTGGAACAAGCCCAAGTCTCATTAAATACAGTGGCATAGTAAAATAGTGTCCATTATATAAAATGGCAAAATCAAGGTTTGCTTATTGGAATTGGTATAGTTTTTAAATACTTCCAAGCCGTAAATGGTTGAAGCTGTGCATACAGATCACCAGCTTTTATCAGGAGAGGGATGACATTGTTTTAACATTCACAAGGAAACCAATGTTACTGGATTGTTTAACTTGGGCCTGTTACAGACTGCCAAAATAAAGCTGCTTGGGGTCTCTTTGGAGGTATGCTATTTAAACGATGCATGGGTCCTAAGAGCATGGAGGTTGCGCCAAAGCCACACTCCATTCCTAAGCACTGGAGGGCAGCTTTGGTGCAGCTTCCGGATTCTTCAGATGCATGCATCATTTAAACAGCATGCCTCCAAAGAGACCCCAAGCAGCTTTATTTTGGCAGTCTGGAACAGGCCTTGGTTAAAAAGAAACCATTTTGAAACACACACACATACACATGCAAAAAGTTGTTATATCATCTTGCTGGATGTTGACAAGATATTGCAAAGGTTTCAGTCTTGCTTTAGAAACCAGGCTGCAAGACTCAGGGTCAGGAGTGATGAAGAATTGTTCAACTGTTATGTATATTGATGGGAAAGTGATTTTTCCACACCGAAGAGCATTTCCAGGCAGACTGCCAGCTATTTATCTTTTGCTGCCCTTTTATTAGTACTGTAGTCTGGCAGGCAAATCATAAACACCAGCATCCAAGCAGCAGCAAGCTTGAAATTCACTTCTATTAAGCTTTCGACCTCGCAGCCTGTTACTGTAACTAAAACAAAGTATATGAAGGTGAAATCACATCTGCCCTCCTCCATTCTCTCCCTTGTACTGATACGGAAGTATAGAACATCTCAGGATGCAAAACCTGGATTTAGTTGTTTGTAGTGGGCAGGCCACATTTTCTGATGGCAATAAATTGTTTTGCACCCTAACAGTAAGAGA
>NC_056532.1:1694246-1701018 GCF_019175285.1 Sceloporus undulatus | reverse complement strand
TCCTAAGATGTATGCTATTTAGATGATGCATGCATCCTAAGAAGTATGCTATTTAGATGATGCATGCATCCTAAGAGGTATGGTATTTAGATGATGCATGTGTCCTTAGGACTGGAGCATGGCTTTGGTGCGGCTTCCAACCGCTTAGGATGCTTGCATCATTTAAACAGCATACCTCCAACGTGACTTGAAGCATCTTTATTTTGGCCTCTCTGTAGTTCAGGTCCTAAAAATTCCTAGAAAAGAAAGGTGATACTGGGGTTAAAAGTATATATATTCACATATACATTGATGGGATGTCTATTGGCAGCAACTGACCAAGAGACGTAGGACCATGGTTGATGTTACCTCTAAAATGTCAACCCAGTGTAAAAGATGAACACAAAATCTAATTGGGCATATTTAGAAAAATGAATTCAAAGAAAGAAGACCACATATAAATAAAATGGGAAAATGTTTCTTTGGGGGTAATTCAGTTTCCCAGCGTTTCCCAGTTCTGAATCGAACAGGAACGGCACATTTCCCCCAGCACTGTTTACATCTGGTTTTCAAAAGACATGGAAGTTGCAATCCGGCCCAACTCTGAACTTAACTCTGCTTTAAAAAGAAAACGTCAAACTTTGTTGACAGCTCCTTTAAAAGCTGTATTGATGGCACAACCTTCTCTCTTTGTATTTTCCTGCCTTGCCAGCCAGGAGCTTATTAATCATTAGTTAGAAGTATTATTTGTCAACTAATTACAAATCCATCTAATGGTTGCATGGTCTAACCCACATTTTACTAGCGTGTTTGCAGGAATATCATGGGGGACCTGGTCATGGGAGAGTCCAGCAACCCAAAAGCTGCAGGAACAGCTCCTCTTGCGGCTCGTGTTTTTAAACTTTGCATTGGGCATGCAAAATTCCCTCTGATTCAATCCTGACGCCAAGCACCCCGTCGATATTTTTATGCCAATGCTGTTCGGATTTACCCTTAGGTGGCACTGTGGTCCTAACACAGAGAAAACCCATGGCTTCGGTTTGGCTCAAGGCACCTTTCCTGGAATTAACCTATGACCATTGCCTATGACTAGTTGTTCTGTCTGGCCCTCTCAAATTATTAAGATATCAAATATTTATACATCCTACTCCAGCAAACCTATTGACTACCCAGTTTCTCTCACCAAAGGATGGCTTTGGCTTGTTAGAGACTGCCAAAATAAAGCTGCTCTGGGTCTCTTTGGAGGTATGCTGTTTAAATGATGCATGCACCCTGGGAGTCCGGAGGCTGCACCAAAGCTGCACTCCAGTGCTTAGGAATGGAGTGTGGCTTTGGCGCGACCTCTGGACTCTTAGGACCTATGCATCATTTAAACAGCATACCTCCAAAGAGACCCAAAGCAGCTTTATTTTGGCAGTCTCTAACAGGCCTTTTATTTCTCAGAAGGTTGAACGGTTATGAACGTTCCTTTGGGACATGTTGCACCCAGTCTCCATAACCTGAGTGCCATATTGGATTGCTAAAAGAACCCATATTCTGAATTAAGCAAGTTGTGCGTTTAATCCCAGGGGCTCCAAGGTTGGCTCAGCCTTCCATCCTTTCGTAGGTCGGTCAAATGAGTTCCCAGCTTGTCGGGGGCAATTGGCTTACAGATTGTAAACCGCTTCGAGAGTGATGAGTTCACTGATAAACGGTATGGAAATGTAAAGGCTATTGCTACTGCTATGTATCCAAAACGGTGAGAAGCGCACACTGTGTATGTGGCATAGAAAAGTACATGCTATTGCTATGGAACACAAAGCAGGAATGGAGAACCAGCCCTCGCCAGGGCAAGGAAGTTCGCTGGGAAGCGGTACAGAAATGAAATGCTACTGCTATTAAAACAAAAATAAGAACGTGCACCTATTTTTGGACCCAATCCATCAATCAAACGCAACTGAGACAGAAGATGTGACTCAGTTCTGCGCCAGCAAAAAGAACGGCGGCTTAGAGATGTGTGTGCTTGCGCTCTTGGTTGGCTGGTGTCTGGGTAGGTTGGGTGGAGGAGACGCACATATGGGGTGGGGAAATCAAATATGAAAGAAACCCAATCGTAGTGATAAAAATATATATACTTGTCCCTCCATAGTCACTAGGGTTATGGGCACAAGACCCCCGTGAATATGGAAATAACACAAATAACAAAAACACCATGTTTTTACCTGAGAGGACACCTCTCTAGGAATCTCTTGGTCCTCCAACGCAACTCTGTGGTCAACATCTGACAGACACTGACCACAGAACTGCGCCGGAGGAGCTACAAAGGCCTAGTAGAGTATTCTCTCGAGGGATCTCTAGGTATTCCAGGGCAACTCTGGTCAACGTCCGACAGACACTGACCATAGAACTGCCCTGGAGGAGCTACAAAGGCCTAGTAGAGTATTCTCTCTAGGGATCTCTAGGTCCTCCAGGGCAACTCTGTGGTCAACGTCCGACAGGCACTGATCATAGAATTGCGCTGGAGGAGCTACAAAGGCCTAGTAGAGTATTCTCTCTAGGAATCTCTAGGTCTTTCAGTGCATCGTTTAGTTAAAGTTGATCATAGAGTTGCACTGGAAGACCTAGATATTCCTAGAAACAACATATTAATTAAATCCGTGAATAATCAAAGCTGCAAATAGGGAGGGAACATAGAATCATAGAATCGTACAGTTGGAAGAGACCACAAGGGCCATCCAGTCCAACCCCCTGCTATGCACATGAGTGCACGTATTATGCAGTAATATAAGCTTTGGGGAGAGAGGATAAAGCAACCATAGTATACCAATGTTTGGACATCTGCACTGATTTCCAGTCTGTTTCCAGCCCCAAACCAAAAGTGTTGGTAAACATGAAGGGATAGCTGTGTTGGCCATTTAACAAATACAAACAAAAATCCATTTGTGGTCCCTTTACTGGCCAACCGAAATGCACAATATGCTCGTTGCAAGCTTTCGAAGTTGGTGTTTGAGAACTGACTATTGGAAGAATTGTCCCCTCCCATATACATCAGATGTAATCCTACGATCTTCAGAAATCCTTGTTCATCAGTGCAAAATCACCTGCTTAAAAATGGTTTATATAAAGCCCTAAACTAGATGCAACAATCAGCCACTCTTTCTGTAGGAGTTCTAGGGCCCTTTAATACTATGCAACTATAGCACTTTGACGACACTAACAGTTGCGACTCTGTGCTATGAAATCATCAGATTTGCAGTTTAGGAAGGGGTGCTTCAAATCCTCAGCCAGAAAGCTCTAATGGCCCCGCAGCCTACAGATCCCAGGATCCTATACAATGATGGATCCACAGCATCAAAGTGGAATCATAGGCCTGTTCCAGACTGCCAAAATAAAGCTGCTTGGGGTCTCTTTGGAGGTACAGTATGCTGTTTAAATGATGCATGCATCCTAAGAATCCAGAAGCTGCACCAAAGCTGCCCTCCAGTGCTTAGGAATGGAGTGTGGCTTTGGCGCGACCTCCGGACTCTTAGGACTCATGCATCATTCAAATAGCATACCTCCAAAGAGACCTGAAGCAGCTTTATTTTGGCAATCTGTAACAGGCAATAGTGCTATAATTGTGTAATTGTGAAAGGGCTCCTAGTCACTCACAGCGGACCATGAGTTGCCCATTCTGAGACAGACCAATCAGAATTTGTTCAGAGGCAGGTAGTAAAAGATGGTGAATGGTGTGGAAAACAAATCCTGTGGGAAAAGGTGGAGAGAAAGGGTCATTTTTTGGCCTGGAGAGAAGCCTAAAGATGGACATGATAGCGTTCTTCGGTTCTGTAAAGGTCTATACTATTAGTGGGCAATGTGTGGCCCTCCAGATGGTGCTGGACTGCAATTCCCAGCAATCCTAGCCAGCATAGCCAATGGTGGAGCATGCTGGAAAGATTCGATAGCGAGGAATACTGGGGACTGCAGTACAACAATAGTTGGAGGGCCATATACCTCTGCGCTAGATGACTTACAACAGAGGAAGAGGAACTGTTGCCTCCCCCTGACTCTAATTCCCATCAGTCCCACAGAACTAGTGGTGATGGTTGATGGGAGCAGGGACGTAGCCAGGATTTTGGGGGGGGGGGGGGTCCAGACTAAGTGCCACCATTATATTGGGGCTTGGGTGCAGTAGCACACACCATTCATTTTTCTAACGGAAGCAAGGGTCCGGACCCCAAGAACCTCCCCCCCTTGGCTATGTCCCTGATGGGAGCTGTTGTCCTACATCTTATGCTCCACACTCTCTGGTATACATAGCACTCAGTGATGAGGAAATATGGCAGGGCAACCTTTTTTTGGGAATTGTATTCAAAACGGATGCTGATGAGCTGGAGCATGTCCAAAAAGAGGGCAACCAAAATGGTGAAGGGTCTGGAAACCATGAACCCCTCTATGAAGAGAGACTTAGGGAGCTGGGTATGTTTATCGTGGAGAAGTGATGGTTAACAGGTAATATTATGAAGGCCCTGTTAAATATTTAAAAAAGTGTCATACTGAGGAGGGAGCAAGCTTGTTTTCTGCTGCTCCAGAGAATAGGACATGGAGCAATGGATGCAAGCGACAGGAAAAGAGATTCCACCTCAACACTATGAAGAACTTCCTGATAATAAGATCTGTTCGACAGTGGAAGACATTCCCTCAGAGAGTGATGGAGTCTCCTTCTTTGGAGGTCTTCAAGCAGAGGCTGGATGGCCATCTGTCGGGGATGCTTTGATTGAGAGTTCCTGCATGGCAGAATAAAGGGGTTGGACTGGATGGCCCTTGCGGTCTCTTCCAACTCTACGATTCTATGATTCTAACCCCATTTTTGAAATGCATACCTGCTTTTGTTGTCGCTCTTGCCTGAAAACATATTTATGAGGTCTCATTCTCCGCAAAAGCAAGAGGAAGGCTTTGGGCTCCACGAGATCCTGTCAAACTTTGCTAGAGGAATAATACGACTTTTGCATTTAAACCTTTTGAAGTATTAATTAAAAAGAATTATGCAAAGGACGAAGGGTTTGAAGTGTGCCTCTGAATCTCAATAAGGCATCGGGATTACAAATAGCCAGGGGAGCTGCGAGAAAGAGAGTGTGAACAGGGACAGAGAGAGAGAAGAGAGACAGACAGGGAAACAAATAAGGGAAACCATTTCCCTCTGAAGAGGTTTCTCTTGCATCTGGGTGTGATGACAAATGTATTACGGCCTGAAGTCAGCAAAGGTTGGACGAAAGACCAAAATTTGCTTTATTCCTTGCCCCACTGTGGGAAGTCAAGGCAACGGTTTCCCCACATCCTGGAAATTGTATCCTAAGAACAACCCTATGAGGTAGGTCAGGTTGAGAGATAGCAACTAGTCTTGGGTCAGCAGCGATTTTCCATTCAAGAATGGAGCGTATCCAGAGAAAGGCGACCAGCATGGATGAGGCAAAAACAAGGGTGCTGTACTTTGAGGTTGAGTTCAAGATACAACCATATTAGCCTGTAGTATGAGTACATAGAGAGACCTTGTAGCACCTTGGAGACTAACAAAAGAAGGAAGTTGGCAGCATGAGCTTTCGTAGACTTCAGTCTACATCCTCAAATGCATCTGAGAAAGTAGACTGAAGTCTAGGAAAGCTCATGCTGCCAAATTCTTTCTTTAGTTAGTCTCAAAGATGCTAATAAATCTCTCTACATACTGAACATAAGGCAATATGACTACAATATGAATGGATAAAGTGGAAGACAGTAGGAAAAGATGGAGACCAGGAATGAGTGCATTGGGTCAACTGAGGAAGGCTGCCTTGAGTTTGCAAGACCTGAGCTGATGGATGAGGCTCATCATGAAAGTCTCTCATTCATAGCAATGCCATAAACTGACTGCATGTAATAACCACTGCCGCCAATAAATAGGTTTCCAACCTATGTCTGAGATCCCCGTGTGCATTTCATATTTATTTAAATATGTGTGAGGTCTATTGATTGAATTCTGCCGTAAGTAAAACAGACCTGTTTTCTAGGGATCCAGAAAACTATATCCCAACATGCGACTTCAAGACTAGATTGCTAAAGAGGACACACACAAAGAAAGAGGGAAATGGCCTGAAATCTCTCTTGTTTTGTTAATATACATCCTCCCTAACCACTTTCTGGTTAAGCCAGGTAGTTGCCCAGTTCTCCATAGGACAGTGTGGCTCTTACTCCAAGGTGGCTGGTGGTTTCCACACCAATGGGATGATGCATCTAGTCCAGGTTTTTGCTAGGTTCAAGGAGTTGTCCAGGATGCTGGATTTATTTAGTGGTTGGGTTTAGCATAATGAAGGGCTCCTTTAGACAGGGGTGAGTTTCCTTACCCCACAAAATGGGAGCCAGCAGCCATCACTGGGAGCGAGAGGAGAAGAGCAGGTCTGCTTTATTGGCTTTGCTGGGAGACAACAGTTTCGCTGCCTTCAGTCCCTGTATCGGGAGAAATAAGAAACAATAATACATGTGACCCTCCCTATTCACTAGGGTTAGGGGCACAAGACCCCCCCCTGAATGTGGAAAAACTGCAAATAACAAAAACACCATACTTTTACCTGAGAGGACACCTCTCTAGGGATGTCTAGGTCCTCCTCTGTGGTCAACGTCCGACAGACACTGACCATAGAACTGCGTTGGAGGAGCTACAAAGGCCTAGTAGAGTATTCTCTCTAGGGATCTCTAAGTCCTCCAGTGCAACTCTGTGACCAACGTCCGACAGACACTGACCATAGAACTGCGTTGGAGGAGCTACAAAGGCCTAGTAGAGTATTCTCTCTAGGGATCTCTA
>NC_056532.1:1689651-1694236 GCF_019175285.1 Sceloporus undulatus | reverse complement strand
GGTCTGTCAGTGCAACTCTGTGGTCAACGTTCGACAGACACTGACCATGGAACTGTTCTGGAGGAGCTACAAAGGCCTAGTATTCTCTCTAGGGATGTCTAGGTCCTCCAGCACAACTCTGTGGTCAATGTCCGACAGACACTGACCATAGAACTGCGCTGGAGGAGCTACAAAGGCCTAACAGAGTATTCTCTCTAGGGACCTCTAGGTCTTTCAGTGCAACATTTAGTTAGCGTTGACCATAGAGTTGCACTGAAGGACCTAGATATTCCTAGAGAGAACATATTAATCAAATCCGCAAATATCGAATCTGCAAATATGGAGGGATGAGTGTAATAATAACAACAACAACAGTTTAGCTCCTCTTCTCCTCTGACCTGTTCGTTTTTCATCTGGTTATTATGAGAGCTGTGTTGCTAGAATAGTACCTGGGTTTGCCTTTTTCCACCTGCTCCCTTCCAACCTTTTTATTTACCTTTTGTGTCTTTTACATTTTTTAGACTGTAAGCTTTAGATTAGGGTAGGAAAGTGGTGGCCTTCCAGAGACGTTGTTAGACTGTCATGCTCAGCATCCCCAGCCAGCACAGCCAATGGTGCAGAACAGCAACAAGAAGAGCAATAGCAAGTATATTTCTATACCGCTTCATACTATGCAGTCTCTAAGCAGTTTACAACGTGTAAGCCGTTGCCCACAACAAGCTGGGTACTCATGTTACTGACCCACAAAAGGACTGAAGGATGAGTGGACCTTGGAGTCCTCCTCTAGGACTGAACTTACAAAGCTGTGGCTGCAGTTTTCTGCTGCTCCAGAGACTAGGACCTGGAGCAATGGATGCAAGCTACAGGAAAAGAGATTCCAGCTCAACATTAGGAGGAACTTTCTGACAGTAAGGGCTGTTCGACAGTGGAACAGACTCCCTCGGAGTGTAGTGGAGTCTCTTTCCTTGGAGGTCTTTAAACCAAGGCTGGATGGCCATCTGTCGGGGATACTTTGATGGAGCGTTCCTGCATGGAAGGAGGTTGGACTGGATGGCCCTTGCGGTCTCTTCCAACTCTACTATTCTATGATGCCGGGGTTTGTACTCAGACAACAATTGGAGAGTAACAAATTCTCAATCTCTGCTTTAGATTGTCTCCTTATTAACCTTTGCAAGCGGCTCCGAAAGTCTTCCTGTTTGACAAAGGAGGCCAAAAGTCCTTTGGACGCACCATAAATTCGTATCCCTGCAGAATACGAACTTCACAAAATGGTAGGACAAGCGGATGGCTCAGAGACGTCACCTCCTAGGTTTGGTTCCTCTTTCCGAAACATATCTTTGGACTACAAATCTTGCAGAATAAGAACTTCGAGTCCTTGGAGTCCTGATCCAAAGACGTGCGCTATAAGAATGGAGAATGAATGTGATTTATTACATAGTGTATGTGGAATACGGTACTATGTAAAAGATATTTTTAAATACTATTTTATGTAGGTTATACTACTACTAAGAGGAAGAAGTAGAAACAGTAATACTGTTTCAGTGCTCCTACAGTGGATTAATACAAAAGGAATCTGCTTAACCACATTTGTAACCAATAGCAAAATAAAACTGGTAGAACATATAGCATTGTAAGCCTTGGGGAGAGGATAAAACATCAAATTGTATAGGAGGGTTTCCCAACAGATACAACCAGCGTATAGACTGAACAGCGTACGTTAGTTACTCCTTTTCTTTTAGAAATATTAAATACCTGCCTTTCTCCTAAAAGGTATCCGAAGCAGCTAACAAAACATAGATTTAAAACACAAAGCAAAAGGGAGCACCATGTGGATCAGAGGATTAAAATATCAAATGCAGCAGTGCAAACAGTAACTAAAGGCTTCCCTCCCCAAGGAGCAAGTTTAAAAAAGAAGGGTTTATTGCCTTTTATCCAAAAAGCTTAGGCGGGTATCACAAACAACTTGACAACAACTCCGCGGAGGCGATTAAACCCAAAGTTACTCCTCACTGCCTGGGAATTTGGACCTGACACTCTTCTACTTGTTGTTGTTCACGATGATGTTTGGTTTTGTTTTTGATCCTGCCCTTTTCTTAAGCTGCACAAGAGAAAAACAAACCATGCGCCGTGACCCAGAAAAACATGAATGCACCAAACCATTTCTTAAAGCAGCAACCAAATATCAGCGGCACCTAAAGCAAAAGGAAAGCACCGAGGGCTCAAGGAGAAGAGGATGTATTTGAAAATATGGTACAATCAGCACCAACAAGCCTAATGTAAAATCTGTTAAGATAGGAATCGCCACTTTCTGGTGAATGTTGCAGAGTCTGGGGGATTTTGTTTTGTGTATGTTTGTTGTTGTTCTTACCTGCCCTCAGTTCAACCTGGACTCATGATGATCCTGTAGCTGAGACCGTGAAGTCGAAGGCTTTTATGGCCGGCATCCATAGTTTTTGTGGGCTATGTGTCCATGTTCTAGAAGAGTTTATTCCTGAAAATGACATTGGGATCATGGTTAATCATAAGTTGAACGGGAGCCATCAAGGGTGATGCGCAGAAGGCAAACGCCTGCATTAATAGAACCATAGTTGTTGTGGTTTTTCGGACTATCTGGGCATGTTCTAGAAGAGTTTATTCCTGTCGTTTCACCAGCATCTGCGACTGACATCTTCAGAGAATGCTGGCATGGAAGGGAGCATGGAAGAGGGCATCTCTCTTCCATGCCAGCCTTCTCTGAAGATGCCCGCCACAGATGCTGGCGAAACATCAGGAATAAACTCTTCTAGAACATGGCCACATAGACCGAAAGACCCAAAAAAAACCTATTCTCCAAGACTTTGTCCTGTACTGCTCTGCTCAAGTCCTTCAAGTTCACGGTCTCTCCAATTGAGTCCAACCATCTGGCCTGAAGCCATCCTCTCTTTCTGTTATCTTTCCTCTACCTTTCCTAGCATTACTTCTTTTCTAATGGTTGGGTCAAGAGGCTACTTGGTTGACCGGCTGAACCCAAAGGGTGCCCAGCAATGGCTCTTCTTCTTCATCTTGGAGAGAAGTGACCAGTGGGGTCCCACAGGGCTCTGTCCTGGGCCCAGTGCAATTCAACATCTTTATCAATGACTTGGATGAAGGAAGAGAGGGCATGCTTATCAAATCTGCAGATGACACCAAACTAGGAGTAGCTAATACCCCAGAGGGGAGGATCAACATTTAAAATGACCTGAATAGATTTAAAAGCTGGGCCAAAGCTAACAAAATAAATTTCGACAGAGAGAAATTTAGGTACTGCACTTAAGGTGCAAAAATGAAACGCATAGATATAAAATGAGGGAGGCCTGGCTTAAGGAGACTACATGTGAAAGGGGTCTAGGAGTCCAAGTAGACCACAAGTTGAACATGAGTCAACAGTGCGATGCGGCAGGTAAAAGACCAATGCAATGATAGGCTGCATCAATAGAGGCATAGTGAAATAATAGTATTATTACTTCAAGGGTAGTGATAGTGCCACTCTATTCTGCTTTAGTCAGGCCCCACGAGTTCTGGGAATCACAATTCAAAAGTGGAGAAACTGGAGCGTGTCCAAAGAAAGGTGACTAAAATGGTGAAGGGTCTGGAAACCATGCCCTATGAGGAACAATTTAGGGAGCTGGGGATGTTTAGTCTGGAGAAGTGAAGGTTAAGAGTTAATATGGTAACCCTGTTTAAATATTTGAAGGGATGTCATATTGAGGAGGGAGCAAGCTTGATTTCTGCTGCTCCAGAGCATAGGACGCAGAGCAATGGATGCAAGCCACAGCAAAAGAGATTCCACCTCAGCATTAGGATGAACTTTCTGAAGGTAAGGTCTGTTCGACAGTGGAAGACACTTCCTTGAAGAATGGTGGATTTTCCTTCTTTGGAGGTCTTTAAACAGAGGCTGTCAGGGATGCTTTGATTGTGAGTTCCTGCATGGCAGAATGGAGTTGAACTGCGTGGTCCTTGTGGTCTCTTCCAACTATGATTCCCTCAGCTATTCCCTCAGAATGATTGCCTCAGATATTCCCTCAGAACAATTCCTTCAGATTTTGCCTCAGAATATTCCTCCAGAATTATTTGTTTCCTTAGAATTATAGCCTCAGATATTCTCTCAAAATAACTCCCTCATATATTCCTCCAGAATTATTTATTCCTTCAGAATGACTCCCTAAGAATTATTTATTCCCTCAGAATAATTCCCTCAAGTATTTCCGCAGAATGACTCCCTCGGGATGAGTCCCTCAGATATTGCCTCAGAATAATTTATTCCCTCATAATAATTCTCTCAGATATTCCCTCAGGATGACTCCCTCATAATAATTCCCTCAGAATGACTCCCTGAGAAATTATTCATTCCCTTAGAATAATTATCTCAGATAGTGCCTCAGAATAATTTATTTCCTCGGAATAATTCCCTGAGAAATTATTTATTCCCTCAGAATAATTCTCTCAGATATTCCCTCTGAATGACTCCCTCAGAATGATTCCCTGAGAAATTATTAATTCCCTCAGAATAATTCTCTCAGATATTCCCTCAGAATGACTCCCTCAGAATGATTCCCTGAGAAATTATTCATTCCCTCAGAATAATTCT
>NC_056532.1:1642297-1689626 GCF_019175285.1 Sceloporus undulatus | reverse complement strand
TTCTCTCTAGGGATTCCGGTCTGTCAGTGCAACTCTGTGACCAACGCCGACAGACACTGACCATAGAACTGCGTTGGAGGAGCTACAAAGGCCATAGAGTATTCTCTCTAGGGTCTCTAGGTCTGTCAGTTGCAACTCTATGGTCAACGTTCGACAGACACTGACCATGGAACTGTTTGGAGAGCTACAAGGCCTATATTCTCTCTCGGGATGTCTAGGTCCTCCAGCACAAACTCTGTGGTCAATGTCCGACAGACACTGACCATAGAACTGCGCTGGAGAGCTACAAGGCCTAACGAGTATTCTCTCTAGGGACCTCTAGGTCTTTCAGTGCAACATTTAGTTAGGTTGACCATAGAGTTGCACTGAAGGACCTAGTTCTAGAGAGAACCTATTAATCAAATCCGCAAATATCGAATTCTGCAAATATGGAGGTGAGTGTAATAATAACAACAACAACAGTTTAGCTCTCTTCTCCTTTGACCTGTTCGTTTTCCATCTGGTTATTATGGAGCTGTGTTGCTAGAATATACCTGGGTTTGCCTTTTTCCACCTGCTCCCTTCCAACCTTTTATTACCTTTTGTGTCTTTTACATTTTTTAGACTGTAAGCTTTAGATTAGGGTAGGAAGTGGTGGCCTTCAGAAGACGTTGTTAGACTGTCATGCTCAGCATCCCCAGCCAGCACAGCCATGGTGCAGAAACAGAACAAGAAGAGCAATAGCAAGTATATTTCTATACCGCTTCATACTATGCGTCTCTAAGCAGTTTACAACGTGTAAGCCGTTGCCCACAACAAGCTGGGTACTCATGTTACTGACCACAAAAGGACTGAAGGATGAGTGGACCTTGGAGTCCCTCCTTAGGACTGAACTTACAAGCTGTGGCTGCAGTTTTCTGCTGCTCCAGGACTGGACCTGGAGCAATGGATGCAAGCTACAGGAAAAGAGATTCCAGCCAACATTAGGAGGAACTTTCTGACGTAGGGCTGTTCGACCGTGGAACAGACTCCTCGGAGTGTAGTGGGGTCTCTTTCCTTAGGTCTTTAAACCAAGGCTGGATGGCCATCTGTCGGGGATACTTTGATGGAGAGTTCCTGCATGGAAGGGGGTTGGACTGGATGGCCCTTGCGTCTCTTCCAACTCTACTATTCTATGATGCCGGGGTTTGTACTCAGACAACAATTGGAGAGTACAAATTCTCACTCTCGCTTTGATTGTCTCCTTATTAACCTTTGCAAGGCTCCGAAAGTCTTCCTGTTTGCAAAGGAGGCCCAAAGTCCTTTGGACGCACCATAAATTCAGTCCCTACGAAATAAGAACTTCACAAAATGGTAGGACAAGCGGATGGCTCAGAGACGTCACCTCCTAGGTTTGGTTCCTCTTTCCGAAAATTCTTTGACTAAAATCTGCAGAATAAGACTTCGAGTCCTTGGAGTCCTGTCCAAAGACGTACGCTATAAGAATGGAGAATGATGTGATTTATACATAGTGTATGTGGAATACGGTACTATGTAAAAGATATTTTTAATACTTTTTGTAGGTTATCTATACTAAGAGGAAGAAGTAGAAACAGTAATATGTTTCGTGCTCCTACAGTGGATTAATACAAAAGGAATCTGCTTAACCCATTTGTAACCATAGCAAAATAAAACTGGTAAAACATAGCATTGTAGCCTTGGGGAGAGGATAAAACATCAAATTGATGGAGGGTTTCCCAACAGATCAACCAGCGTATAGACGTAACAGGTACGTTAGTTACTCCTTTTCTTTTAGAAATATTAAATACCTGCCTTCTCCTAAAAGGTATCCGAAGCAGCTAACAAAACATAGATTTAAAACACAAAGCAAAAGGGAGCACCAGTGTGGATCAGGGATTAAATATCAAATGCGCAGTGCAAACAGTAACTAAGGCTTCCCTCCCCAAGGAGCAAGTTTAAAAAAGAAGGGTTTATTGCCTTTTATCCAAAAAGCTTAGGCGGGTATCACAAACAACTTGACAACAACTCCGCGGAGGCGATTAAACCAAAGTTACTCCTCACTGCCTGGGAATTTGGACCTGACGCTCTTCTACTTGTTGTTGTTCACGATGATGTTTGGTTTTTTTTGATCCTGCCCTTTTCTTAAGCTGCACAAGAGAAAAACAAACCATGCGCCGTGACCCAGAAAACATGAATGCACCAAACCCTTTCTAAAGCAGCAACCAATATCAGCGGCACCTAAGCAAAAGGAAAGCACCAAGGGCTCAGGAGAAGAGGATGTATTTGAAAAATGGTACAATCACACCACAAGCCTATGAAATCTGTTAGATAGGATCGCCACTTTCTGGTGAATGTTGCAGAGTTGGGGGATTTTGTTTGTGTATGTTTGTTGTTGTTCTTACCTGCCCTCAGTTCAACCTGGACTCATGATGATCCTGTAGCTGAGGACCGTGAAGTCGAAGGCTTTTATGGCCGCATCCAAGTTTTTGTGGCTATGTTGTCCATGTTCTGAAGAGTTATTCCTGAAAATGACCTGGGATCATGGTTAATCGTAAGTTGACGGGAGCCATCAGGGTGATGCGCAGAAGGCAAACGCCTGCATAATAGAACCATAGTTGTTGTGGTTTTTCGGCTATCTGGGCATGTTCGAGAGAGTTTATTCCTGTCGTTTCACCAGCATCTGCGACTGACTCTTCGAGATGCTGGCATGGAAGGGAGCATGGAGAGGGCATCTCTCTTCCATGCCAGCCTTCTCTGAAGATGCCCGCCACAGAGCTGGCGAAACGTCAGGAATAAACTCTTCTAGAACATGGCCACATAGACCGAAGACCCAAAAAAACCTATCTCCAGACTTTGTCCTGTACTGCTCTTCTCAAGTCCTTCAGGTTCAGGTCTCTCCAATTGAGTCCAACCATCTGGCCTGAAGCCATCCTCTCTTTCTGTTATCTTTCCTCTACCTTCCTAGCTTACTTCTTTTCTAATGGTTGGGTCAAGAGGCTACTTGGTTGACCGGCTGAACCAAAGGTGCCCAGCAATGGCTCTTCTTCTTCATCTTGGAGAGAAGTGACCAGTGGGGTCCCACAGGGCTCTGTCCTGGGCCCAGTGCATTCACATTTTCAATGACTTGGATGAAGGAAGAGAGGGCATGCTTATCAAATCTGCAGATGACACCAAACTAGGAGTAGCTAACCCCAGAGGGGAGATCAACATTTAAAATGACCTGAATAGATTAAAAGCTGGGCAAAGCTAACAAAATAAATTTCGACGAGGAGAAATTTAGGTACTGCACTTAAGGTGCAAAAATGAAAGCATAGATATAAAATGGGGGAGGCCTGGCTAAGGAGACTACATGTGAAAGGGTCTAGGAGTCCAAGTAGACCACAAGTTGAACATGAGTCAACAGTGCGATGCGGCAGGTAAAAGACCAATGCAATGATAGGCTGCATCAATAGAGGCATAGTGAAATAATAGTATTATTACTTCAAGGGTGTGATAGTGCCACTCTATTCTGCTTTAGTCAGGCCCCACGAGTTCTGGGATCACATTCAAAAGTGGAGAAACTGGAGCGTGTCCAAGAAGGTGACTAAATGATGAAGGGTCTGGAAACCATGCCCTATGAGGAACAATTTAGGGAGCTGGGGATGTTTAGTCTGGAGAAGTGAAGGTTAAGGTTAATTGGTAACCCTGTTTAAATATTTGAAGGGATGTCAATTGAGGAGGAGCAAGCTTGATTTCTGCTGCTCCAGAGCATAGACGCAGAGCAATGGATGCAAGCCACAGCAAAAGAGATTCCACCTCAGCATTAGGATGAACTTTCTGAGGGTAGGTCTGTAACAGTGGAAGACACTTCCTTGAGAATGGTGGATTTTCCTTCTTTGGAGGTCTTTAAACAGGGCTGTCAGGATGCTTGATGTGAGTTCCTGCATGGCAGAATGGAGTTGAACTGCGTGTCCTGTGGTCTCTTCCAACTATGATTCCCTCAGCTATTCCCTCAGAATGATTGCCTCAGATATGCCCTCAGAACAATTCCTTCAGATTTTGCCTCAGAATATTCCTCAGAATTATTTGTTTCCTTAGAATTATAGCCTCAGATATTCCTCAAAATAACTCCCTCATATATTCCTCCAGAATTATTTATTCCTTCAGATGACTCCCTAAGAATTATTTATTCCCTCAGAATAATTCCTCAAGTATTTCCGCAGAATGACTCCCTCGGGTGAGTCCCTCAGATATGCCTCAGATATTTATTCCCTCATATATTCTCAGATATTCCCTCAGGAGATCCCTCATAATAATTCCTCAGCATGACTCCCTGAGAAATATTCATTCCCTTAGAATAATTATCTCAGATAGTGCCTCAGAATAATTTATTTCCTCGGATAATTCCCTGAGAAATTATTTATTCCCTCAGAATAATTCTTCAGTAATTCCCTCTGAATGACTCCTCAGAATGATTCCTGAGAAATTATTAATCCCTCAGAATAATTCTCTCAGTATTCCCTCAGATGATTCCCTGAGAAATTATTCATCCCTCAGAATAATTCTTTCAGGTATTCCCTCAGAATGGCTCCCTCCGAATGATTCCCTGATAAATTATTCATTCCCTCAGAAATTCTCTCAGATATCCCTCTGAATGACTCCCTCAGAATGATTCCCTGAGAAATTATTCATTCCCTCAGAATATTCTCTCAGTTCCTCAGAAATGACTCCCTCAGATGATCCCTGAGAAATTATTCATTCCCTCAGAATAATTCTCTCAGGTATTCCCTCAAATGGCTCCCTCAGAATGATTCCCTGATAATTATTCTTCCCTCCAGAATAATTCTCTCAGATATCCCCTCTGAAGACTCCCTCAGAATGATTCCCTGAGAAATATTCATTCCCTCAGAATAATTCTATCAGGTATTCCCTCAGATAATTTCCTCAAAATATTCCCTCAGAGTGACTCCTCCGAATTCTTCCTTCAGAATTATTTATTCCCTCCAGAATGTTACCTCAGACTATAATTCCATTCCTCAGGAGGAGGAGGAGGCCTCTTCCCTGGGCATAATCCGGGCGCCCCTCCTTCCCTCTTAATCTGCTGCTGAGGGGAGCAGCAATGGCGTCGTCGCTTGGCGGGGCTGGATTAGGGCCGGGGCGAATCGCTGGCCATCTTACTGGGATTACAGAACAAAGAGGCGCCCCTTCTTCCCTTCCTTCCTTCCCTTCCTTTTGCCTCGCCTGCAGCCGGGCTGGGCTGCATGGGGGCCCCTCTCTTGGCAGCCCCAGGGCCACAAGGGCACCCTCTTCCCTCCTTCTCCCCCCCTTCCTCTCCTCCTTCCCTCCTTCCTTTCCCTCCTCCTTCTTCCCAGATTAATCCAAGAACCCTGCAATCGGTTGGAGGAGCTGGACGCTGGGGAGGCTCAGCCCTGAGGTAAGGACAGAAACTTCCCCCCATTTTTGCCAATGATGTGATGATGATGATGTGGCCCTCCTGTTCACCTTCCCCCCTCCTTCCCTCAGATCTCCAGGTTCTCTGGCCTTTTTGGGGGAGGGGGATAGGAATGGGTCTGGTCTGCAAAGGAGAAGTTGTATGGGTTTTTATAGGGGGGGGCTAAAAGAAAAGGGTGGGTCCCTGGTCCTTCTCAGAGGGAAGGCCTCTTCCTTGCCCCCCTCCCCTTCTCGCCTCTGGCAGATTAAGATTCCTCCATCTCTCTGTCTCTCCGCTCTCTTGTATATATATTTATGTCTATTCCCTCAGGATTATGGGCTCCAATGACAACAAACATGCAAAGGCAAGGGCAAAAGGATGCCCAGATTAATCTCGGATTTTTTCATATTATATATAAACTCTTTCCCCCTCTCTACTTATATATATGTGGTGTGGTGTGTGTGTGGTGTGCATTATATTGTGTGTATGCATATATATATTATATATAGCTACATAATACTGGATATATGTAGATACTTACATATAAGAGGTATCGATATAAGTATATATATATTACATATAATAGTAGATAATTCTTATAGATATAGTTCAGATAATATTATTTGCATTATATAGCTAATATAATATTATATAAATATATATAGTTTACATATAATATTATATAATATATAGCTATATATAAAATATTAATTATCTATTATTATATATAGTTTACATATTATATATATAGTTTACAATAATATTATAAAATTCTCTATAGTTTACATATATATTATATAATATATATAGCTTATATATATAATATATAAATATATATATATTATATAGTTTACATATAATATATATATATCTCTTATATATCATATTATATAAATATATCGTGTATATATATTTACATATAGTGTATATTTACATTATGTATAATATAATATATATATATATATATATAGAGAGAGAGAGAGAGAGAGAGAGAGAGAGAGGTTATCTATAATATTATATGTAGGTTCTCTCGCTCTCTGTCTAAAACATGTAAGATATAGATCTCATCTCATATTATATACAAGCTAGATATAATTTTGGGTACCATTTTGTTCTTGCGTTTGAATATTTGTTGTTTTTGGAGGCTGGGGCAGGAGACTTGAATTTAAGACCAGTTGAATGAAATGTTGGGGAGGGGTTTGGGGTGATGGAGGTTTCTTCTTCCCTTCTACTTTTCTTCTTCTCCTTGAGGATGGAGACTTCTTCTTCTTCTTGGGGGATAGAGACTGCTTCTTAGGCATGGAGAGGTCTTCTTCAACTTCTCTTCTTCTTCTTGGGGTATGGAGGCTTCTTCATCTTTTCTTCTTGGGGGATGTAGGCTTCTTCTTCTTCTTGGAGGATGGAGACTTCTTCTTCTCTTGTCCTTGGGTGATGGAGGTTTCTCCTCTTCTTCTTCTTAGGGGATTGAGGCTTCTTCCTCCTCTTCTTCTTGGGTGATTGAGGTTTCTCTTCTTCTTTTTCTCTTCTTCTTGTGGGATGGAGCCTTCTTCTCTTCTTGGGGGATGGAGACCTTCTTCTTCTTCTCTTGTCCTTGGGAGATGGAGGCGGCTTCTTCTTGGGTGATGGAGGTTTCTCCTCCTCCTCTTCTTCTTCTTAGGGGATGGAGGTGTCTTCCTCCTCCTTCTTGGGGGATTCATGTTTCTCTTCTACTTTTTGTCTTCCTCTTGCGGGATGGAGCCTTCTTCTCTTCTTGGGATGGAGGCTTCATCTTCTCTTCTTCTTGTGGGATGGAGGCTCCTCCTCCTCCTCCTCCTTCCTGCTTTCTTCTCCTCCTTTTCTTCTGCAGTTTGGGAATGAGGTCAGACAGCCCCAAGATGAAGGAAAGTGAGTTGAGGATGCATTCAACCCCTTTCCCTTTCCTTTTACGTTTGGTATATAACTCTTTCCAAGGCACGTTCCTTCTGTATGCCCCCCTTGCAGCCATGGAAGCCCACCTTTGAACCACACTCTCTCAGCCTCCGCCTTCCCCTGAGGCTGAGAGAGTGACAGAGAGAGAGAGTGACTTGCTCTGGACAACATCTGGCTGAGAAAACATCTGGCCAAGGAAACCCCATGACACCTTAGGGTCGCCTCGAAGGCATGCAACAACCCAGCAAGCCTTTCGCCTTCTTTTCACAACTCGAAAGCAACCAAAATGTCTATTTTTAATCTATTTATTTCCCCCCCAATAATATATTTCTTCTTATTTCATGCGTTTGACATCTCAGGTGCTGCACTCTGTTGACATTTTGTAAACAAGCAACTGACGCATACACTGTGTGTGTGTCACTTTTTTTGGGATACATAGCAATAGCATTTACATTTCTATGCCGCTTAATAGTGAACTCGGCACTCCCTAAGTGGTTTACAATCTGTAGGCCAATTGTCTCCAACAAGCTGGGCCTTTATTTTACCAACCTACAGAAGGATGGAAGGCCGAGTCAACCTTGGAGCCCTCCTCTAGGATCGCACTCACAACATTTTGGCTGCAGGACCAGCATTGATGTTGGTCAGTTCCTCCTCCTCCTCTTCCTTGAGGAAGATTCCTTGAGGAAGATCAAAAGGGAAGATCCCTTCTCTTTCCAACCCTCTTGACAGGTCTGTCCTAATCTGAGAGAGTAGATTACATATTATTATTGGGGGATCTTATTATTATTGGAGGAGCCTACATCTCCCACTTTTTAAGTGTTGCTGTTGTTGCGTGCCTTCATAGAATCACAGAGACGGAAGAGACCCCAAGGGCCATCCAGTCCAACCGCTGCCGTGCAGGAACTCTCCATCAAAGCATCCCCATTGACAGATGGCCATCCAGCCTCTTTTTAAAGACCTCTAAGGAAGGAGACTCCACTACACTCCGAGGAAGGAGTTTGTTCCACTGCCGAACAGCCCTTACTCTCAGGAAGTTCCTCCTAATGTTGAAATCTCTTTTCCTGTCGCTTGCATCCATTGTTCCGGGTCCTTTTCTCTGGAGCAGCAGAAAACAAGCTTGCTCCATTCTCAGTATGGCACCCCTTCAAATATTTAAACAGGGCTATCGTATCACCTCTTAACCTTCTCTTCTCCAGGCTAAACATGCCCGAGTCATTTCCAACTTAGGGTCACCCAGTTTTCTTGGTGAGCTTCTTCAGAGGGGGTTTGTCATTGCCGTCCTCAGAGGCTGAGAGAGCGTGACTTGCCCAAGCTCACCTACTAAGTTTCCATGGCTGAGCCATGAATAGAACCCAGGTCTCCAGAGGCGTTCTTCTCTTCTCCACTAGGTTTCCGTGTCTGAACCTGCATTCAGACCCAAGTCTCCAGAGTCATAATCCAGTACCCAAAACCACATTGGCTCTGCACCTTTTAAAGCGGGAACCCCTTTTCCTGGGTTGCAGTATGCTTGCAGTTGGAATGGTGATCTGCGTATGCTCAGAGGTGCTGTTTCTCACAGCATTTGAAAAGAGCATTCTGCAGATGAGGGGGAGGTAATCCTTTGCGCAGAAACTATCATATTGACTGTCATGTTCAGGGTTTTCTGCAGTTAGCTTCAATTCAAGTGCCTTTTAGCCGAGGGATAGCTCAGAATTGCGGCTTTGTTGGGCTGGTTGTGACTTTCCCTTCTTGCGTCTGATACCTACAGTGTTCTTTTTAAAGGTGTGTATGCGTATATGTATGCGTATGTGTGTGCGCTTGGGAGGGAGAGTTGCGGGCACCGTCGGAGCAGCCCAGGCTCCTTCTGCGCGGACTGAGACGGATGGCACCCCTTGGCGACGTCTTTCAGGTTTGTAAATGGGGGGCTGATGGTGGGAAACCCACCCCAAACAGATTCATCCATCAGCAGCAGTGAGACGCTGCAGGAGGAAAGGAAAGGAGGGAGGGAGGAATGAACCCAGCGCAGCAGCATGGCTTAAAAATAGAAACCAGTGGTTTAACCGGCAAGGCACTCCCTGGTTTTTATTCTTCGTTCTTTGCAAAACCGCTCACCAGACGCAGGGAAATGCGACCAACGTGCTTTTGCCCTCCGGAAGGGAAATGTCTCTGGGGGTCGGCAGCGGTGTGGGGTTCAAACTATGGCTCGGTACAGGAGGGTTCAACCCTTGTGGAGTTTCAGTCCCTTTTCTAAACTGGGACTTCCCAGTAAGGAAAAGAGAAGAGTCAGAAAGGGCTGAATCATTGGGAAGGCTCCGATCGGATCGGATCCCTTTTGGGATGCTGCAGATGTTGGTGCATTTCCAGTCCTAGTTCCACCTGGTTACTGGTATATCAATAGATGCTTTTTGCTCAAGGTGATCCCTCTGCCCAGTAGGGCTCTGGGTGCGTCAAAGTCCCAAGTGGCATGGCTTGAAAGGTGTCTTTCATCTGCATCCAATTTGCAGATGACACCAAATTAGGAGGAGTAGCTAATACCCCAGAGGAGAGGATCAACATTCAAAATGACCTCAATAGATTAGAAAGCTGGGCCTAAACTAACAAAATGAACTTCAGCAGGGAGAAGTGTAAGGTACTGTACTTAGGCAGAAAACATGAACATGCATAGATATAGGATGGAGGACAACTGGGTTGACAACATTACATGTGAAAGGGATCTAGGGCCTGTTACAGACTGCCCAAATAAAGCTGCTTCGGGTTTTTTTGGAGGTATGCTATTTAAATGGCGCATGGGTCCTAAGAGTCCGGAGGTTGCTCCAAAGCCACACTCCATTCCTAAGCACCAGAGCGCAGCTTTGGTGCAGCTTCCGGATTCTTAGGAAGCATGCATCATTTAAATAGCATGCCTCCAAAGAGACCCGAAGCAGCTTTATTTTGGCAGTCTGGGACAGGCCCAGGAGTCCAAGTAGACCACAAGTTGGACATGAGTCAACAGTGGGATGCGGCAGCTAAAAAGGTCAATGCAATTCGGGGCTGCATCAATAGAAGTATAGTATCTAGATCAAGGGAAGTAATAGTGCCACTGTATTCTGCTTTGGTCAGGCCTCACCTGGAATAATCCTGTGTCCAGTTCTGGGCCCCACAATTCACCAAAGGATCTTGAGAAGCTGGAGCATGTCCAGACAAAGGGGATCAAATGGTGAAGAGTATGGAAACCATGCCTTATGAGGAGAGACTTAGGGAGCTGGAGATGTTTAGCCTGGAGAAGAGACAGCTAAGAGGTGGTGTGATGGCTCTGTTTAAGCATTTGAAGGGATGTCATATTGAGAAGGGAGCAAACTTGTTTTCTGCTGCTCCAGAGACTAAGACCCAGAACAATGGATGCAAACTTCAGGAAAAGAGATTCCAGCTCAACATTAGGAGGAACTTCTAGACAGTAAGGGCTGTTCGATTCACTTGGAGTATAGTGGTGTCTCCTTACTTAGAGGTCTTTAAACAGAGGCTGGATGGCCATCTGTTGGGTATGCTCTGATTGAGAGTTCCTGCATGGCAGAATGGGGTTGGACTGGATGGCCCTTGGGGTCTCTTCCAAGTCTATGATTCTATGAAATTGATGACTTTGAATGTGTTAGTATCAGGTTCATCTTTTACCTGTTATATGGATATATTCCACCAGATAGACCACTGCAATGGTTTTTTCTCCTTGAAAAGTGTTTGGAAGCTATACCAGGCTGTATAGACTTCAGAGACCACAAAGTACTGGTCTTCTTGACCTGAATTCATTGGTTGCCATTTTGTTCCCAAGCTCAAGTCAAGGTGTTTGTTTTGACCAACAAAGAGCTGGCTATTTGAGAGACTGCCTCCTTCCATATGAGCGAAAAAGATCTCAACAGAGGTGCTTTTGCGTGTCCCACCGCCGTAAAAAGCTAAACTGGTGAGTACACAAGCTTGGGCCTTTTCTGTGGCGGCACCTTCATGGCGGAAGAGTAGTCTGCCTAAGTGTATCTTTGAGAGTCACCTTTGGGAATCCCTGGAGAACAGGAAAGGTCCCAGCAGACTGGAGGAGGACATTTCCAAAAGGGGGGAAAAGAGGATTCAAACAGTGCTTATTCAGCCTGACATCAACACCATGAAGGATTTTAGTCCAGATCATTAAACAAATGGTCTGTAAGCATTCAGAAAGGAATGCCATAATAGCAAAAAGTCAACATGGGTCTCTCAAAAACAAGTCGCGCCGGACTAATTGATAAAGAAGTTGAATAGCACTGGGCGCAGGACAGAAGTCTATGGTGTCTCACTAGTCACTTCTCTCCAGGATGAAGAGGAGCCATTGTTGCTCACCATTTTGATTCAACCAGGTACAAGTCCACTTGATAGTAGCACTGTCTAGCCCACCTTTTACTAGATTTGTGAAGTCAAAGGCTTTCATGGCCAGCATCCATGTTTTTTTTTACTAGATTGTTTGCAAAAATATCATGGGGGACCTTGTTGAAGGCCTTACTAAAGTCAAGATACACTACATCCACAGCATTCCCTTCATCTACCAAGCTGGCAATTTCATCTAAAACTTGTCCTTTTCTCTCCCATAGAATGACCAACTTGGTAGATGAAGGGAATACTGTCAGTGTAGCATATCTTCATTTTAGAAAGGCCTTCGAAAAGGTCTCGCATTATACTCTTGCAAACACGCTCCCCTGTAATAGGCAGGCTAGATAGTACTACTGTTCACTGGACTTGTCATTGCTTGACTGGTTACACCCAGAAGGCCTCTTCCAAGTCTATGATTGCTGATGCATTAATTACAGTTGTGTGCAGGAGCGAGAGTCTCTTAACCCACCGATGCTTTGCTTGATCCAGAAGACTGGCCCAGCGCTGGGCTAGGTGCATGAGGAGCATGCCTGGCATCTCTCTATACATTATTTAAAACAGAGAGGTGGGGCTCGCGGATTTAATTAATAACCTCTTTCCTCCACAATTTGATCACTGCTAAAGGTTTATGGTGCAAGATGTTGCAGAGAGGACAATATACAGCACTGAGTGAAAAACACTTTACACATTTCATGCTCACTGTGAGTCACACTTAAGACCAGATTTTTGGTGCATGATTCTCATTCAGAGAGAAAATCCCATAGGCCTTGACTGGCGAAGGTGTTTACTGGGGGTTGTATCATAATATAATAAGGATAAGGATATTCATTTATATCATGCCATATGACATATCTAAACAGTGCACATTAAAAACTCTGCAGGCATTTGGACAGACGCATAAATAAAAAGTTATCTGAAAAGCAATTATAACAATTGGTCAGGTTAAAACATTAAACATTAAAAGTCACTAAAAAGTGCTTCAGTGTGGTATTTAATGACAGTTGGTCCTCCACATTTGTGGCTTTGACTTTTGCGGATTTGACTATGCACGGATTTGACTAATAAGTTCTCCTTAGGAACCTATAGTACTTTCAGTGTGACTCTGTGACAGAAGTTGCACTGGAAAACCTAGCGATTCCTAGACAGAACACTTCTCCAGGCATTTGTTGATTCTCCAAAGCAATGCTATGATCAACCTCTCACAGGTGTTGACCATAGAGTTGCGCTAGAGGACCTAGACATTGCTAGAGAGAACACTTTCTGAGGCATCTGTAGATCCTCCAATGCAATTCTATGATCAGCGTCTCGCAGGTGTTGACCATAGAGTTGCGCTGAAGGACCTAGACATTCCTAGAGAGAACGCTTCTCCAGGTATTTGTTGATCCTCCAATGCAATTCTATGATCAACTTCTCGCAGATGTTGACCATAGAGTTGCGCTAGAGAAACTAGACATTGCTAGAGAGAGCACTTTCTGAGGCATCTGTAGGTCCTCCAATGCAATTCTATGATCAACTTCTCACAGATGTTGACCATAGAGTTGCGCTGAAGGACCTAGACATTCTTAGAGAGGACGCTTCTCCAGGTATTTGTCGATCCTCCAACGCAATTCTATGATCAACCTCTCGCAGATGTTGACTATAGAGTTGCGCTAGAGAAACTGGACATTGCTAGAGAGAACACTTCTCCAGGCATTTGTCAATCCTCCAATGCAATTGTATGACCAATTTCTGGCAGATGTTGACCACAGAGCTACGCTGGAGGACCTAGAGATTCCTAGAGAGGGGTTCTCTCAGGTAAAAAAATAATAGTGTTTTTGTTATTTGTGGGTTTTTCACTTTTCACAGGGGTCCTGTGCTCCCGCGAATGTGGAGGGACCACTGTAATTCCTTTGACCTTGCCACATCCTCCGACATGAAACTAATGCGCTAAGAACACTAATCTGTAGCCTTCCTGTCTATAGGCACACCACTGACTCCTGAAATGCCATGAAATGATCACAAAACATTTGAATGTATATACTGTTGAACATTGGCAAGTGGCACTTTTCTCAGAGAGGGTAAGCAGGCAGTTCGTGCCAATGGTATGAAGTTCTCTGCTTGTCATCTGCTTGATGTGGCGTGCAGTATGGCAGCGCATTGTCATTTAAGGAATGCGCCAAATTCTGTGGCCTGAGGCATGGAAGTCAAGGTTGTGATACCCGCCTCGGAAGCCCAGTGGCATAACAGTGAGCTGGGAAAGACCAAAAACAGAGGAATTGTGTGGGTTGTGACAGAAAGGTTGGCTGGAGTTCAGGCCGTGTATTCTTGACTGTGCTGCAAAAGTGCTTAGAGCAGATAATCTGCATCCTGCATCAGTCATAAATTATGACAGTCAATTTACTTAGGTTAAATTGCACTGCTGCTTCTAGCTAGATGCCTGAAGTTAGGGAACCAACATGGGAACTGCTGTGAGAACCATTGCTTCTGCTCCTTGCAATCTCAGCTGATATTTCTCTGCATTACGTGTATCTATCAGGATGTGTTGGACTACAATTCCCACCATCTTCATCCACGCAGCTGATGAAGGATGCCTGGTTGAATGACCCTGCTTTACACCAACATCAGAGCAATTGCCTGCTCTCCTGATGTCACAAAAGATTGTATTCCTTTATGCGCACAGTGACAAATCCTGCTCTTGTGTATGTCACGATTGCTGAGTGCATGCAGTGGCTGGAATACTTAGGACACTGGGCTGGACTAGAGTAAGTCTACAGTACATAGCTGCATCAATTTAATGCTACTGTAACTATGGCCTGTTCCAGACTGCCAAAATAAATCTGCTTTGGGTCTCTTTGGAGGTATGCTGTTTAAATGATGCATGCATCCTAAGAATCCGGAAGCAGCACCAAAGCTGCGCTCCAGTGCTTAGGAATGGAGTGTGGCTTTGGCGCGACCTCCCGGCCTCTTGGACCCAAGCCTCATTTTAAAAGGATACCCCCAAAAGAGCCCCGAAGGAGCTTTATTTGGGCAGTCTGTTACAGGCCTATGATAGCTTCCACTTTATAGGATCCTGAGATTTGCAGTTTGGTGACATGCTTAGCACTCAGTGGCTTGCGTCCTGTTGGTGGATTATGCATGTGCAAGTGCAGCTTACATGCATGTACCACATATAAGTCGACCTCATTAATAAGTCGAGGGCAAGTTTTGGGGCCAAAATTATGGATTTTGCGATGACCCGTGGAGAAGATGAGGATAAAACTTAGAGGCATACAGCAAAAGATCTAAAGGATGACGCAAAGCAAAACAGTGTCAAAGAACATACAAAATTACAGCTTACTCTTAAGACTGGATGGATGAGAGAGTAGAGCGGGTCGGTCTTCCAGGACAGATTATACTCTTGCTTTTCACCAGGGGATGGTTCCTTCTTTTAAATAAGAGTTAAGATACAATACACTTGTCCCTCCACATTCGCTGGGGTTAGGAGCACAGGATCCCCGTGAATATGGAAAAAAACACAAATGACAAAAACACTATGTTTTTACCCAAGAGAACACCTCTCTAGGAATCTCTAGGTCCTCAAATGCAACTCTGTGGTCAACATCCGCCAGACATTGCACTGGAGGAGCTACAAATGCATACTGGAGTGTTCTCTCTAGGAATCTCTAGGCCAGGGGTAGGCAACCTTTTTGAGCCGGGGGCCGGGTTGCTGTCCCTCAGACAACTGGGGGGCCGAACTCAAAATGGCGCCCGGAGCGGCGCGGAAGCTGCGGCGGGGGCGGCAATCAGCAGCAGGACCGGGCTGGGGCCAGTCCCAAGGCCACACTGGGCCGGATCCGGCCCGTGGGCCGTAGGTTGCCGACCCCTGCTCTAGGCCCTTCAGTGCGACTTTTAAGCCATTCTAATGCAGGAGAAAGCAAAGGCGATGGGTTTTGCCACCTTTATTACGATATTGCAGTTCTTCTGCAACAGAAGCTCATATTATAAAAACTTTTTAAACAACTATTATTAATCTTACAAGTTGCAAATGCCTTACAAAGATGAGCTAGGAAAAGACAAGCAACGCAAACAAGAGGTGAGAGAAATGTCTGGGAAGAAGGTTGGCCATAGTTCAGGCAGCATATTCCTGACTGTGCTGCAAAAGTGCTTAGAGACGATAATCTGCATCCTCCATCAGCAAGATAGGTATATCTCTATCTCTATCTCCATCTATCTATCTATCTATCTATCTATCTATCTATCTCACCTGTTTAAAACATATCAATTAAAAATGCACACAAAAAGTACAGCCGTCATTATGCACCCTTTATTTCCTACATTGTCTTCACCTTCTGAGAGAAGGACGAATGTGGGATGCAGTCTACCTTCCCTGAATTGGAGAGCAGCCATGGAGAAAGCCCTTTCCTATATCCCAACCATATACCTGTGAGAATGGCATGACCAGGGTCCCTCCAGAAGATTTCTAAATATGGGTAGACTTATATAAGAGAATGCGAAAGGATTAGATGGATCAATATTTGGTGCAACGTAGCAGGCATTTCCACTTTGCAAATAGAGGCGCTTAGGTCCACTCCAACTTGGATGCTGTCATTCAGTGGTTCCCAAACTTTGGTCCTCCAGATGTTTTGGATTTTGGCCCCCAGAATTTCTAGCTATCGGTCAAGCTTGTGTAGGGTTTCTGGGAGTTGAAGTCCAAAACATCTGGAGGGCCAAGGTTTGAAGATCACCGGTGAAGTCGATATGGTACCAGTGGTTGCAAGCTTGGCTCCTGTTTGTCTAGCTGGGATTCCCAAGGGCTGCGAGATGGAAATTCAGAAGGTCATCACTAAGTTTTGCTCAATTAATTGCTCAATTTAGATTTGTACTTTATACACTGAGTTAAAAGATTAAGGTTAGGAGGTGATATGATAGCTCTGTTTATGTATTTGAGGGGATGTCATATTGAGGAGGGAGCAAGCTTGTTTTCTGCTGCTCCAGAGGATAGGACACAGAGCAATGGATGCAAGCTACAGGCAGGAGTGGAGACTCTCCTACTTCCAAACTCACACCTTAAATAACCACATCATAATGCTCTCTCCATCATTCTTGTGAGTGAAATTATTTTGACAGGGTAAGCGCACACATTTCATGCGCTTGAATCGTCCTTCCTCCACCCGGCCCTTTTCTTTTTCCATCTTTCCACATTGCAACACCGCCCAGTGCATCCAGGCTAGCACCTGCCATGGTTATTTTACATTTGAGCTTTGCAAGGCAGGTGGAAGGTGTGTGTGTGTCCGTCCCTTTTTGTTATTCAGCACTTAACAGGTGACGGCGCGAGATATTTATCCAGAGCCAAGGTGTATTCTGAAACCTTTTTGGCGTTCACAGCCTTTTCTGATAAGGCAGGGGTTTTAAATTCCACTTGTTTTCCAGTGCGGAAAAGGCAGAGGCCTCTGTGACCATATCTGGGTCACAGGGAACTTTGCTGATATTAGCCTGCGGAGTCTACCGCTGACTTTCTGTTGTCAGGTCAGGTCTGTCTTCCTCTCTTTACCTGCTCCTCTCTTGCCTTCCAAAGGCATTTGTGCTTGTATTCCATTTTAACTCCACACCTGTCTTCTCTGTTCCCCCCTAGAAAACCCTCCAGAGTAAGTTAGCCCGAGATAGAGAGACTAAGAAAGGGACTGGCTCATATTTGGGAGGTGAGTTCAATGGCCGAGAAAGGATTTCGACGTTGGCTCTCTCTGATCCAGGATGCACTGTCGGTGCAGTCCCGGGTAAGCTCTTACCTGATACCTGGGGCTCTTTCACACTACACAGCCATAGTGCTCTGATCCTACTTTAACTGCTGTGGCTGCGTTCTGTAGGATGCTGGGGTTTGTCGTTTGGTGAGTCGTTGAACTCCTCTGGCTGGAACTATGGAATACTTCTCTGTAAACTGCAAATCCCAAGGTTCCATAGGAAGAAGCCACAGTGGTTAAAATGAAATCGAAACACAATAACAGCATCATGTGAAAGGGTCCTCTGAGGAGCCACTGCCAGATCCCCATTGGGCATCCTCCATAGTGGACGGTCACTCCCACTATCCCCCGCCAGCATGGTCACTAGGCTTGCTGAATAGAGTTGATGTTGTCCAGTACACCTGGAGGATGGATTATATACTATCTCACAGACACCAGAGGCCATCCAGTCCAACCCCTCTGCCATGCAGGAACTCATAGTCAAAGCACCCCCAACAGATATTCATCCAGCCTCTATTTAAAGACCTCCAAGGAGGGAGACTCCATCACTTTCTGAGGGAGTGTCTTCCACTGTTGAACAGCACTTACTCTCAGGAAGGTCCTCCTAATGTTGAGGTGGAATCTCTTTTCCTGCAGCTTGCATCTATTGCTCCAGGTCCTGTTCTCTGGAGCATCAGAAAACAAGCTTGCTCCATCCTCAATATGACATCCCTTCAAATATTTAAACAGGGCTATCATATCACCTCTTAACCTTCTCTTCTCCAGGCTAAACATCCTCATCTCCCTAAGTCGTTCCTCATAAGGTTTCATGGTTCCAGATCTTTCACCATTTTGGTTGCCTTCCTCTGGACCTGCTCCAGTTTGTCAATGTCGTTTTTCATCCGGGAGGAGGCTGGTGTATATGCAAAGCTGGTTGGACCAACCCTTTGATGTTGGTGTAAAATAGTTTCCTGTGTTCCTATGGTTGTTACTGCGCTGGGGCTCAATGCTTTCGGTGTGCAGAAGTGTGGAAATAAACGCTTCAATAGCATCTCTTTCCCTCCCTTTGCACTCCTATCATGGGCCTACATCAAGTGCTTCTCCATTAGCCCTTGGCCTGTCTGAATATGTGTATATTTTTCGCTTTCCTTCAACATCGCTGATCATTTCTATTATGGCTGGGCCAAACGTTTTCCAAATCCAGGTGATATGGCACATTTAAAGCCAGAGGGTTACTAATACAAATCTTGCAGTGGCTGATATTAAAATATTAAACTTTGATTAAAACCATTAGAATTAGTGTTGAACGGTATTGATTAAAAGGGAGGACAGAAGGAGAGGACTGCCCAGCTGGTGCGGAGAAGGCTGTTGCAAACAGAGGAGAAAACGTTCAAGTGAGTCTTTCTTTGGCCTGTTACAGACTGCTTCGGGTCTCTTTGGAGGTATACTATTTAAATGATGCCTGGGTCCTAAGAGTCCGGAGGTCGCGCCAAAGCCACACTCCATTCCTAAGCACTGGAGCGCAGCTTTGGTGCAGCTTCCGGGTTCTTTGGATGCATGCATCATTTAAATAGCATACCTCCAAAGAGACCCCAAGCAGCTTTATTTTGGCAGTCTGGAACAGGCCTTAGTTTCCTTTTTGGTGTTCCCAGGTGCTGCCTTCTTTCATCAGATTATTCTCCTTCCTAAAAAGCATCTGAGGAAGTAGACTAAAGTCTATGAAAGCTCATGCTGCAAACGTCTTTCTTTCTGTTAGTCTCAAAGGTGCTACAAGAGCTCTACATACCCACCCTTCTCCCTACAGTTAGTACCTCCGGCTTCTTCTCCTTCTCCAAGGTTGGACAACTTATCTGACTACATACAAACCGACATTTGCAAGTGTAATTAAATCTCTACCGTCCCACTTTTTCAGCTGCTTTTAAAACGTCCTGCTGTCCTTCCACTTTCCCCCTTTGCCCTCAGCTCATTTTAGTTTCTGCAGATTGAATTCAAAATACAAATGTAATTTGGACACAGTTATCTTAGCAGTGGGAGAAGAGAGGAGGAGGTTGAATCTTGCCCTTCCCTGTAGGCTCAGGCAAAAGCAAATACCTCCAGACTACTCTCCTAGCTTGTCTGTTCCTCTTCATTCATAACTTTTCCCATGTAAAGTCGAAGGCTTTCATGGCCGGCGTCCATAGTTTTTGGTGGGTTTTTCAGGCTATGTGGCCATGTTCTTAACTTTTGTCGTCTTGACCACATTCTGATGTTGGTTCAACACAAAAGAAGTGTGGATCCTCTCTACTCTCTCATCTATTCAGCCTTTTGGATCAGCATTAACAGTTAATGTCTGCTGGAGTTTCCTAAGTTCTTTGGCACCCTTTTCCTTTGCATCATCCTTTGCATCCTTTGTTACACGCCCCTAAGTTTTACCCTCGACTTATCCATGGCTCATATCAAAATCCATAATTTTGGCCCCCAAACCTGCTCCTGACTTATACACGAGGTTGACTTATAGTCGGGTAGATACGATACACCACACTGGCAATGTGCAATGTGAATTGCTTTGCCCGCCTTTACATTTGGGGACACAGGTTTTGTACTTCTGTTTTATTGTGAATTGCTTCCACTTGTTGTCTCTCAGTGGTCCATTCTCCAGTCTCCAACCTTGAACCTGGGAGCTTCTGATGTTGTTTGGTCAGCAGAACCGCATGGCACCCCTATTTGGCTGTACTGAAATAGTTGCCTGCCTCAGTTGTCAGCGGGCAAAGAGCCAAGTAATAATATCTTTATTTAATGGCCTGTTCCAGACTGCCAAACTAAAGCTGCTTTGGGTCTCTTTGGAGGTATGCTGTTTAAATGATGCATGGGTCCTAAGAGTCCGGAGGTTGCGCCAAAGCCAGACTCCATTCCTAAGCACCGGAGGGCAGCTTTGGTGCAGCTTCCGGATTCTTAGGGTGCATGCATCATTTAAACAGCATGCCTCCAAAGAGACCCAAAGCAGCTTTATTTTGGCAGTCTGGAACAGGCCTATGTTAAACATTATCATTCACCTTGAAGTCAGCGCTGACTCTCTCAAGGTGCCTGTTTTTGAAGAATGATCGAAACATGAAAACTGTCATCTTCTTATGTAGCTGAAGCCTCTCTCCCTCTTTGGTTTCAATACTGCAGGCAGTTGTTTGCACTGTGATGGTTTGGTTCTGCAGTTGCTCTGATGGGTTCGCTGGATCAGCGATGGAATAGCTAGCAGAGGTAATGCTGGGGATGCTGGGAGTTGTGGTGGTTGTTATTGTGGCGTGCCTTCAAGTCGTTTTTGACTTACTGCGACTCTAAGGCAAACGTATCGCAGGGCGTTCTTGGCATTCTTTAGAGGCGGTTTGCCACCTGAGGCTGAGAGAGTATGATGTGCCCAGTGTCACCCAGTAAGGTTTCATGGCTGAGCTGGGATTCGAACCCTGGTCTCCAGTCATAGCCCAACACTTCACTGGGAGCTGTAGTCCAGTAAAATCTGGAAGGTGCTTACTCTCCAGGGTGACCAGCTATGCATTGCCTCTGATTTGTATTGGAAAGAAAGAAAGAAAGAAAGAAAGAGACTCAATTTTACTGAAAGAAAAAAAGAAAGAAAGAAAGAAAGAGACTCAATTTTACTGTAAATTGGAATTGTGTTTGTTTGTTTGTTTGTTTAATTATATGTGAGAACAGAAAGATAATGTCGTACTTAAAAAGGCACTAAAATCCTTTGGGCTGACTGTGTACGGAAACATGTTTGACGTCTTTTATTTTGGTATCAGGACTGTGAAATTTCGTCGAAAGCTAATTTTGTGTAGCCTTGTCTGGGATGGGAGAATCATTGACGGAGTTACAATATAAAATCAATAAAATTGATTAATTATAGATCAAGTCTAGATCTTGGGACGTAATAGTACCATTATTTTGCTTTGGCCAAGCCTCACCTGGAATGCTATGTCTAGTTCTGGGCCCCACAATTCAAAAAGGACATTGAGAAACTGGAGCGTGTCCAAAGGAGGGGGACTAAAATGGTGAAGGGCCTGGAAACCATTCCCTATGGGGAATGACTAAGGGAGCTGGAGATGTTTAGCCTGGAGAAGAGTGATATGATAGCCCTGTTTAAATATTTGAAGGGTGTCATATTGAGGATGGAGCAAGCTTGTTTTCTGCTGCTCCAGAGAATAGGAACCGGAACAATGGATGCAAGCTGCAGGAAAAGAGATTCCCCCTCAACATTAGGAGGAACTTCCTGACAGTAAGGGCTGTTCGACAGTAGAAGACACTTCATTGGAGAGTGATAGTCTCCTTCCTTGGAGGTCTTCAAACAGAGACTGGATGGCCATCTGTCAATGGGGATGCTTTGATTGAGAGTTCCTGCATGGCAGAATGGGGTTGGACTGGATGACCCTTGGGGTCTCTTCCAACTCTATGAGTCTAATAACCATTTTAACTGCAAATACAAAAATATAAAGAAATAGAAGGTAGAGGTGGTGGGAGGCAGAGATGTTTCTGTGACATAGAACTTAACTAATGGTGGCTGGATCAAATCCACTCCCGTTGTAATAAAAAAAGACTTCTGCTAGAAGGAAGGAGTTGATACCGCATCAGGGAAGAATCCGTCAGGGAAAAGCAGTTATTTCAATATTTACTTTTTGCATTCAGGAGTAGCATTGTGTTTACTCACTTTGTGGCTGTGTGTTATAGACAAAGCGCTCACCTCTCTGACTTCCTTTTGGCAGCGCTCCCCAGATCTTTACAGCCATCTGCAGCCAGGGATTGGATTGACAGGGAATCCTGGTGTGGATTGCTCAGGGAGCATCGGCACTGCAGAAATAATCCAGGTTGATACCACTTTAACTGCCATGCCTCAAGGCGACAGGATTTGGGGAACTGTCGTTTGTCGTGGCACCGGAGCTCTCTGGCAGAGAAGTCAAAATGTCTTACAAGATGACACATCGCAGAATCCCACAGCATTGAGCCATGGAATCCACCAAAAGTCGCACTAGAGAGAATACATCTCTAGGCATTTATAGGTCCTCAAGCGCAATGTTGACCACAGAGTTGTCCTAGAGATTCCTAGAGAGGTGTTATCTCACTTTGGTTTTTCGACTTTCACGGAGGGGGGTCCTGTGCCCCTAACCCCAGCGAATGTGATTGTATTTTGCAACCAGTTTTGAAACTGTGCACTCGATTGAGAAAAACACATAGAGATGCATAGGCGCTAGGTGGAGCATCTTCTGCATGCATCTTTGTCACCTCCTCCTCCCTCTTCCATGACTGACATGTTTGCATTTTCTGAAAGGCTGCAATTTCTGATTAGAGTCATTGCTTCTTACGCCCCGACCCCAATTTTATTCCTCCCCCGTCACTTTCCTGAAGGCATGGGTTTTTTTTTTGTTGTTTGCAGGATTAGAAGCAAATAAATATTTATGTGATATGCAAATAAGATGTGATAAGATACGAGGGCTCTTGAGAGAGCTGGAAGCTTTTTGCAGTTGTCGGGATAAGATTCGGCGGCATTTGTTGGTGTACCAAATTTCTTCTTTTTAAAAAAGGGATCATGTCTATTTTTATTTATTGTTCCAGGTTTTTTTTTGTTTGACATCTTTTATTTTGGTATCAGGACTGTGAAATTTGAACGCACATCAATTTGTTTTTAAAAGAAAGGAATATCAATCAATCAATCAATCAGTAAGTCAATCTGAAAACTGCTATGGCTGTTAAAGAATGATCCCAAGGACGGACATTTTGGTAAACTAGAGCTATCACTATGGGTCCGTCTATTGGTCTGGGGACCAAAGGTTATGGCTGTCACTTTCATGAGGTATAAATGTCATGAGGAGCATGTCCGAAAGAGGGTAACTAAAATAGTGAAGGGTCTGGAAACCATACCCTATGAGGAACGACTGAGGGAGCTGGGTATGTTTAGACTGGAGAAAAAAAGGTTAAGAGGTGATATGATAGCCCTCTTTAAATATTTGAAGGGGTGTCATATTGAGGATGGAGTGAGCTTGTTTTCTGCTGCTCCAGAGACTAGGACACGGAACGATGGATGCAAGCTCCAGGAAAAGAGATTCCACCTCAACATTAGGAGGAACCTCCTGAGAGTAAGGGCTGTTCGACAGTGGAACAGACTCCTTCCTCGGAGTTTAGTAGAGTCTCATTCCTTAGAGGTCTTTAAACAGAGGCTGGATGGCCATCTGTCAGGGATGCTTTGATTGAGAGTTCCTGCATGGCAGAATAGGGTTGGACTGGATGGCCCTTGCAGTCTCTTCCAACTCTATGATTCTATATAGTGAGATGATAGTCTCAGAGTGTCTCATAGTAAGAGTGAGACTACTTACTAGTAGTCTCATAGTAAGATGAAGCAGAAATGGATCATCATGGACTTACAAAGGAACCAGTAGTGGCTTCTGTGTCAATGCTTTGGATTTTGGTCTGAACTTTAGAGAAGCAAGGTACTGAATCCTGTCCCCTAAATGTGTTCAGCACCTGAGATGGACCCTCAAAAGTTCAGATTCATTGCTCCCAGTGACATCCACTGCCACGGGAAGCAACCCAAACAAAATGGATGTGGACTAGGAATAGAGAGATCTGCTCCCTACTAACACTCCCTCTTTCTCTCTGGGAGACTCATGGCAAGGAAGGCCAACAGAGGCTGGATGGCCATCTGTCAATGGGGATGCTTTGATTTGGATTTCCTGCATGACAGATTGGGGTTGGACTGGATGGCCCTTGGGGTCTCTTCCAACTCTATGATTCTATGATTCTAACCCTATATTCCAAAGCCTAGGAAGCACCTTTTTCAAAACAATTCCTTCCCTTTGCTTACTGTAGCATTAGACAGTCCCTTGTCACTTATAATGCTGAATGAGTTGCTTGTTGTCTTACTTGTTTTCTGTGGCTTTGTCTTTAAAAGACACCCTTAGGGTTGATAAGAGGATGGCATGAAACACGAACAGTTCCTGTATAGATGCCTCTGGCGCCTCATAAGAGTAGCTTTTGGAAGCCTTTCCGAGTGTTCGTGTTTTAACTTTTAAAGGTCTGTTAAAAAGCATTCTGTCAGTCCATCTGAAGAAGTGGTTTGAATGGCATAGTAAACCCAGGAAAGCTCATGATGAAATGATAGAATCACAGAGTTGGAAGAGGCCACGAATCCAGGCTCCAAAAAGGGAGGCTCCACCATTCTCCGAGGAAGCATCTTCCACTGCTGAACAGCTCTTAATGTCAGGAGGTTTCAGAATCTCTGACTGTTGGTTAAACCGACTGGGGCTTCTGGGTGTTGAAGTCCAAAACACGTGGAGGACCAAAGTTTGGAAATCACTGACCTAGGCCTGTTCCAGACTGCCAAAATAAAGCTGCTTTGGGTCTCTTTGGAGGTATGCTCTTTAAATGATGCCTGGGTCCTAAGAGTCTGGAGGTTGAGCCAAAGCCACACTCCATTCCTAAGCATTGGAGGGCAGCTTTGGTGCCGCTTCCGGACTCTTAGAACCCATGCATCATTTAAACAGCATACCTCCAAAGAGACCCAAAGCAGCTTTATTGTGGCAGTTTGTAACAGGCCCTAAACACTATACTCCTATTGACGCAGCCTAGAATTGCATTGGCTTTCTTGGCTGCCACATAATATTGTTCCTCCTTGTTCAGTCTATGGTTCAGCATGTGGTCCCTAATGTTTTGGTGGAATCTCTTTTCCTGTAGTTTTAGTCCATTGCTCCATGTACTATTCTCTGCAGCAGCAGGAAACAAGCTTGCTCCATCCTCAATATGACATCCCTTCAAATACTTAAACAGGGCTATCATACAGTATCACCCTTTAACCGTCTCTTTTCCAGGTTAAACCTACCCGGATCCCTAAGTCTCTCTTCATAGGGACCCGTCTCCTTTTTGGTGGCCATCCTTCTGGACACGCTCCAGCTTCTCCACATCCTTTTTGAACGGTGGTGCCCAGAACTGGACACTGGATTATTCCAGGTGAGTCCTGACCAAAGCAGAATAGAGTGGCACTATGACTTCCCTTGATCTGGACCAGTGGTTGCCCAAATTGTGCCCTTTAAGAGATTTTTGACTTCAACGCCCAGTAGCCTCGTATCGGCCAATAGTCCTGGATTCTGGGGTCTCAAGTCCAACATCCATTAATGAACACAGTTTGCAGACCACTGATCTAGACACTATTATTGATGCATCCTAGAGTCCCTAGACAACTTAGGTTTCCTAGAGAGCCCCCTTGTAGGCCATGGAGCCCACCTTTTGCATTAACACGACAACGACAACTCGCACGTCCCAAACTCTGCTTAGGGGAGCTCCCTTACCAGATGGGGAACAACAGCCTTTTCAATATCGCCGCTCCTGGTCCTAGCAAGGCAGGCAGGCGAGAATAAAGATTTACAGTGTTTGGGAGATTAAAGGCCCTTGTTACATTGTTCAAATACCACGAGATTAGTTTCCAAGGCGACGGATGCCAGTTGCCATAGGCACCATGGGGCCTGGAATTAAGATTGAGGATTTTTTAACCCTGGTCACGCAAACAGTCGCCGAACTGCCGCTGCGTTGTGTGCCTTCGGTTTAAGAGAGAAAGAAAGAAAGGATGAGATGGGGGGAAGCGGAGGTAGAGAAGATGTTTACTACTCCATCGGTTGCAGAGTTACATCCTTTTGCTAGCAAAAGTGCTTTCCATGCCGTAATATGCGCGGGGATTATTTTATTTACCACTATGCCAGGGACTTTTACCCTATTTGTGCCCATTGCCTACAATTATTTGCTTCTTTCCTGGAAACCCGCAGCTGATGGTTCGCAGATCAGGACAGGTTCCTGGACCACCACTTTTGAGTGGTGTTAGATGGACACTAGAGAGCCCTAGCATCCAAAGATATAGCCATGTTAGTCTGTGGGATCTTGTAGCGAGATCTTGTAGCACCCTTGAGACTCACTGAAAGAAAGACGTTGGCAGCATGAGCTTTCCGAGACTTCAGTGCCACTCTGTTCTGCCTTGGTCAGGCCTCACCTGGAATGCTGTGTCCGGTTCTGGGCACCGCAATTCAAACAGGATGTTGACAAATTGGAGCGTGTGCAAAGGAGGGCAACCAAAGTGGAGAAGGTTCTGGAAAACATGCCTTATGACAGGGGTCGGCAACCTACGGCCTGCGGACCGGATCCGGCCCAGCGAGGCCTTGGGACCGGCCCCAGCCCGGTCCTGCCACCAATTGCCATCCCCGCCGCAGCTGGTGCCATGTTGAGTTCGGCCCCCCAGTTGTCTAAGGGACAGCAACCCGGCCCCCGGCTCAAAAAGGTTGCCTACCCCTGCCTTATGAGGAAGGACTTGGGGAGCTGGGGATGTTTAGCCTGCAGAAGAGAAAGTTAAGAGGTGATATGATAGCCCTGTTTAAATATTTGAAGGGATGTCACATTGAGGAGGGAGCAAGCTTGTTTTCTGCTGCTCTAGAGAAAAAGACCCAGAGCAGTGGATGCAAGCTCCGGGAACAGAGATTCCACCTCAACATTAGGAAGAACTTCCTGACAGTAAGGGCTGTATAACAGTGGAACATGATCCCTCGGAGTGTATTGGAGTCTCCTTCTTTGGAGGACTTTACGCAGAGGCTGGATGGCCATTTGCCAGGGATGCTTTGATCGTGAGTTCCTGCATGGTAGGGAATTGGACTGGATATCCCTCGGGGGTCTCTTCCAACTATGATTCTATGTTTCAGTCTACTTCCTCCTATGCATTTGATGAAGTAACATCTGAGAAAGTAGACCGAAGTCCACGAAAGCTCATGCTGCCAACTTCTTTCTTTCAGTTAGTCTCAGAGGTGGGCCCTTAGTATGTGCTGTGGTTTGGTTCCAGGAACCCAAAATCTGTGGATGCTCAAGTCCCATTAAATACAATGGCATAGTAAAATGGTGTCTCTTGTATAAAAGGGCAAAATCAAAATTTGCCTATGGGAAGTTGTGTATTTTTACCATTATTTTCAAGTCGTGGATGCTTGAATCCGTGGATAAAAAAAAAATCCGTGGATAAGGAGGGCTGGCTTTCATTGGCATTGTTACTCAGTGAGGGGTAACCCTACCCCCTTAGTTGCGTGATGGTGTAATTTACAGGTATGAATGTGTGACTTAACTTTGTGTAGAGGAAAAAGATAACCTGCTGCAAGTGCTGACCTATATGTCTTTGTGGTTTCATGCTCTGTTATGGTTGCTGCAGTGACAGAAGCGAGTGCATTTGGTGTCTGAGATTAGTAGTTTATTAGATGGGTATGTCTATGGGTTTTTAATTTTTTTAATTAACATTAAAAGCACGGAATACCTTAACAACAAAACATTAAAACAATCATGTAATCCCACCATCATGGCAGCGTCCTTCCTGTTCTCTTGGCATCTTCTGTCTTCTTCTGCTACTTTTATCATACATCGGGAATGTACAAACATTTGGCACCATAACTATAATAAAGACAATCCTTAACCCTCCTACAAAAGTTGGACTCCATTCCTTCCTCGTGTTCTTTATCAGTAGTTCCTAGTCCTGTCCCTATTTACTTAAAGGGTTCTTCCTCAGCAAGATGTATATGGTTTTTTAAAAGTGACTTAGAACAACTGTTTTGGTTGCTTTTGGGAAATGGGGGGTAAGCAAACCGTTACTTTCCAAAAAAAGGTAATTTTAAAAAAATCTTTTGACTGTAATTGTAACTTCTGTGTTGTTTTTCAACTGCGTAGAATCATAGAATGCTAGAGTTGGAAGAGACCCCAAGGGCCATCCAGTCCAACCCTCTTCTGCCATGCAGGAACTCTCAATCAAAGCATACCTGACATGGTGAAAGGTCTGGAAACCTTGCCCTATGAAGAAGGACTCAGGGACCTGGGGATGTTTAGCCTGGAGAAAAGAAGGTTAAGAGGTGATATGATAGCCCTGTTTAAATATTTGAAGGGATGTCATATTGAGGAGGGAGCAAACTTGTTTTCTGCTGCTCCAGAGACTAGGACCCAGAGCAATGGATGCAAGCTCCAGGAAAAGAGATTCCATTTCAACATTAGGAGGAACTTCCCAACAGTAAGGGCTGTTCAACAGTGGAACACACTCCCTTGGAGTGTAGTGGAGTCTCCTTCTTTAGAGGTCTTTAAACAGAGGCTAGATGGCCATCTGTCGAGGATGCTTTGATTTGGATTTCCTGCATGGCAAGGGGTTGGACTGGATGGCCCTTGCATTCTCTTCCAGCTCTATGACTCTATGATTCTATGTTGTCCCCAACTCATGCCTACCCTGAGGATGAGACATCTCCAAGGCTCCTTCTCCTCCGCTGCTCTGGCTAAAGTCCCATAAATTTGTCCCCGTGACCTCCCTAGTTCACTCCATCCATCTAGTGTCTGGTCTCTTTCCTCTACCTTCTCCTTTCCAAACATGATTGTCTTTTCTAATGTGTTGTGTCTTCTCATCATGTGTCCAAAGTGCGACAGCCTCTGTTTCATCGTCTTGGCTTCCAGGGAGATTTCCTTGATCTGTTCAACGATCCAGTTGTTCGTCTTTTTGGCTGTCCACAGTATCCTCAGCTCTCTTCTCAAGCACCACGTCTCAAATGAATTGATTTTCTTTTTATCCGCTTAATATTGCAACTAATTATATATATATATATATATATATATATTCCACGCTCTGAAGAAGATGATCAAAATAGCAGTCTGGCTGAATGCTGTCAAAGGAAGTCTCCATCTAATGAGTTCTGGCGATCTTAGTCCTCCGAGTACATTTTTCTTCCAATGTTATGAAATGTGTTGACAGTCTGTTTTGTAAAAAGACGACTTACACGATCGCCTGGTGTGTGCTTACTTTCCTCAAAGGTTTGCAAAGTAACTAGCTAGCCTTCCTATTTTACATCTAGGCCATTGGTTTGCTTGAGATCATAGAATCATAGAGCTGGAAGAGAGCGCAAGGGCCCTGATCCAGTCCAACCCCCTTCTGCCATGCAGGAAATCCAAATCAAAGCATCTCCATTGACAGATGGCCATCCAGCCTCCGTTTGAAGATGGGAGATTCAAACTCATCTCTCTGGGATCCAAGTTTAAAGAGCCAAGCTCAAAACTTTAAGCAGGGAGAGGAGTCTAAGACACATGTGTATCTAACTTAGGTTTTAAGGTTTATGTTCTTTCCATTGGGAATCTAGAAGTTTGTTTCTTGGGAGATGATCTTTGTGGTCTTTCTTGGGGAGGGGGGTTTAATTTGTCTTTTTGGATTTAGATGGATGATTATGGGGATCCCTGACAGTTTGAGGAACCACTTGTTCTAATGCAGTTTGCCTTTATTTACTGTATTAGGGGATAATCCCAGATGAGACCTTTATTGCGCGGTGTTTGCTTTGTTCGCAGAATTGCATGAAGAGGGGACTCTGATGCTGCCGTTTTCGATTTTGACACCAGTTCCTCCACATCTTCCGTCTGTCTTGCCATAGAAGTCTGCAAAGGATGTGTATCTGTTAAGGAGGAAGAGTGTATCTGCACCATTGCCTTTTGCCTGGTAACGCTAACTACCATCCTTCTGAACATATGCATCATTGGTGTGTTGTAAAAGCTTGTAGATCACTGTTGGTTCCAGCATTGAGATACAATGATCCCGCTGTTGTTGTTGTTGTGTTAACTGCCCTCAAGTCTGCCTCGATTTATTGTAACCCCATGAATGAGACATCTCCAAACCTTCCCTGTCCAAAACTGCTTTGCTCAATGTCCTGCAGGCTCAAGTCCATGGCCTCCTGGAATGATCTTCATCTCCTTCGACTACCTTCTACCTTTTCTAGCATCATTATCTTTTCTCGTGAGCCATGTCTTCTCATGATGTGGCCGAATTATGACAGCTTCAGTTTCGTCATCTTGGCTTCCAGGGAGAGAGTTCAGACTTGATATGTTTTAGGACCCGTTGGCTTGTCTTTTTGGCCATCCCTAGTATCCTTAGGACTCTTTTCCAGCACACAGCTCAAATGTCCTTTCTATCAACTCTCTTCGCTATCCATCTCTCACATCCGCACATGGCCATGGGAAGCATGATGGCTGAGACATTCCAATTTTGGTATTCAGTGTAATCTCTTTATACTTTAAGATCTTGCCATCTATAAGAAATCGAATCTTCTTGGACTATCTAGATATACCATCTTAATGATGGGACTAGAGCAAGCAAAACTAGCCATAAGGCAAAGGATTCTAGACACTGAAGGTCAAACCAAAACTGCTACCTTTTCTAGACATTTAGTGATCAACAATCAATTGTCGTCGTCATCTCCAGCGTCTTATCCGTACTATGTAACTGTACCCAAATTCAGAAGAGCTCTATCATTAGCTCGATTTAATGCTCTCCCAACTGCAGTATTAGATGGGAGATACAGGAACATACCCTACGACTCATGGCTCTGTTCTTGTGGCAATGGGGCTATAGAAACTACAGCCCATGTTCCCTTGTATTGTCATTTCTATAAGGACATTCGCCATCAGACGATTACTCCTCTATTAATTAAATATCCCGGACACTCTGATACCTTTTATTTACCCAGATGATGTAGTTAAGGTAGCTAAATTCTGTTATGTCCTATGTAAGATACGTTCGCAATTGGTCGATGTTAATAGATAGAGTTTGCTTATATGCTCTTCGAATTTAATTTAATATTTAATAATAGTTAATATTATTAACTAATAATAATAAATAATAAATAGTTATTTAATAATAGTTAATAATTGTGTTGTACAATTACTATTTTATTGGTTCTTATTATTTTATCTTGTCAGCGACCGAATAAACAGATTGATTGATTGATTGATTTTTGTCCTGTTCCTTCACAGCTGCTCTTCCCAATCCCAGTTTTATTCTGCTTTCGTGACCACACCCTGTTTCGATCATGATCAATCCATGGTTTGGGAATAATACCATGGTACGCAAATCTTTATTTTCAATTTCTTTTATGTCCACGTTGAATTCCTGTAGCTCTCCATGGCGTTTATTTTGTTTTATGTTCAACAGGAAGCCTGCCCTCTCTTATTTCTTTATTACTTTATTTCAATGTTGATTTTCTTACTAGTAGTATGGAGTTGTCTGCCTATCTAGGCCTGGTTCCAGACTCCAAAATAAAGCTGCTTGCTCTCTTTGGAGTTAGGCTGTTTAAATGATCTGTCCTAGAGTCCAGAGGTGGCCTCCAAAGCGCACTCATCCTATAGATGGAGTGGGCGCTTTGGGCAGCCCTCCGGATTCCTTGGACCATGCATCATTTAAACAGCATACCCCAACAGACCCAAGCAGCTTTTTTTGGAGTCTGAACGCGCTTTAGATTGTTGATATCTTCCATCTTCATTCCTCTTTCCTCACAGCTAAACCTGCTGTGCATTGACTTTTCTGCACACTACAAGTCCTCACTGAACTGATTTAAGGACAAGAGACAGGCAAAATTGATACTCGGATTGAACTAGGATTTCAGACCTCCTAGTTTAGTAGTTACTTTCAGAAGTTGAATAGCTATTGTGGTCAACGACTATAATGAATGACCACATTCCAAAATTCATACAGATACATAAACCACATACTATATGAACATTAGTAAATACACACACTTACGGCTGTCAATAAGAGTGAATAGAAACTGTAAATATATGTCTAAAGAGTATAAAAATGACGAGATGAACAAATGCATCGAGGAAGTAGACTCAGTTCTACGGAAGCTCCTGCTGACATTTCTTTCTTTCACTTAGTCTCAAGGTGCTGCAAGATTTGCATTGTTTGACATTGATTGATGGGAATTCCTGCATCAGGGGTTAGACTGGATGGCCCTTGTGGCTCTTCCAACTCTATATTCTTGATCTCTATAACTGATAGATGAACAGTCAGTTGATTCCTAATCTAGGCTTAATGAAAGCATTGACGTTTTAATATTTTTTTGCTGTGGCCCTTTCCTCAGGAGAGGTATGCGGTCCCCAAACTTGCCTGCTGCATCATGCATGCAGCAGGCAGTTTGGGATCGCATACCTCCCTGAGAAAGGGCCACAGCACACCATTTCCAATGCAGACATTTTAGTGCGGTGATGTGGAAGGTACGCTGTGATTAAGAAGGAATTTAACAGCCTCTCAAGGGAGCGCAGAAAGCAATCTTTGTGATTAGCAAAGTGTGGGGGCGAATGGGGAGGAAGTAGGCTGCTGTTGATTTGAATTGAGCTGGGCTTATTTCACAAATGCGCCTTGCTAATTTTAGCCTCCCGAAAACGGTTCGCTCTGTGAAGCGCACTTGGAACCCCGACCCCTTTCCCCGTTAAGTACTTGGACTTTGTTTTTATCCTTCCGACGGAGTGGCAAAAGGGAGGCCAATCTTTCAGCCGCGCCGCAGAACTGGGTAGGAGACCTGCTTTGGAGTTTGGCTTCCAGAGCAAAGCAAGATTGGCAGACACCCATTGTTTTTGCAGTTTTGGCTAGTCTTCTGACAGCAACTGAGCTAGAGGAGGTCTGAAATCCTATTTCAATCCAGATTTTGCCATCCTCTGTCCATAAATCATGTTAAAGGAGGACCTTGCAGTGTGTTCATAGTTGTATTTTCCTCTTCTCTGTAGGAATTTTCTTATTCTGTTTACCGACCTACGGAAAGGATGGAAGGCTGGGCCAACCTGGAGCCCTGCGGGTTCAAACTCACAACGTTGTGGTACTGGCCACCAGGGCTCCTAAGATGTAGATGAAATGCACTTCTTCAATAGCAATAGCAATAGGACTTTACATTTCTATACCGCTTCATAGTGAATACAGCACCCTCTAAGCCAAAGACAGTGAACCTTTTCGAGGCCAAGTGCCCAAACTGCAACCCAAAACCCACTTATTTATTGCAAAGTGCCATGTCCCTCTAGCTTTCTAGTAACAAACTCTGGCAAACTCTGTGCTGGGACGATGGCACATGTGCCCACAGAGAGGACTCTGAGTGCCACCTCTGGTACGCATGCCATAGGTTCGCCATCACTGCTCTAAGCTGTTTACAGTCTGTAAGCCAGTTGCCCCCAACATGTAGGTCCTTTTACCGACCTACAAAAGGATGGAAGGATGAGTCAACCTGGAGCTTTCCGGGTTCAAACTCATAACCTTGTGGCTGCAGGACGGGCATTTAACCACTGTGTCGCCAGGGCTCTTATCATTTTTGCTTTTGCTTTTTCCACAAGAACTTGGGGATATTAGAGAATATACCTATAACAAAAATCTTATGAGTATCCCAGTCTGAGAGAAGGACCTAGGGTTCATGGATCAGGATCTAAACTCGGTTCTCTTTAATCTCAATCCGACAAAATCTACAAACAAGGGGCTAAACCATTCTTAAAATCTGAAACAATATGGATAGATGGCCTATCCATATAAGATGATTACCGTATAAGTCGACCTCATGTATAAGTCGAGGGCAGGTTTGGGGGCCTAAATTAAGGATTTGGATATGATCCTTGGATAAATCGAGGGCAAAACCTATGGACATGTAGCAACGGGTCTAAAGGACGGCGCAAGGAAAACAGTGCCAAATAACTTACAAGATTCCAGCAACCGAAACTGTTTGTACTCACACTAAAACCTGAATGGATGAGCGAGTAGAGAAGGTTTAGTGCTTCTAGGACAGATTTCACTCTTCCCTTTCACCAGGGGATAGTTCCTTTTGCTACCTAGAGTCAAAAATGAGGATTTCCAAGCTTGTTGTTAGTTCTTAAGACAAATGCACCCTACTGTTCATCTTCTTCCCCATCCCCTTGAGATGGTTCAAACGTAAGGAAAAAAAGGGGGGAATGTGCGTCTGCCCACTTATAATTCTTTGCCGTTGCACAAGGGAGCTGGCATCTTTGATTTCAAATGCGTATCTCCCACCACAAAAGGGAAACTGAGCCCCGGGGAGTGCCCCTCTTTTGTGAAAGAGAAGCTCTAGTGAACCGAATCCCCCACTGATCTTCCAGAACTGTCTGTCTTGCCCCAAAACCCTACTGTGAAAAATGTCCACTGAGATTTTTGACGCTTGTCTCCCTCTCTAGTTTTTCCACTGTAGTGTTTTAGGCCAGGGACCTATTACAGTTGTTTTTGTTGTATAATTATTGGTGGCAATGTTGTCATTTCACGCAGCCCTTTCCCGGAGAGTATTGGTTTTCAGCCTTAGGTCCTCCAGATGTTTGAGAGTTTTAATTTCCAGAAGCCCTAGCTATCATGGCCAAAACCAGGTATTCTGGGAGCAGAGGTCCAAAACTATCTGGAGGGCCAAAGGTTGAGAAGGACTGCTGTAGAATCGTGGCACATATCTGTTTTGCCCACAGTCGCATAGAGGTAGAAGATGACAAGGAGAAGGAGAGTTGAGTGTCCTCAGGTTACTGATGTCATCCCACCCCAGTGATCTCCCCCAAAGCTTCATGTAGATCAGTGGTTCCCAACCATTCTAATGCCGTTCCTCATGTTGTGGTGACCCCCAACCATGCAATTATTTTCATTGCTACGTGCAAATGTGTGTTTTCCGATGGTCTTAGGTGACGCCTGTGAAAGGGTCATTCAACCCCCAAAGGGGTCCCGAACCACAGGTTGGGAACCATTGATGTAGATGTTGGAGACCTTAGGAGACAGGAGTGAACCTTGTGGCACACAGGACCATAGCACAAAGGCCATGGGGTTGAAGATAAGTCCCCCAATGCCACTCTGCTTTGCAGATAGTATTAGGACCACTGTAACACAGCATTTCCTATTCCCATCCTCCACAGCCAGCCCAATAGGATACCACAATAAATGTTGGAGAGATCCAAGAGGATTAATAGTTTAGCACTCCCAGGAAAGTGCTGCCCTGTTGATCTTCCCCGTCTGGTTAGGTTTTCAGTGAGAACCAAATTATCCTGTCCTGAGACCAACATGAAATGAGTTCAAATAGGGTGCATCTGTATGAGTTTGACACCATTTTATGCGCTGTAGCTCTGTCCTTTGGAATCCTGGCATTTGTAGTTGTACAAGGTCTTGAGCCACCTGCCTCATAAAACTACCATTCCAAGGATTTGGTGTGACGGAGCCATGGCCAAGCTGCATTAATTCTACAGCGTCGATGGGCCCATAATATATTTCTTCCAGGAAGCTATTGGGACACCATACATCCAAGCACCTTTCCCAAATATAGGATATTTATTAGGGAGAAGGTGGGTGTTGTTACATACCTCTGGGTCTAGGGAGGTCCTATTCAGAAGAAAGTATATTACAACCTCCTCCAAGTCAGTACACATAATGCGGCATTTACTACTCCTCAGTCCCACCCAATTAATCCACATCATCATCGTCATCGTCGTCATATATAATGCTCTATGTTTTGCACATCTGCTAGATCTTAACAGCAGCAATGGTCAAGACTACAAGCGGTGGGCCTTGTCCATGTTACCAAGCTACAAGAACTGAAACTGATCTCAAGAACATCAATGGTGCACTGGATGTCTCCCTAGACTTTAACATAACTGGCATCAAGTTCTGAGCAAATAAGAGAGGTTTTCTGCTCAAAGTGCCTTGAGCAGCGCATGGGTGCATCTCATATCTAGGCAGTTAAACGTATGCACAAGGATAGTAAGGTGGACCATGCCATTTCACACAGTGCAACTGATAAGGCGTACATTATTTTGAACACCTCATAACCCTTTTTATTATTATAATTTTTTAATAGACAAATTCTCTGTTATTGTCATTTCTTCATTCAAAAATTGGCAAACAGATTATATAACACTTCTTATGTCTAATACTACTACTACTACTACTGTACTAATAATAATAAACCTTCTCATTCTCCAGCTCATAGCCTTTCACATCAAGATACTATATCATCAGTTGTCATACTGTCCTATGTCTTTCATCATTTTGTTCTTTCATCTCCTTTCCTACGACTCCTTTTACCCTACATCTTCAATCTCTTCACCTTTCTACCTTCTTATTCACTTACTCTCGCTTTCTCACATAGGTTTCCATTAACAAAAACCTCCTCCTTGTCAGTCTACCCATATGCCTCCCCTCATCTAGACTATCTTACTATGCTCCCAATATTTCCTCTTTTAATTAAGCACATATACACTTATAAATCTAGGCTAAGCTATAATTATAATTTCTCTTTCTCCTCTTTTTCCTTTTCACATCTAAAGCATTCTCAGTTATCAGCTTGCATATCTTATTTCCAAAGTTGCTACCGTTCCCCGTTTTGCTCTAAAAACGTCAAGATCGGATTCCATTCCTCATTAAAATTTCCTACCCTTCTGTCTCAGATTAGCGGAGTTAATTTATCCATTTCAACTATGTCATATAGTTTCGATATCCATTCTTCTAATGCCAGGATTTCATCTTTCTTCCATGCTTGAGCCTACGCGATTCTTGCTGCTCTTGCCATATAGGACATAATCTTTCCAAATTCTCTTTCCAGTTTGTCTCCGAAAACTCTGGCTTCACTTGAATTTCCCTTTCCAGGATGCTTGTTATCATATTGTGCATTTAGCTGTAATATTGTTTTGCTTTGGTGCACAACGGTGGTAAAAAGTCCCTGGCACACCTTGACATTGGCATCATTTGTTTTTGTACATTCTAGAGATCTTATTCTGGTGTAATATACCAATGGCAAAACATTTTTTAGTACGTAATTCTTTCTTATGTATTGTGACACTGTATACCTAATTCCCCATGTTACCCTGTTCTTTCTCCTATTGTGTCAGTTGTATTGGATGTCCCAGGTTCTGTGCCCGTTTAACCATGGGATCTATGTATTATATTAATTTGTACGTACACAATGATTGTTAAAGCCCTTATTAACTTTGTCTTTATCGTAGCCTAAGTAGGCATGCCAGCCATATCTTAAGTTCCAGCAACATCTCCTTTTCCAACATTACCCATTCTTTTAACCAAGAGAAGCAACACACTTTGTAGTGCGCTTTTAAGGTTTGGTTCTCCAAATTCTCTTGCATCTTAGAGCATCTTTAGTCATACTCTTTCCTTTCCAAATTACAGTGGAACCTTATTATACGCGGGGGATCCGTTCCGGATCCCTCCACGTATAAAAAAATCCGCCTATGCTCGAGCCCCATTGTTTCCAATGGGGCTCGTGCACGGTGGCGCGTGAGGCGCAACGGGTGCGCGTGCCCATTCAATTGAATGGGACGCGCCGCCCCTTCTGCCCCGCGCGCGCTGGCTGCTTTGAGCGCCTATGCTCAAAGCCGCCTATAAAAAGACCGCGTATGCGGAGGCTCCACTGTAAATACTGAGATGTCTCTACACCGAGTCTTACATGGTATTTCCGTTGCGAGTACGGGAATCATTTGGAACAGACACAGTATTTTTATAGCAGTGCCATCAGCTTTGTTTTGTAGGACAGTTGTGTTTGTGTTGCGTGCATATTTTTTGCCTTTAACTTCGAAGAGATCTTCAACAGTGTAATACTGGAGCGTGACGTGACTCACAAATTGGACTGGGTTGTTAGACAGCGTCCGTACGGTGTTGAAAGGTTTGTCTCTGGGATGTGTTTAACCCGACAAGACAAGACAAAATAAACCCCATGTTGGCTCTTCCCAGTATAGTGGTTTTGTGCTGCTTGCCCACGAACTTAGCCTTGCTTCTTTCCTGTCTGCAGTATGACGCTAGTGTTTGCCTAAGCGATTAGGGGGGAAATACAGTTTGAAACTCAAGTCTTTCTTGCTTTTTAAAAGAATAACATTGTGGTTTCTTGGTCTTTTCCCCTTCTGAGGCTCCAGTTTTGTTTGACGGTTGTTTGTGGTTATTGTGTAATCCTCTGTACTGCTGCAGTCGCTAAGCTTTGGGGAGTCTAGATTGGGGTAAAAACCATGCGGCCCTCCAGATGTTGAATTGAACCTCCCAACAGCCCCAGTCAGGATAGCCAGCAGTGAAGAATGCTAGGAGCCGCAGTCGTCAACATCTGAAAGGCCTCACCATTCCCATCTATGTTCTAAACTCTAGCTGAAATTTGGACCACAGCCTCCAGTATAGCCTGAGACTAGAAAAACAAGAGTCTGAGTAGCTATCTTGGGTGAGTAGGAGAGTTAAGGTCATCACTGCCTACTAGTCATAATGACTGTATATCATCTCCAAGATTATAGAATCATAGAATACATAACATAACATATAGTACATAATCGTATAGGACTATCCCACTCATGCCCTGAAACATGTGGGCATTCCACATCCCGACGTTTGGCTGCTGTGGAAACAGAATGCTGGATTAGATAGTCCTTTGCATCGCTGTTCTAAAGCGTTTATGGGGTAATGGGTATAATACCGCTTTGGTGTGCCGTACACCACAATAGCTTTCAGTGAAAGGCGTTTATCGCGTCCCATTTTTAAAGCTGCTGCAGTGAGTCTTAGGGGACGGAAGATCAGCCTCCAGAATTTGCCCATCCATGTTCTAGGTTGCTTGTGAGCCAAGGTCCAGCCCTGTGGTCTTTTCCATTCAGTCCTTAGCCTTGCCTGGCTCCTCTTATCATGGTTGCTTGGTTCTCTTTTCAGGAGGTAGGAGCTGTCTCCTTTTCAACTTCTCACCTCTCCATTTATCAAGCTAGAACGCTCAGCTGTGCGCATGCATCACAGGTGTTGGAAACCACGTGAGGCATCCATATCTCCCTTTCAAGCAGGTTGCGTCCCTCTTGTCTCCCCAATGGAGGCACAGGCGACAAAAATGGTGGTGGGTGTTTGCAACTGCAGAGTCACACACAACCGGCAGCTTGTGTCTTCAGCTGAAGGCTACTGGCGAGTCCATAATGGGACGTCACTAGCCGTTGTGTAGTATCTCCCCACTATCTACATGTCATGTAAGTTCTGTGTTCATAAGCGGCCTTCCAGCGGAAAAAGTCCCTCCCTAACCCATTTCTAAAGGACCTGGCAAGCTTAGCCTCGAAGAATGACAACTTGATCTGCACTCCCAATATTTTAATAAACCATTCTCTCCACTCCACTGAAGGTCAAGACAAGGACAAGGGATTTGCCTGGGAAAAGTAATGAAAACTAAGGTCTGCATCTGATAAAAATCAGAGCACTTGGTTACACCTGGAAAGCATGAAAGACATGCAGATAAATGAAGCTTGGCCCTGTTCTGCAAGCTGGGATGCAGAACGGGGCTGGGAATTGTTCAGTCCTCCACGTATTGTACTATTATTGAAGCATGCTGAGAGTTGCAGTTCAACAAGATCTGAAGTATTGCACACTTGCGTTAAGAATTTGCAGAGTGTCAGGTGTGAGTGACGTGGTTAATGTATACTCTGCCTTTTCCTTCAGACTGGGACTGAAGGTGGCTTGCAAATTACAATTTAGTTTCTCATGTCCGCACCAACCATAACAGACGATGGGATTGAATGAAGGGTCTCTCCTGCAGATCTCAGGGTCTGGGCAGGACCATAGGAGACAATACAGTCTGTTGGGTGGCCTGGAACATAATATGATGGAAACAAGCTAGTAAAATGTGGGCTAGAAAATGCAACTGTTAGGTGGATCAGGGACGTAGCCAAGGGGGGGGGGCTTGGGGTCCGGCCCCCCCCCCCCTCCATTAGAAAAATGAATGGTGTGTGCTGCTGCGCCACTGCACCCAAGCCCCATTATAATGGTGGCACTTAGTCTGGACCCCCCCCCCTTCCTAAAATCCTGGCTACGTCTCTGGGTGGATTTGTAATTGGTTGACTGACCAAACCCAAAGGGTGCTCAAGAGTGGCTCCTCTTCATCCTGGAGCGAAGTGACCAGTTGGGTCCCACAGGGCTCTGTCCTGGGCCCAGTGCTATTCAACATCTTTACCAACAACTTGGATGAAGGAATAGAGGGCATGCTTATCATGTTTGCAGATGACACCAAATTAGGAGGAGTAGCTAATACCCCAGAGGACAATTCAAGAAGACCTGAATAGATTGGAAAGCTGGGCCAAAGCTAACAAAATGAATTTAACAGAGAGAAATGTAAGATACTGCACTTAAGGAGAAAAAAATGAAATAGACAGATATAGGATGGGGGACACCTGGTTCAACAAGACTACAGGTGAAAAGGATCTAGGAGTCCTAATAGACCACAATTTTAGCACACGTCAACATTGTGATGCAGCAGCTAAAAAAGTCAATGCGATTCTAGGCTTCATCAATAGAGGTATAGTGTTTAGATCTAGGGAAGTAATAGTGCCTCTCTATTCCGTTTTGGTCAGGCCTCACCTGGAATATTGTGTCCAGTTCTGGGCACCACAATTCAAAAAGGAGATTGAGAAACTGGAGCCATGTGTCCAAAGGAGGCCAAGTAATATGATGCAGGGTCTAGAAACCATGATGCCCAATGTGCAGTGACTATGGGAGCTGGGGATGTTTATCCTGGATATGAGAAGAGGTGATATGATAGCCTTGTTTAAATATTTGAAGGAGTGTCACATTGAGGAGGGAGCGAGCTTGTTTTCTGCTGCTCCAGAGAACTGGACTTGGAACAATGGATGCAAGCTCCAGGAAAAGAGATTCCAGCTCAACATTAGAAGGAACGTCCTGACAGCAAGAGCTGTTTGATGGTGGAATAAGCTGCTTCAAAGTATGGTAGAGTCTCCTTCTTTGGAGGTCTTTAAACAGAGACTGGATGGCCATTGTCAGGGGTGCTTTGATTGTGTATCTCCTTGGCCCTTATGGTCAATTCCAATTCTATGATGCTATCTATGTACGGAGTTTTACAAGTCATAACCAGCACTTTGAACTGTGTCTGGAAATAGACTGGCAGCCAGTGACCCTTTACGATCCCTGTAACCAACCAGTGTTTTTCTGTCTTTTATTTAAATCTCATCAGTTGACCAGCGGTCCTTTCCATAATTGCTCTCCATAGGTTGCCTCGATTGTATGAGGATGGCTATATGGGCGTCCATTTCAAAATGGTAGCTGTTCCATGGCTTTCTTCGCATGCTTCTCAGCAAGTCTGTGGTGAAGGTCAAATCCTGCCCTCCTTGAAATCAATGGGAGCTTTGTTACTGAGTTTGGGTTGGATCCATGTGATGGCGGCGGCGGCGGCGGCGGCGGCGGTTGAACGGGAGAGAGAGCGATTAATCTTTAATTGCTTCTTGGCTCTACTTCAAACAGACCTTTCCCCCCTTCTCTTTGGATAATAAGATTTTCCATTGTGATCGGAGTCGCTGGAGGATATAGGCCATTTTTCTCAGCTTTGCGTCCAAGTTGCCATGCCCTCCCTTTCCCCGATTTGATGAACACTTTCATTTAAACATATTCCGCTAGCAAAAGGATATGCCGGGACCTCTGCGTTTTCCTTCACCTGACGGATCCTCCCCTACGGCTTAGTTTGCTTCGCCACTTTTAATGGGCATGCGGGACCAATTATGGATTTCCGGAAGAGATGTAACCTAAGATGGTCTGGGAGCTGCTTTGAATTAGGGTTTTTAAAAATCGGGGGACCTCAGTTTTAAAGGGTGCGTAAAAGAGTTTTTTTGTATTCCCCCCCCCCCCCTTTTTTTTTCTTAATGTGAAAAGGTAGTCAATAAACATTGATTCAGCGTCAGTGGTCCCAACTCAATATAAGAAAGAAAAGGATGGCGAAACAGGGGATTCAGAATTAGAATACAATGCAGGTAAGAGAAGGGAATCCCAATCTGGTTTAAAGCAGGCAACCCTGATAAAAAGGATCACACTTATATGAAAGGAAGGATCCTGTCCTTGTCGTGCATGTTGTACTCTTCGTTTATCTATTGCGGTTTTCTACAACAAGGAAGGACTTTCCACTTTCAGGGGTCATCTCCAAATGGAAGACAAGGGTGCAGATTCTTCAGTTTGAGGATGGCTTAGCTCTGGTCCAAAGGAAAGGGCTATGGGCAAATCTTCAGCTCAGCGAGCAGAGCGGCATATTTTGACAATGGATTTCTTGCAACTTGCAAAGACTTGGGGAGAGACAGTCTATATATTTACTTAGAATCATAGAACCATAGAGTTGGAAAAGACCACAAGGGCCATCCAGTCCAACCCCATTCTGCCATGCAGGAACTCACAGATGGCCATCAAGCCTGTTTAAAAACCTCCAAAGGAGGAGACTCCAGCCCTCTGCAAGGGAGCGTCTTCCACTGTTGAACAGATCTTACTGCCAGGAAGTTCCTTCTAATGTTGAGGTGGAACCTCTTTTCCTGTACCTTGCATCCATTGCTCTGGGTCCTAGTCTCCGGAGCAGCAGAAAACAAGCTTGCTCCCTCCTCAATATGACATCCCTTCAAATATTTAAACAGGGCTATCATATCACCTCTTAGCATTCTCTTCTCCAGGCTAAACATCCCCAGCTCCCTCAGTCGTTCCTCGTAGGGCTTCATGGTTTCCAGACCCTTCATCATTTTAGTCGCCCTCCTTTGGACACGTTCCATCTTCTCAACATCCTCAAAATCTCATCCTCAACTATCTTCAACATAGGTTCAGAACTCCACTAAAACATGGAAGAATTTATTATCCGACTGAGAGGAAAACCACAGCTGCTGGTGGTGTATGTATGTGTGTTTATGGTAATGGTGATGGGAAATCTACACCTCACCAGCCTGTAACTAGAACTACTCATCCCATGATTCCTTGGGTTGGAGCCATGATAAATACGGTGATCTCAAAACTGTTGTAATGGTGACATGTAGAAATATTCTGTTTGAGAAGTTTCCATGTTGGCTGGGGAGGAGAACAGATGCTATTGGCCTGTTCCAGACTGCCAAAATAAAGCTGCTTCAGGTCTCTTTGGAGGTATGCTATTTAAATGATGCATGGGTCCTAAGAATCTGGAAGCTGCACCAAAGCTGCCCTCCAGTGCTTAGGAATGGAGTGTGGCTTTGGCGCAACCTCCGGACTCTTAGGACCCATGCACCATTCAAATAGCATACCTCCACAGAGACCCAAAGCAGCTTTATTTGGGCAGTCTGTAACAGAGAGGTAGGGAACTGAAACTAAATTTTTATGTTCTTTTACACTGCTAACGGAATATTTATATACAAGAACATGGAGGAGAACCATGTATCTTAAGTGGTAGAATTCAAAGATACAGCCGTGTTAGTCCGTAGAATCAGTATGTAGAGAGATCTTGTAGCATCTTTGAAACTAAGTGCAAGAAAGACATTGGCAGCATGAGTTTTCCTAGGCTTAACTCTACTTCCTCAGATGCATTTGGTCTACTTCCTCAAATGCATCTGAGTAAGTAGACTTAAGTCTAGGAAAACTCATGCTGCCAATGTCTTTCTTTCAGTTAGTCTCAATGGTGCTACAAGATCTTTCTACTTATATCTTAAGTTGGTAATATATAAATAAAAGATACGTGATTTATATCAACTGTGCCTCAGTTCCTTTTGCTAACAAAGCAATGACTGATGGTCACTTCATGTTTATCCATTTTCTCCCACCAAGGGACCCAAACCAGCTCACAAATCCTGTTGCTAATAAATAGCAATAGCATTAACATTTCTGTACTGCTTCATACTGAACTCAGCACTTTCTAAGTGGTTTGCAATCTGTACGCCAATTGCCCCCCAACAAGTTGGGGACTCATTTGACCGACCTACGAAAGGATGGAAGGCTGAGTCAACCTTGGAGCCATCCTCTGGGATCAAACCCACAACCTTGTGACTGCAGGACCGGCATTTAACCACTGCACCACCAGGGTTCCTTGGCGATCCTAAAGGCCTCTCCTGATCCTAAAATGACTTGGAAGGCCCCTCGAAACATAACAAAAATGGCTGCATACCCTTTAAATAGCATGTGGGGACAAACACTTGTTTTTGTTTCCTTTTTGCAGGGGATGCCATGGTTGCCGTGCCCCACTCCATAGCCTTCTGGCAGTGATTAAGGAGCCGCTCCAAAAGGTAAGGTGATGGGTACCTTTGGACATCTGGGCCTGTTCCAGACTGCCAAAATAAAGCTGCTTGGGGTCTCTTTGGAGGTATGCTGTTTAAATGATGCATGCATCCGAAGAATCCAGAAGCTGCACCAAAGCTGCGCTCCGGTGCTTAGGAATGGAGTGTGGCTTTGGTGCAACCTCCGGACTCTTAGGACCCAGACATCATTTAAATAGCATACCTCCAAAGAGACCCGAAGCAGCTTTATTTTGGCAGTCTGGAACAGGCCCTGGCTTCGTAATTCATTCTGTGCAATGGTCTTGTCTGTGTGATTTCATCCTTCAAACAGATCCACTGTAAGGATGCTTTGAATTTATGCTAACAGGGTACAGCAGTCTAGTGCTTTGAGCTTATGACTATTAAACACGAGTAACCTCTCTGGATGTTCCTAATGCGCTACAAAGGAGGGTAAATGTCGTTTGCTTTTTGGGACATCAATCTAAGACTGTGCAAGAGTCCCCAAACCAGGTGACATATGTTCCTGAAGGAAGGATGGGAATTGTATACCCTTCAAATTATTGTTGAAACACAACTCGCATCATTTCTCACCATTGGCTGTGTTGGAGTGGCTGAGAGTTGTAGCTGAACAACACCTGGAAGGCTGCAAAGTATGCTCAGGCAGCCATTATGAAGCTAGACGAAGAGGAAACATAAGGTGACCTTAGATAAAAATGGAAGCATATACATCCTAAGCATTTAGATTTACATGGAACTAGAAAAGACTCGGAAGGGAAAACACAGGGGTGGTCTATATCTGCCACTTCAACTCTTGCTATAAAACTGGTGTTTTAATATCCAGCACAACAATGCCAGAATGAACTCTGGCAGTGCAGTGTCATAATAGCATTTAAAGGAGACATTAGTTTCAGTTCTTGGTGTTCCATTAGTGGGAAGTCCTTGCATCTAACTATGCTCAATCTTACTGGTTTCAGGTGACTATGGCATTGCTGGGGAAGCCCTCGGACGGCCCGCCAAACAACTCCAGGCCAGACCAGTGGCATTTGGTCTTCTCTCAAAAAGATGAAGTTATCACCAGCTTAATATCTGCCTTAGATTCTATGGTAAGCGGGTTTGCGTATTTTGTTACCAAGTCGGGATGAAAGAATGTGGGATTTCCTCTGGACAGGCTCTGATATCGTCTCGGAACATGAAAAACGTACTTTCTGGACCGCGGCTCCCACTGGTTGTCACAGTTGTAGGATTCTGGAAGTTGTAGTCCCCAAATGGGATGCTCCCATTCAAAGAGTCAGGCACTGGCAGGGATGGGAGTGGGGCATATCTAGAACAGAGCTTGGAAACATTATTGGCTATGGGATTCTGGAAGCCGTGGTCCATGAAAAGTATCATTTCACAAGTCTCCGGGAAAGTTAGAGCTTTCACCAGATGCCTTGTTGCCTTACATCAGTAAAGTGAACTCTCAGCTTTAAGAGTGTAGGAATGGCAAGTTTGCATGGACTTCAGCATCAGCTAACTTTCAGGGCAAGTCACTGTCATAGAATCATAGAATCATAGAGTTGGAAGAGACCGCAAGGGCCATCCAGTCCAACCCCATTCTGCCATGCAGGAAATCACAATCAAAGCATCCCCATTGACAGATGACCATCCAGCCTCTGCTTGAAGACCTCCAAGGAAGGAGACTCCACTACACTCCGAGGGAGTTTGTTCCACTGTCGAACAGCCCTTACTCTCAGGAAGTTCCTCCTAATGTTGAGGTGGACTCTCTCTTCCTGGAGCTTGCATCCATTGCTCCGGGTCCTTTTCTCTGGAGCAGCAGAAAACAAGCTTGCTCCATCCTCAATACTGTCCATTGAGTCCCTTTATTGGGAGAAAGGTGGTATATAAGAACATAAAACAAGAACAACAACCATTGATGTTGGTGGCTATCAATGCAACGAGGGCAAGTGAACAGCACAAAATGTTTTATTTTTAAACAACCCAGGACTAGACAAACTTGTGAAGGATCCATATCTATGTGAAGTACTTCTTTTTGGACCCGCTTTTCTGGCCTATTTGTTTGTTTAATTTCTACCCCGCCTTTCTCCCAACATGGGATCCATACAATATTGTAAGAGCCCAATACAGTTTTTTAAAAACAGGTTAATACAAAATTAAACTAAATTTCTAAGTTGAAAACAGCATTAAAAGACACTTAAGACAAAATAAAAGCACTACCTACCCCTCCCATTAATAGCTATATCTATCATACATTAAAAACCAAGATATTCTAGGTGTTCCCTTAAATACTGGAGGCTCAGTATGGCTACTACAAAAAGATTGCACAAGGTATTAGGAGCAGAAAGAGTGTCGTTCGAAGATATGTTGACAGTATTGTCAAGGAAGGGACAGTGAGCTCCTGTTACTTTACGTTGCCGTTATGGAAGAAGCTGCTTCAAGAGCTTCGGCTCTGAAGTGAAAATTGCTTCCTCGCATCCCCAGCCAGAAAAGGTTTTGAAGTCAATCTTTAAAAACACATATTGCCGTTTCTATTAACCTTTATGTCAGCATCTGCTGTTTTTGATCATCCCCCGTGTGTTGCCAACCACAGTGTGAGCTTTCCCCAACAAGACAGCGACGGTTCTGATCTCCTGCGACAAAGAAAATCATTTGTATGGATGTCTTTTTCGAAAATAGCTTCTCTTGTTTCTCTGACTTTTTTGCTTCTTTTTCAAAAAAGGAAATTCTGATAGCAATGTTACATAAGCCTGTTTTTCTTTTCTTCGTTGTGCCATATCTACCTGGTGAGGTATCCATGGCCAAATGTATCGTTTCATTAACTGAGAAAGATCAGGCAAAGAAAAGAGAGAGAGAAAGTACATTCATCCCTCCATATTTGTGGCTTTGATTATTCATGGATTTGATAGATATGTTCTCTCTCTAAGAATATCTAGGTCTTCCAATGCAACTCTGTGGTCAACTTGAACTAAAAGTTGCACTGAAAGACCTAGAGATTCCTAGAGAATACTCTACTAGGCCTTTGTTGCTCCTCCAGCGCAGTTCTATGGTCAGTGTCTGTCAGACGTTGACCACAGAGTTGTCCTGGAGGACCTAGAGATCCCTAGAGAGAATACTCTACTAGGCCTTTGTAGCTCCTCCAGCGCAGTTCTATGGTCAGTGTCTGTCAGACGTTGACCACAGAGTTGTCCTGGAGGACCTAGAGATCCCTAGAGAGAATACTCTACTAGGCCTTTGT
>NC_056532.1:1618095-1642287 GCF_019175285.1 Sceloporus undulatus | reverse complement strand
TGCTCCTCCAGCGCAGTTCTATGGTCAGTGTCTGTCGGACGTTGGCCACAGAGTTGCACTGAAAGACCTAGAGATCCCTAGAGAGATATCCTCTTAGGTAAAAACATGGTGTTTTTGTTATTTGTGTTTTTTCCATATTCACGGGGGTCTTGTGCCTCTAACCCTAGCAAATATGGAGGGACAGGTGTATATGCATTTGCAACACGCTATCAACAGCGACAACAAAATGATTAATTTAAATCGGAGTGAGCAACTGTCAGGAGTTAGGGCACTCTGTTGACCCCATGGAGGACCTTGGAGGGCTTGTTGTTGTGTGCTTTCACATCTGGAACTGTTTCATTTGGGATGGATTCCCATCGTTCTGTATGGAGAGGGCTGGGGATCAACTGCTTATCTCCAGAAACTGAACAAAGTCCCCGATTGTCCAGATTTTGTGTGCTTTCCCTCTATCTTTGGCATCCTGCTTTTCTCTAAAGGCAACTTCCAGAGGATGGAGGCTCTGTTTTCATTGGAGGGTTTTCAACAGAGCTTGGGTGGCCATCCATTGGGGATGCTTTAGTTGTGGATTTCCTGTATCAGCAAGAGATTAGACCTGTTTAAACACTTGAAGGGATGTCATATTGAGGAGGGAGCAAGCTTTTTTTCTGCTGCTCCAGAGAACAGGACCCGGAACAATGGATGCAAGCTGCAGGAAAAGAGATTCCACCTCAACATTAGGAGGAACATTAGGACAGTAATGTTGAGTCTCCACTTGGACAGTGGAGTCTCCTTCCTTGGAGGTCTTCAAGCAGAGGCTGGATGGCCATCTGTCGGGGATGCTTTGATTGTGATTTCCTGCATGGCAGAATGGGGTTGGACTGGATGGCCCTTGTGGTCTCTTCCAACTCTACGATTCTATGATTCTAAGGGCTGTTCGACAGTGGAACACACTCCCTCAAAGGGTGATGGAGTCTCCTTCTTTGGAGGTCTTAAAGCAGAGGCTGCTTTGATTGTGAGTTCCTGCATGGCAGAATGGGGCTGGACTGAGTGGCCTTTGTCGTCTCTTCCAACTCTAGGATTCTATGATTCTATGTTTCTATGATTCTGTTCTTCCATCCAAGTCATTGTTAAAGATGCGGAATAGCACTGGGCCCAGGACAGACATGACAGGGGGTTGGGGTCTCTGATTCTATGATTCCTCCTTGTGTGTAGTCTCCCTTTAGTGTGAGGCAGAGATCACATAGAAAGACAGGTCACATACCTGTTTAACCGTAGTTCTTCAAGTGGTCACCTGTACACTCACACAATCCTACCCACCCTCCACGCATAGTGTCTTTCTGATCCCTATGGATGGCTTCATTGGCGTCCAGGGAACTGGAACTTCTGGTGGGAAGGCTCCTTATATAGGATTACTGGAGATGGGTGAGACTGCTGCCAAAACGCTTACATAACATTCTAGAAGATTCCGAATGGTGCCCCGCGCAGGTGCAGGAGAACCCATTTGTGTGAATGTGCACATGACCTCTTGAAGAACTATAGTTACAGGTATATAACCTGTCATTATCACAAACAAGCAGTTATATTAACGTGTGCTTTTCAGGTCCAGCAATAAGATTCTATGTCAGAGGGTCAATAGGAATCTTTCAGGATTGATTTAGTTGTGTATTCCTGCTTGACGGAGGGTTGGACTAGATGGCCCTTGTGGTCCAGTCCTGCTCTACGGTTCTACGATTCTAGGATGTCAATTGGATAGAAAAAGTCAGGATTAAAGTATTTTACTTAGTTAAAAGAATAAATACATTAACTTGACTGTTGTCTCCCCTTCTTTCTCATTCATTCTCTCTCTCAATCTCTCTCTCCAGTGTTCAGCACTTTCTAAACTCAATGCTGAGGTTGCCTGCATTGCGGTCCACGATGAAAATACCTTTGTGGTTGGGACAGAAAAGGGGAGGCTCTTCATGAACGCAAGGAAAGAGGTCCAGGCGGATTTCAAGAAGTTCTGCAGTAAGTATTGAGTTTTCTTTTTTTAAAAAAAATGATTTTATTGACGAACAAAACATGACAACAAATGCTATACTAAAACAACAACAAATAAAAATAATGCCAGTGACAGTAAACCCTCAAATGTGGTTATTTCACTGAAAAAGCAGAAATTAAAGTATACCCACAAAATAATGCCATGGACATTACCGACAAAAGATGCATTCAGAGACCCTGGAAGACATCTTTCCATCAAAATTTAGATACAATTGGGGATGTCTAGAAACCAAGTCCTGCTGGTTGTATTCAATAAGAGGATGCCAAACTGTGCGGAAAGTCAAGCCTCTCGCTCTGATATTGCTATCTGCAATTTTCTCCATTAACCCACAGGTGACAAAGTCTAGTTCACTATTCTGCAATGTTCAACTCTCCAGTTCTTAGCTATATCAAGCCTGGCAACAGCTGAAAGGAAGCCAATATGTTCCTTGTGTTGCAGGGCTGTATTTGCAGCGTTTTCTTGGCTTGGCAAGGTTGGGAGGCTGCAGGGGTCTGAAGTCAGAGCCTACTTGTTTCATGCCTGACTGAAGGTAGAACACAGATGGAAACCCTGCAGTGTTAGCCAGCGTAACCAGTGGCGAGGCATGCTAGGAGTCCAACAACATCTGGAGGGATGCATGAGTCCTTATTTAGGACAGGCATCCATTTGCTCACAAATTTCATGGATAGCGCATCCTCTCCCTTCAACTTTCTGCTGTCTCAGAAACCTGATTTTGGAACACAAACATCTTTCCCTTGGCTCCAGACATTTTGTGTGCTATCTCCCCAGAGCAAGGGTGGGGATCCCATGCTCCTCCAGAATGACTGCAGATCCCATCAGTGGCTCTGCTGGCTCAGTTTTGTGGGACTTGCATTCCAACAACATCTGAACAGTTTCCAACCCTAGAGCCAGGAATCAGTTCAAGGCAATACTGGCCACAATGGCTACAGTTCCATGGGTCCATTTTGATCACATACGTAACACACAGGTGGGCAGAGTGCAGAGTTTTCTATCGACTGTAATATTACCAGTGAACCTTGGAGTTTAAGAAAACAATAGCATTATAATGTGAAGTTGAAGGCTTTCATGGCCAGCATCCATAGGTTTTTTTTTGTGTTTTTTGGACTATGTGGCCATGTACTAGAAGAGTTTGTTCTTGATGTTTCGTCAGCATCTGTGGTTGACATCTTCAGAGAATGCTGACATAGAAGAGAGATGGATATATATATATATATATATATATATATATATATACACACACACACACACACACACACACACACACACACACATACATACACACATACACTGTAGGGAGGAATAAACTCTTCTAGAACAGTGCCAGCACTGAGCTTGCGGCCCACAAAATGTATTCTTTCTCCCAACCTTTCTTATTTCAGGAACTGAACTGGCGAGTTGGTCTTTTGTTTATTGATCTACTGTTAGCCATGCAGAGATCTCTCAGTAGACCTTGAAGACCCTGTATTTTATTTATTTATCGCGCTTTTATGCTGCCATTCTCCCAAAAAAACGGACCCAGGGCAGCTGACAAGATAAAACCTTCTTAAAACATTGTGATACAAATTGAAAATTGAATGCTGTGGATATAGTGTATCTTGCTTTCAGTAGGGCTTTTGACAGGGTTCCCCATGACATTCTTGCCAACAAGCTAGTGAAATGTGGGCTAGACATGGATCTGTACTTGGTTGACCGGCCGAACCCAAAGGGTGCTGAACAATGGCTCCTTTTCATCCTGGAGAGAAGTGACCAGTGGGGTCCCACAGGGCTCTGTCCTGGGCCCAGTGCTATTCAACATCTTTATCAATGACCTGGATGACAGAATTGGGGGCATACTTATCAAATTTGCAAATTACACCAGATTAGGAGGAGTAGCCAATACCCCTAAGGACAGGATCAAAATTCAAGATGACCTGAATAGACTAGAAAGCTGGGCCAAAGCTAACAAAATGAATTTCAACACGGAGAAATGTAAGGGCGGAAAAATGAAATGCACAGATATAGGTTGGGGGACACCTGGCTTAAGTAGACAACATGTGAAAGGGATCTAGGAGTCCAAGTAGACCACAAGTTGAACATGAGTCAACAGTGCGATGCAGCAGCTAAAAAGGACAATGTGATTTTAGGCTGCATCAATAGAAGTATAGTGTCTAGATCAATGGAAGTAATAGTGCCACTCTATTCTGCTCTGGTCAAGCCCCACCTGGAATATTGTGTCCAGTTCTGGGCACCACAATTCAAAAAGGAGGTTGAGAAACTGGAGCGTGTCCAAAGGAGGGAGACTAAAATGGTGAAGGGTCTGGAAACCATGTCCTATGAGGAACAACTGCAGGAGTTGGGGATGTTTAGCCTGGAGAAAAGAAGGTTAAGAGGTGGATGCTTTGATTGAGAGTTCCTGCATGGCAGATTGGGGTTGGACTGGATGGCCCTTGGGGTCTCTTCCAACACTATGATTCTATGAAAAACAATTAAAATCATCTTGTTAAAATTGTATAAAATCCATACAAAACCATGCAAAAGTTAAAAATCCTAACTAAAGCAGATACCCCACATAAAAACCATCCTGTCCTGATTATATGTTTAAAAGCCTTTAGGTTGCCTATACAATGGAGAACCCTGTTTGTACGTGCGATTCGGACATTGGAGCCACGCTGGTGAACTAGCCAAGCCTTCCCTTAGGATGCGTTGGGTTCAAGGAGAACCTTTTTGCTTAGCTACACTTCCGAGGTTTTTGCCGCAATAGGAAAAAACAAGGGGCGGGGGGCGGTTGTCTTGGTGGATGCTGGGAGAGCGCATATTTGCCTTTAATCCCCTTGCTGGGGCTGCTCATGAACAGTTCATTCCCGTGCAAATATTAGCCCTGCGAGGCTGTCAAGGTCAATGCCTGTTTAGATGATCCGCTGAGTACGCGCCAGCTGTATATTTTTCGCCCTAAACCTAATCCATTTGTGAGCATTCAGCATTAGCAAATACATATTGCTGCGGGTACGTTGTTCTCTTTGCTTCCTTCGTAGCGATGGAGGTACTGCATGGAGGCTTCTGCTGGAAGGGCAGCTTGCTATAAACGAAGCTTCTTATATCGTCATCGTATTCATCCTCATCATCTGGGTTTCACGTTTACCAGATGTTACCCGTTGGGCTTTGGGGATGTTAATGTTTCGAATTCTCTGCAAGGAGCTAGGAATCAGTGAGGTATCATCACCTAATGTGGCATGTTCCAGGAATTGTCACTTTTGGTCATTGTGGTTATGCTTATCCTATTCATGGGGATTACATTATTTTAGATTTAGATTTTACACCATCGTCATCATTATGTGACGTTCTCCTCCCTAGCTTTTTAAAGCTGTCCATGGTCCTTCGTCTGTTCCTAGGGTGCAAGCCCTCAGACTTTGGGGTCAAATACAGTTTCTGGGGTTCCAGCCTGTCCCTTTGGGCTTCTCCAGAAGGCCAAACTCTTTCCTGTGATGCCCTTCTGCTGTGGCTTCTCAGCTTTTGTGTGTTTTCCCCCTTTCTCAAAAGGCCGAAATTCCTCTCCTTACTGATAATAAGAACGTTGTGCTAAAATCATCTGGCCTTTTGGGATCCACCTTTTCCCCCTATCCCACTACTGGAATGTGACCCCGAACTTTCTGGGGCTCAAAGAGATTCTCCATCTAGGGTCTATTTCATCTCCTGGCTATGGCTGACCAATTACATCCACCTCCTGGGTGAAATCTGCTCCTCCAGTTCTACCACCACCACCACCATCATCATCATCATCATCATCATCGTCATCATCTAAATGATTTATTTATAGCCCACCCAATCACAAGGAATCCAGAAAGGTCTCTGGATCCTTTAACCAACTCCATACATTTTCCTCACCCTCAGCATTGTAAGTGGTCCCTCAAAAGTTTAAGCAGATGGAGTAGGGATTCTCCAGTTGTGTAACTCAATGGTGATTTTGATTAGTAGGACAGACAGAATCAACTCCTCCTTTCACACAAAATAAGATTAATTTAATCGGGGGCCAATACCAGCCTCTTTAGATATAGCAGCAGCATCCCACTGCCAGAAGCATAGAGTTGGAAGAGACCCCAAGGGCCATCCAATCCAACCCCTGCCATGCAGGAACTCACAGTCAAAGCATCCCCAAAAATGGCCATCCAGCCTCTGTTTAAAGACTTTCAAAGTAGGAGACACCACCATAAGCTCCAAGGGAGTATCTATGTTAAGCAGTTCTTGCTGTCAGAACGTTCTTCCTAATGTTTAGGTGGAATCTCTTTTCCTGTAGTTTGCCATTCATTGTTCCATGTCCTATTCTCTGGAGCAGCAGAAAACATGCTTGCTCCCTCCTCAGTATGACATCCATTCAGTACTTAAACAGGGATATCATATCACTTCTTAATCATCTCTTCTCCAGGCTAAACATCCCCAGATCCCTGAGTCGTTCCTCATAGGGCATGGTTTCCAGGCCCTTCATCATTTTAATTGCCCTCCTTTGGACACGCTCCAATTTCTCAACATCCTTTTTGAATTGTGGTGCCCAGAACTGGACACAATATTATTCCAGGTGGGGCCTAACCAAGGCAGAATAGAGTGGCACTATTACTTCCCTTGATCTAGACACTATACTTCTATTGATGCAGCCTAGAATCACATTGGCCTTGTTAGCTGCCGCATCACACTGTTGACGCATGTTCAACTTGTAGTCTACTTGGACTCCTAGATCCCTTTGACACATTCTGAAAGACTCTATGTTAGCCTGCCCTGTGCCCTTGGTCAGTCCTGCTCCCTCAAGGTACAGTGGAGAATGCCAACCTATCAGCGTTGCTGAAGATTCAATTGTCTGGTCTAGTCAGATGGAGTTGCAGGAGTGGCATCACCAAGCCACTGATACGAATAAGGCATCTCTTAAATTATCATCTTTTCTCTTGCCTTCCCGCTCTGCTCCTGGTGGCAGGAATTCAACAGAGGAAAGAGCAAGATCTGGACAGCCAGAGGAAGATCAAGGACTTTGGCCGGACCATTCCTCGAATCTCCCCGGATCAGGGATCGGATGTTTACCTCCTCAGGAAGATGGTGGAAGAAGTTTTCGATGTGCTTTATAGTAAGGAACAACCTTTGTTTGCTTCCGCTTTGCATCCGTTGAGCTTGCCTTCTGTGTCGCATGTGGGTTGATTATTCCAGGACAATTGCCTAGACCTGTTGCACTGAGTTTGTACTCAGTTTGTACAGCTCCCAGCATCCGCCGGTTGGTTTGGAAATGAGCCATGCTAGGTGGTTGATTCTGGGAACCGTAGCCCAAAAAATAACATTTGCAAGTTGTGGCTGGGGATTCCGGTGACTCCAGTAATATAGATAGATGATAGATAGATTCAAGTTTGCATGTCAGGTACGTTGGAAGAGTTTAGAAGAGAGGAAACAGTGCATATAGGTGAGCTGGCATACTGTTAGGCTAGCAAAACACAGAGTGATGGGAATGGGACTTCATCTTAAAATGGATGACACATTTGCTCTGTCAGCTTCTTTACTGGGTCTGCCTCTTTTGCACATCTCCGGGCAGAATGTGGAACCCAACACCATTTGTGACTATAACTCTGTACGTTTCTGAGCTTTCCATATGTTCCAGCAAAAGAAATACATTTAGCAATGCAGTCACTTTTGAAAAATGCATGAAGAGTATTTGTCATGAACAGATGCCTGTTAACAGGTTCACTACCCGTTCTCCACTCCAAAGGAGTTAGAGACGCACCACAGTCAGGATACTTTGCAAGACCTGATGCAACCCAGTTGGTCTCATGTGTTAAGCTCATGAATGCCACTTTTTGCCCATCTTCAGCTGTGGTGGCCCAAGCACAGAAGACTAGCAGCTTTCCTTTCTGGCAATCTAAGTTGATCATATGGCTCTCAGGGCTAGTTTTCGTGCCCACTACTGATCAAGCCACCCTAAGAAATGCCCCCAAATGTTAAAAAATCAAAACTAGGCATTGTTAGAAGTCTATTTCTTCTTTGTTTTATGTTTTGTTTTATTGGAGTGTGGAGTACCATTCCTTCATTATCATAGTCCTATCTTGATGTCTTTTTCAGGTTTGGCAAAAGGGCAGCATGTGGCATCTGAAGCCCACTTTTAGTCCCCTGAAGCCTCCTACTATTCCCCTAAAGCAGTGATGGCGAACCTATGGCACGCGTGCCAGAGGTGGCACTCAGAGCCCTCTCTGTGGGCACATGTGCCATCATCCCAGCACAGAGTTTGCCAGAGTTTGTTACTAGAAAGCCAGAGGGACATGGCACTTTGCAATCAATAAGTGGGTTTTGGGTTGCAGTTTGGGCACTTGGCCTCAAAAAGGTTCACCATCACTGGCCTAAAGCCACAACTCCCCATTAAAACAAATTGCCATGATGTCAAATTTGCCCTAAACTATGCAGAACTCCACAATACATTAAAATATTTGAAAAAGACTCTCACCAAGATCCATAAACAACTCTCATACCTCTGCTTTCTTCCGCACTTCTTCTCCAGATTGTGACATTGTGATCTGTTGCCATTTTCAGGGTGACTACAGAGGGAAATGGATGCATTTGAATTTTCTGTTGAGGGTGCAGCTCATGCAGTTCAGTGGAAGATTGACCTCCATGCAGTTGGTCTGTTTCTTGGTGATGACAGAATGTGACCATGAGACAAAACTCAACAAGCTTTGAACTCTGTTTCTAGCCTGCATTCACAGCTGATGGTCTTTCTTTCTTATCCTAGGTGAGGCCTTGGGGAAGAGCAGTGTGGTACCACTGCCATATGAGAAATTCCTGAAAGAGCCAGGCTTGCTGGCGGTTGCTGGGTTGCCCGATGGGCTCACCTTCAGGAAGCCCACTGAGTACGATGTGAAGTCTCTGATGGCCATTTTAGAGCACAGTCACCACATGCGCTTCAGGCTAAAAAGGTAAGATGAAGTTAGAAGTGTGGAGCCTCCTGTTCCGAGCGGGGCTTTTGCCTGCTTGGAGAACAAGAGTAAGCGCTGTGGCTGATTCCTGGCTTGTGGGCTGTGGCTCTTGTTCTCGGATCAGGGCCTGCTGAGACCCCAAGGATGGGCCTTGCAATGTAAAGCCTTCATCCCACCTCTATACTTACTCTTACTCTCCCCTGTTCACTCTCCCAATTCTGTACCATCATAACCAGAGCTTGGGAAAGCGACTGTTGAGACCAGTGATTCCCAAACTCTGGTACTCCAGATGTCTCAGACTTCTGTTCCCAGAATCTTCTATCATCTCGGCCAATAGTCAGGGATTCTCTATTCCTTTTTCCTCCTCCTCTTCCTCCTTCTGTTGGGTTCTTCATTTCTTTATTTTACCTTCTGTCTTCTTATCTATATGTACAGTCTACCCTCCTTATCCACTGATTTTTTAGCCACGAATTCAAGCATCCATGATTTGAAAATATTAAAAATGTATATAAATTCTAAAGAGCAACCCTTGATTTTGCCATTTAATATAAGGGACACCATTTTACTTGTCATTGAGCATCTACGGATGTTGATATCCAAGGAGGATCCTGGAACTAAACCCCAGCGGATACCAGTGACCCACTATACTATCCTTTTAGTTTGTCTTACATTTCTAGGTAGCAATATATATAATTTAATCCAATTTCTATGTACATATCTATCCCTTTAAATAAACACCATTTTTGTTTTTACTAGCTATCCCTCTTCAGAAAAAAAAGATACTTTATTCTCTTTTAAATTTTATGGTTACAATTACTCCCCACTTTTTTGTTGTTGTTAAGTATTGTACTATTCTGTCCCACTAACGTCCAAATTCTGATGGCTCTGTATTCCTTCCAGCACCAGATATAGTATATGCCTCAGTACCATTTGCTTGGCAACATGAATAGGAGGGTGCTATTCACAATGAGAGATGAAAGGGGGAGGTTGTTGGGAATTGATGCCCACTTCTCCTTCTTTCACTGCTCTTGCGCTACCTGTGGACTTAATATCTGGTTATGCACCGTGGAAACACAATGCTGGACTATGGACTGTATAGTCCAGTAGAATCATAGTATTATAGAATCCCAGAGTTGGAGGAGATCCCAAGGGCCATCCAGTCCAACCCCATTCTGCCATGCAGGAACTCTCAATCAAAGCATACCCAATAGATGGCTATTCAGCCTCTGTTTAAAGACCTCCAAAGAGGGAGACTCCACCATTCTCTGAGGAAGTGTATTCCACTGTCAAACAGCCCTTACAGTCAGGAAGGTTCTCCTAATGTTGAGGTGGAATCTCTTTTCCTGTAGCTTGCATCCATTGTTCCAAGTCCTGCTCTCTGGAGCAGCAGAAAACAAGCTTGCTCCCTCCTCAATATGGCATCCCTTCAAGTATTTAAACAGGGCTATCACATCATCTCCTAACCTTCTCTTCTCCAGGCTGAACATCTCCAGATCCCTAAGCCATTCCTCGTAGGGCATGTTTTCCAGACCCTTCACCATTTTAGTTGCCCTCCTTTGGACACACTCCAGTTTCTCCACATCCTTTTTGAATTGTGGTGCCCAGAACTGTTTGGCATGATTCAGCAGCACACTTTTCACATTTTCCTGTAATTTACCTGCAGTTTCCTCCTTCGTTTAGGCCGCCTGAGGACTCCGTCAGGGAGCCCAACCTTACTTCGGAGTTGAACTCTCCTACCCTGATGTCAAAGGGGAGCCGAGAACCAGGCCTTAACAATGTGCATGCTAAGCTGGCCAACCAAGATGCTCTTTCTGGGGTCACCGCCAACAGTTTCCTGTACGGCGTGCCACTTCCCACGCAGATTGCCATGGAAATAAAGCAGGAGGGTCCCTCTGGTCGGCACGGGATGAGCGCAGTCAGCGAGATGCTAAGGTCTCGCTCATCAGGAGAAGCGAAGGTGCCTTCGCCACAGGAGTTCGGTGACTGCTGTGGTAATGACTTTAATGTTTGCTGTCCAAAAAGTGATTATTCAGATCCTATGCAAAGGCCCTGATATGCCTTGGATCAGAGCTCAAGTTGGGTGGGAATAGAAATATATAAGAGATGGCATTGACAGGGTCATGGGTCTACCACTCCTAGGTTCCTACAAGTACCAAACATGTCCTCTTCCCAGCTCCCCCCAGGTCTTCTGGGGGGATAATGGTCATGGAAGAACTTACTTTAGGGAAGTGATCCCCAAACTTTGGTTTTCCAGATGTTTAGGACTTCCTGGAATCCCTGACATTTGGCCAAGTTGGCTGGATCTTCAGGAAGTTGAAGTACAAAACGCCTGGAGAACTGAAGTTTGGGAATCACTGCTTTAGGGTAATGATGAAGGAAGGAGAAAGGAGAGAAGGTTGTCAAGAATGGGTCCCACTTCTCCTACCAGGTAAACTGGTCTTGACTCTCTCCCTTCTCTAGAGATACCAGCCACAGATGCTGGTGAAATGGCAGGAATAAACTCTTCTAGAACATGGCCACATAGACCAAAACCCCCCCACAAAAACCTACTGATCTTGACTCTGTCCCTTTGGAGGGTGGACTATGTGCCACCTAACATTGACGTCTCTGAGACTACTAGTAGTGGAAGGCCCCTTGGCTCAATTTTAATGTCCCAAAATGGTCCTGGAACAAATAAATGTGATGGGGACTTAAAATGGTAGCTCCCTGATCTAGCTGTATTGGAACAGTGGTTAAAGAGGGGTTGAGGACAGTATGCCAATGGTAGCCTGTGCTGCATGGTTGTTCTGTGCTGGATGAGGTTGTGTGTTGAATGTTATGCTTACGTTTGATTTCCAGCACAAGAAACAAGGCAAGGTAGAGATAAGGTTCTGCTAAAGAAAGCAGGCAGCACATTAGGTGAAGATTGAGGTGCAGAATCTTGCTGGTAAGAGCAAATGTTGCTTCAGCAACAAGGATACTCACACTGAGGTCAAGCTAGACATTAAAGGGTATAAAGAACTCAGACAATGGCCTGTTACAGAATGCCAAAATAAAGTTGCTTCGGGTGTCTTTGGAGGTATGCTATTTGAATGATGCATGCATCCTAGGAATCCAGATGCTGCACCAAAAGCTGCACTCCGGTGCTTAGGAATGGAGTGTGGCTTTGGTGCGACCCATGCATCATTTAAATAGCATACTTCCAAAGAGACCCAAAGCAGCTTTATTTTGGCAGTCTGTAACAGGCCAAAGGCAGCCATTTGGTATGGACACTTTAATTGACCCTGGAACTATGCAGGTCCCTTTCTTTTTATAGGCAGAAACAAATTAGTAGGGGAAATAAAGCATGCCAGCATGGTTGGTTTGTCATCTTCATTCCCCAACCTTTGGATTGTGTACTTGTAATAGTTAACCTGTTTTCTTCCTCAGACGGGAAGAGCCAGATTAACTTTGCAGTTTATGTCTAACTATGTAGAGGAATGATGCTGTGTAATCCGAAAAATAAGCGCTTCTCATATTTCCATGAGTGCAAAGCATTGCCTCCCGGCACGTGCGAGAAAAATTCTCCTACAAATGGGATTTCATGTTCCCAGCAATTCAACACATTTTTCATTTTTACAAGTGCATGCCTCAGCAGCCAGCCTTTGCAAATTAGCACAGCCCAGTCACAAAGCAAAGCAAAGCATGCTGAAATGCAAGATACAGTGTGAAAGAAAGCACATACTAGGACAAACAGATGTCTTTTAGCACTTAAATGGACAGTGTTTTAAATATGTGCTAAATTTAAGCTTGAGCTTAACAGAATTGCAGCTCTGTCTAGGTCACTAGTTCCACCTCTGATGGAGACAAAGCCATTCTAGGGGATACCATAGATGTGCTTAAGTTTCTGCACTGGAGTCTGAGGACCACAATACAGCCTGCCCAGGTTGAAGCACTGTACTGTAGCTTCTGTGACAACCTCGATGTGCCCTTTCTTCCTCGCTCATTCTTTAAATCCACCTGTCCAGCTACTTCACTGAATGATGTGCCAGCCCTCTCACCTTGTGTTAATCTCAGTTTCGCTCTCACTTTTCTCAGCAATGTACTCATGCTTGTTTTCTTCTTTCCTTTCTTATGTCCAGGACAGAAATCTAGCCTCCCGGGTGGTCCTCTCATCCAAAATGTCCATTCCTCCAAACGCATCCTATTCTCCATTGTCCATGACAAATCAGGTATTGTTTTGCTTGGGGGTCCTTCAAAAGTGGTGCTAGATGTCTTACTTTCAACTTATCAGGGAGTGAGAGGAGCAGGGAAATCTCTGTTTTAGGATTTGCAGAGCAAAAAGGTTAGTGGAGAGCAGCATGGAGCAGAACTTCAATCTATTGCGGGCCAATTGGAGTTGCTGACTAGGACATTATTATGTGCATTATGATTCTATGAATAATAAAGTAAGATAGGAGCCCAGTTTCCACATGGGTCCCATGCATGGGTTGGAGACAACCTGTGGCATCTGGTGACGCTCATGTAAGTGGGTCAAGGAATCCATCTCCTTTCACACTATGCAGTTATAGCACTGTATTCTATGTGAACTCCCATGTCTGCATCCTATGTAACCATGGGATTTGTATTTGGTGGGAGACTAAAACTCTCTAGATGAAGAGTCTTAAATGTATTTATTTACTGTATTTATATCCCGCTCTTCAGCCCTAAAGGCTCTCAGGGCGGTTTACAAAGTCAAAGGCTTTCATGGCCAGCATCCATAGATTTTTGTGGGTTTTTGGGGCCATGTGGCCATGTTCTAGAAGAGTTTACTCCTGACGTTTCACCAGCATCTGTGGCTGGCATCTTCAGAGAATGCTGGCATGGAAGAGAGTGGGGTATATATATACTGTGTGATCCTGGGTAGGGAAGAGTGATTTCCATGTTAATAGTGTGGTATGGTATCTGTTTCCCTGCAGCGTAGCAGAAAGGTTCACTTCTGTAGGCATTTGTAGGTCATCCAGCACAAATCTATGGCCAACTTCTGGCAGATATTGAGCATAGAGTTGTGCTGGAGGACCTAGAGAGTCCTAGAGAGGTCTTCTCTCGGGTTAAAAAAAAACACAGTGTTTTTATTTGCAGTTTTTTCACTTTCATGGGGGTCCTGTGCCCCTAATGCCAGCGAATGCGGAGGGCCCACTGTATAGTCTACACCAGTGATTCCCAGACTCTGGCCTTCCAAATGTTTTGGACTTCAGCTCCCAGAAGCCTCAGTCATCTTGGCCAATGTCCTGGGATCCTGGGAGCTGAAGTCCAAAACACCTGGAAGGCCAGAGTTTGGGAACCAATGGTCTACTCAGACTGGTAGCTGCTCTCCAGGGTTTCAGAGAGGAGTCCATGAAGAGCTTTTAGAAGACACCCAACAATGAGATTTTGAACTCGGTGCGGCTGTCACGCCAAACAATCCTTCTGCCTTTCTCTCTAGCGCCATTGTCTTGACATGTACAGCACTGGGTAAATTTACAGTGCTGTATAAATAAAGTGTAATAATAATAATAGTAGTAGTAGTAGTAGTAATAACAAAGGGAGGAAGAGGCAGGGATGGGGAGCAAATCCTGGGCCCTGAGGTGAAGCGCGATGGGGGGGGGAAATCTGTTGCCATGTGGAAACTTCTCTTATTTTGTTTTGCCAGATAAATGGGACAGTTTTATAAAAGAGACTGAAGATATCAACACCCTGAGGGAATGTGTGCAAATTCTGTTTAACAGCAGATATGGTGAGTGGGCGCGAAACGGCTGTTTGTCATCTGCAGCGCTTATGGCTCGCATGGCGTTACGGAACGAACAAGTGGGTGTGTTTTTTAAGGTGCTTTTTTTTTCTTGTTTAAATGCTGCCAACGCAAGTAGATGCCATATGCTCTGCGTCCTTTCTGTTAATTGCTTCCTTGGCATGGCGCATTTGAGTTGTGCAGCTTCTAATTAAGGTAGTCCTCTTCGGTTTTGAACGTCCCTTTTATCAAACAGTCAATTGATAATTGCCCTGATGGGTGACACCTTCTGCCAACCCTCCTCCATGGAGGGTTGGCAGCCAAAACTGTTAGGATGGCATCCATGAAGAAAACAGTACCCTGTATTGGAAGTGGTCCTCCTGAGGTTGTCTAGACTACAACTCCGAACTTCCTTGCCCTGGCGAGGGCTGATTATCCATTCCTCCTTTGTGGGTTCAGAGCAATAGCGATAGCATATACATTTCTATTTCTCACCATTTTGGAGACATAGGCCTGTTCCAGATTGCCAAAATAAAGCTGCTTCGGGTCTCTTTGGAGGTATGCTGTTTAAATGGTGCATGGGTCCTAAGAGTCCGGAGGTTGCGCCAAAGCCACACTCCATTCCTAAGCATTGGAGGGCCGCTTTGGTGCAGTGTCCGGATTCTTAGGGTGCATGCATCATTTAAATAGCATACCTCCAAAGAGACCAAAAGCAGCTTTATTTTGGCAGTCTGGAACAGGCCATAGATTCCCAGTCTCCTAACTGAGCCAAGTATCATAGAATCCTAGTGTTGGAAGAGACCCAAAGGGCCATCCAGTCCAACCCCCTGCCATGCAGAAACTCTCAATCAAAGCACCTCTGCCTCAGCCTCTGTTTAAAAACCTCCAAGGAAGGAGACTCCGCCACACTCTGAGGAGAAGACCTATGCTTTCTGCTCTACTTCTGAGACAACATCTGATTGCTACCCCAATATAGCAATAGCATTCACATATCTATACCATTTCATACTGAACTCAGCATTCTCAAAGTGGTTTACAATCTGTAAGCCAATTGCCTCCAACCTATGAAAGGATGAAAGGCTGAGTCAAGCTTGGAGCCCCTGGGATCGAACTCAACCTTGTGGTTGGAGGACTGGCATTTAACCACTGTGTGACCAGGGCTGCTTCAATCCCAAAGTGCTACACCATGAGGACCCTGTCCTCTTTACTGGCCTTGATCATGGGAGTTGCTTTCTCTGTGCATAAAGATAGTATTGTCCCCTTCCTATTTTAGGTTTTGACTCTCTGAGGGAGATTGGGAGGTGGAACTGGATACCCTGGATACAGCTTCAGATCTTAGGCCTGTTACAGACTGCCCAAATAAAGCTGCTTCGGGTCTCTTTGGAGGTATGCTGTTTAAATGATGCATGGGTCCTAAGAGTCCGGAGGTCGCGCCAAAGCCACACTCCGTTCCTAAGCACTGGAGCGCAGCTTTGGTGCAGCTTCCAGATTCTTCGGATGCATGCATCATTTAAACAGCATACCTCCAAAGAGACCCCAAGCAGCTTTATTTTGGCAGTCTGGAACAGGCCTTGGTTTTTCTCTTTCTGTACTTTGCTATATACCACCAACTTGCACTATATAAGAGTATGACGCCTGCTTTCGAAAGCCGTTTTGTAAACATGAATAGTCTCAATACAGAAACTTCTGCTGTTGCAGTTGTATACATTTACAGATATAAATAAAGCTTAATAATAATAATAATAATAACTTGCAAGAAGGTTTTTACAGAAGACCAAGTTGCAAAGCCGCAGTTAATCAAGTTCTGACTCGTCTTACTCCTAAACGTCGAATGTGGTTTCTCTTTCAGCCGAAGCCTTGGGTCTAGATCACATGGTCCCTGTCCCGTACCGAAAAATTGCTTGCGACCCAGAGGCAGTCGAAATCATTGGGATTCCTGACAAAATCCCCTTCAAAAGGCCATGCACTTATGGAGTCCCGAAGCTCAAGCGCATATTGGAGGAGAGGCACCACATCCACTTTGTAATTAAAAGGTACTTGGATAACCTGAGCTGTATAAGGGATGCAGACGGCAATGGGCAAAATAAAACCCACTTGGTTTTGAAATAGCCTTTGTAAGTGAACCTAGGTACCTTTACATTGCTATACAATTTCAGTGCTATCATTCCAGATTAACTGCCATGGAAACATGCAACAGTATCCTGGTGTTTGCACCTTGGGAAGGAACTAGACTCAAGTCTACGAAAGCTTATGCTAGTCTCAAAGGTGCTACAAGATCCCTTTGCATACTGATTTTCCGGATTAATGGGGTTATCTGTTGGAATATAAAGTCAACGCTCCACATTTGCAGCTTTGACTTTGGCAGATTGGGTTATTCACGGATTTTATTAATATCTTCTTTCTAGGAAGCTCGGGGTCCTCCTGTGCAACTCTGCTGTCAATGTCCACCAGACGTTGCATTGGAGGACCCAGAGATTCCTAGAGAGAACACTTCTAGGGTTTTGCAGGTCCTCCATTGCAATGCTATTTTCCTTTGCTTCGTTCTTTAGATCCTTTGTTACGTGCTCCTAAATTTTACCCTTGACTTATCCATGGGTTATATCATTCATTCATTCATTCATTCATTCATTGGTATGACATTTGTGTATAGTATATGTAGACATATTAAAAGTATAGTGAGCTGTCAGCAGTAGAGATTGATGCTTCTTATGTCAGCTGGTTAGTGAATCCATTCCATGTTTTAGCCCAAACTTTAAATGTGTTAGTTGTGTTTAACAGGTTCAATACTATAGTTAGTGCCTTTATGTTTGGGTTAGAACTTGGAATTGAGTCACTGATCCATCGACATGGAAGCCAGCACCCCTCACAAGGTGTCAAGCTTCATGCAAGTTTTGTGGTATTATATAGTCATTTCAGGAGTACCAGTTATTGGAAAAATTACCTATAATTAACGTAATGTGTAGTTTGATCCTAACATAGCCTTAAAAGAAATTACATTAATTTATAAAGGAAGTTAGATCAATCTGCAGCTGGTGGTCACAGGATCTGAATAGAACCTCCATGTTTGCAGGCTGTATATCTCTGACTATGCAATGACTATATTCCTGACTAGTGTTCTTAACATCTCCCCCATTCTTCTTCCTTCCATCTGAATTGTTTTGCATTCCTTTACAGGATGTTTGATGAAAGAATTTTTACAGGTAGGTGAGACATTTTCTTGACATCTTCCTGTGGCGGAAAAATGCTTCCTGGCGCACTTTTGTGTATCTTGGTGAAACAGAGAATTATATATGTGAAGTATTTATTTACTATAGTTTTTTGTGGGGGTTTTGGGCTATGTGACCTTGTTCTAGAAGAGTTTATTCCTGACATGTCGCCAGCATCTATGGCTGGCATCTTCAGAGAATGCTGGCATGGAAGAGAGTGGGGTGTATACATGTACATACTGTGTGACCCAACTTTCTTCCATGCCAGCATTCTCTGAAGATGCCAGCCACAGATGCTGGTGAAACGTCAGGAATAAACTCTTCTAGAACATGGCCACATCGCCCGAAAAACCCACAAAAAACTATGTATTCCGGCCATGCAAGCCTTTGTTTGGGAGACTTTACATGTAACAGTATAGTTGGAAGCTCTGGATTCAAAGCGCTCCAACCTCATGCACTCTCTTCCCTTTTTCATGTGGTCAGAAAGAAAAGATTGGAAGTGTCTTCTTCCATTCTAGATCAACCACAGTTTACACACCTTTAACCAGACCCTAAACTGTGCTTAATCCTAACTGTGGTTTGGTGACACAAACCACCTTCAGAATTCATATTTGAAGTTGCCCTGTTACAATTAAACTGTTGTTAGAGTTAACCATATTTGGTTGGATTTGGGTAATGTAATATAATCAGAACTAGGTAACTGAGGCCTGTTCCAGACTGCCAAAATAAAGCTGCTTGGGGTCTCTTTGGAGGTATGCTGTTTAAATGATGCATGCACCCTAAGAATCCGGAAGCTGCACCAAAGCTGCCCTCCAGTGCTTAGGAATGGAGTGTGGCTTTGGCGCGACCTCCGGACTCTTAGGACCCATGCATCATTTAAATAGCATACCTCCAAAGAGACCTGAAGCAGCTTTATTTTGACAGTCTGGAACAGGCCATAGGTTTCAAGGAAGCGTTCCCAGGCGTTACATGATTGTTATCGAATGTTATTTTAATTGGTTGTCTGCCTTGTTTTATTGAATGCCAACATGTACTAATATGTATGATATTTAATCATTTCCATAGAATGTACGCCATAGGCAAGTTTATTTTATCTATTTTATCTATTTTGATTGATTCTATGTACAGCGCTGTGTAAATTTACAGCACTATATAAATAAAGTTTAATAATAATAATGGATATCCTATGGGTGTGCAAGAGGAACATGCGTAAAATCAGAAATTACTGTGGTTCAGCAGAACACTAAGTTAACAACGTTATGCAACAGACCAGCTTAATGTAGAAGAGCTGAGATATTCGAAGGGCATCCAGTTTGTAACCCAAATACCAAATTTCATCTTTTTTCTGCAGTGTAATAGAATATTTAGAGCCTCATCCGTGGCCAATGAAGTGTGTGAAATGCGGTGGAAAGGATTTGGCCTTTTGCTTTTTAATGTTGGGTTGGATGCCCATATCACTTTCCAGCGCAACTTTGGGGCAATTCCTACTCGCTCTATTGACAACTCTATTGATTACTAAAACAATTGGGAAATGACACCTTTGGGAGAGGAGGAATTTTGCCTCTTAAGTGAGGGATGGGAAACCATTTTGCTGTGAAGACCCCTGTTTCGTTGTAATTTGTTGGGGGCCAATGCCAACAGTAGATGGGATCAGAGCCAAAGGCCAACGTGGCTGAAACTGAGCCAAAGTGGCTGGCATTTGCAAAGTGGATGGCATCCTTACGTTGGTAATTCCTGGATTCTCTTCTGTAATGATACCCGACAAACATTTTTCCTTACTTCTTTTCTTTATGTTCTTTTCTAATGTTCTTAAACAGGAAGTAAATTTACCAAAGATTCAACAAAGATTGAGCCATCCAGCCCTTCTGGGGAAATCTCTCCTGAACCGCACAGAATGGCATTTCTTGATCTAGCAGGGACTTCACAGACGAATCATAGGTAAAAAAGTCATTTTATCCTCTCCTTCCAGAGTGTGGTGGAGTCTCCTTCCTTGGAGGTCTTTAAACAGAGGCTATATGGCTATCTGTTGGATATGCTTTGATTGAGATTTCCTGCATGGCAGAATGGGGTTGGACTGGATGGCCCTTGGGGTCTCTTCCAACTCTATGATTCTATGAACCTCCAAGGCAGCACCACCTTCCACTATTGAACAGCTCTTACTGTTAGGATGTTGTTCCTAATGTTGAGGTGGAATCTCTTTCCTTGTATGTGTTAGGTTTCTAGCAGACATTTCTAAGTATCTCTTCATCCCACAAATCCATATGATGGAGCCATGACAGTTAAAGCAATATCGAGCTGCTGTAATTGTGTAGTGTGTGCAGCCTTTGATAAAATAGACCTTTGGTTCAATCCCAGTATCAGCCTTTGTGAATTAGACTTGGATAAACCAGGTATAACACTGTCGCCCAGCCTTGAACCTGATAGCCGCCACACAACATGTGCAAAACTGGCATTTAACATAGCATTTAACAAAAATGTACTTGAGGACAAGCAGTATAAATATTTCACTATTTCTGCATTTTGGAGGGGGAAATGAATATAGCAATGTGTTTTACTATCATCTAATGATGTGCCCTTTTGTTGTATTATGTCTTTCATCCCTGCTTTGACTGTGCAGCATCTAGCAATGTTGCACAAAGCATTTTATAAGTGAAAAGTCGATGATATTCATTTCCTTTGCCAGGTCTGAAAAGTGCACTGTCGCTGGGGACTCTGAACCAGGTAAGTTATGCACAACGACTGCCCTCTTGGTAGGTACTCTTTTAATGGCAGAGAAAGTAGCTGATCATTGTGAAGTCGAAGGCTCTCACGGCTAGCATCTATAGTTTTTTTGGGCTATGAGGCCATGTTCTAGAAGAGTTTATTCCTGATGTTACGCCAGCAGCTGTGGCTGGCATCTTCAGAGAATGCTGGCATGGAAGAGAGTGGGGTATATATACTGTATATACCTGTGATGGTGAACCTTTTACAGCAACCCAGACCCCACTTATTTATTGCAAAGTGCCACATCCCTTTGGCTTTCTAGTAAGAAACTCTGGCAAACTCTGTGTGAGGGAGACAGCATGTGTGCCCACAGAGAAGGCTCTGAGTGCCACCTCTGGCACGCATGCCATAGGTTCGCCATCACTGGTATATACCATCATAGAGCTGGAAGAGACCACACCAATGTACTGTATATACCAACAGTATATACACCCCACTCTTTTCCATGCCAGCATTTTCTGAAGATGCCATCCATAGCTTCTGGTGAAACCACCAAGGCCACCACCAAGGCCCTCTCAATGACACAGGTATGATTTTGCCACGGTTTATCCTACTGAACAGTTCAGTCCCCAAAAAGGCTTTTCTTGCAACAAGAACATTAAATACTAGTTTGCATCCTGTTACCAAAAGGCTTTCCTTCACCCTAAAGCAGTCTGATCGCCCCCAAAACATGGCAGAAGGTCATGTGCCACTCGCAGCTATAGGATGCCCTTTTTGCATCCCTACATGAGGCAATCCCAAAAGAGAGAGGCCAGTCATGTTAGTCAAGTATTGAGCAGCTTCTTATGTTTCTTGTAGTTGGTTCACTTTTCTTATTGCTGGTTCATTTTTCCTTGGCAGGTACTTCAGGAGAACTGGGAGGCATTAAACGCATCAAAATAGAACCAGATGAAGTAGACATCATTCAGATCACTGTTCCAGGTATCAACTGCAAGTATCTTTTGGTGATGCTGTCAAGATTTAAGACCATGTTTCGATTAATAATACAACCTGTTGCATTCCTCTGAGTGCTTGTTATGCCCCAAACCCTGGATGTGCCAATGCATTTAGGCCATGGTGGGGATTATGTGGGCCCCTAGATGTTGTTGGACTACATATCCCAGCAACCTTTTAGCAAGTATAGCCAGTAGAGAGGAATGCTTGGATTGCAATCTAATAATATTATTTGGGGAGGAGGTCTGCATGGTTCCCACTACCTCTGTAGGTATTGTCAATGCTGCATTTCACTCTGAGCACAGAGGCTGCTTCATCCAGGCATCCATCTTGGGCTGAAATATACACCCTTCTCAAAGGATCAAGTCACAAATCCTAAACCGTATCCTGAGCAGAGTTTGGAAAAGTTCCTTTTTGGGAACCCTACTCAGTATCCTTCAGCCAGCATAGCCAACCGAGGGTTTTGGTTATGACCGCTCTGATGTCTTATTAGCCGATCATTCTTTGTAAGATCATGTCCAACTTCTTGTCAGCCTTTACCACAATTTGGAGTAGATAATTATTCCTAACTAGAGCAGAGCCACTGAATTTATCTGTACGTTGATTCATCATTCAGCATTTAATTCAATGGATTTACTCTAGTGGGATTAACCTATAGGATTCCAGAAGTGCAGCTAGTACAAAGGGTATTCAAGTTGATTGGAGTAAATTGAGCAACAGTACTGATTGGAAATAGCAAAGCGGCCTGAATAAGGCCAGAAACCTTTCTCGCATCCAAAGGCAGATGTCTTGATTTGTTTCCCAAAAGGATCTTTTCCAAGCCTGCGCTAGCATATCAGGGAGAAGTCTGTGTATTTCATGGTATATCTATGCTTTCTGCATATGACACCAGTGGAATGCAAGTCCGTGTCTTACATTGCGTAGGACCCGGCTAGAAATGGCAGACTCTAGCGGTGAGTGGAAGCAAAATGGGGCCGTTGAGAAATGAGGGGAGGAATTTCAAGGTTTGTACCATCAGAAACCAGTGAAGCTTGGTGAGAAGATCTAGGGATCTGGGGGCTAAATGAGCTGGCAAAGCTGAAACACCCCCATGCATACCCAGTGGCGCCAATTGCTCAGTGTCGCTTGTGGGGAGGAGGATGGGACTGAACATGCCAGAAGCGGGTATGGTTGGCTCATTTGAAGCCTGAGCAGGAGCATTCTCCACACTGGGATAAGATTGTATTGGATGGCAGAGATACCTCTTTGTGATATTTATTGTATTTACAAAGAGTCAGATACTAGAAGGAAAGAGGTATTTCTGCAGCAAGTTTCATTGTCTCTGATCCAGAAGGACATTTAGAAACTTCTAGTCGATCTCTGAGTGATTTGCTCCTTAAAACAGAAACATTTGAGCAAAGGTTTGGGGCAGCTCAGCTGGACAGTTTTGGAGTTCGTGCGTTAAAATCTCTGATCTGTAGGTCTTGTAGTTGCAGATTCTGGTCACATTATGATTTATGGCAGCCTTCTGGAGTTGGTTGCACTATAGTTCCCATTATACCCACCTTATCTGGATTGCAGGGGGCTAATGGGAATTGTGATCCAGAACAACGGAGAATAACAGCCAAGTCTCTTGTGGCGCCTTTAAGACTCAACGGTTTCTTTTAGGATGAGCTTTCAAGTATCGCGATCCATTTCCTTTGACGCATGGAATATGACATTCAAGCCACAAGTGCATGTGCGCAATGGGCATCAGAGGTGGGCAAAGGGGATTCCATGGACTTCCCTTGTAAAGTCATTAATGCCTTCTTTCACAGCTTATTGTAGTGAGTTCCAGTTGTTGCTTTTTTGCTATGTGAAGAAATGACAGTTGTCTTTCCACATTTACGGCTTTGACATCTGCAGATTTGATTAATAATATGCCCTCTTTAGGAATCTCTAGGGTCCGCAACGCAACTCTGTTGGAAATTGACCATAGAGTTGTGCCGGAGGACTGAGAGGTTACTAGAGAAAACACTTCTCTAGGCATTTGTAGGTACTCCAGCGTGATTCTGCAACCAACCTCTGGCAGATGTTGACCCCAGAGTTGCACTGGAGGACCTAGAGCAGTGATGGCGAACCTATGGCACGCGTGCCAGAGGTGGCACTCAGAGCCCTCCCTGTGGGCACATGTGCCATCATCCCAGCACAGAGTTTGCCAGAGTTTGTTACTAGAAAGCTTTAGGGACATGGCACTTTGCAATAAATAAGTGGTTTTTGGGTTGCAGTTTGGGCACTCGGTCTCTAAAAGGTTCACCATCACTGACCTAGAGATTCCTAGAGAGGTGTTCTCCCAGGTAAAAACATAGCCCTTTTTTTTACTTGCGGTTCTTCCACTTTCATAGGGATCTTGTGCCCCTAACCCCAGCGAATGTGGTAGTCCAACTCTACATCCTTTTGCTTTCTTGAATTTCCCAGCTTCGTAGCATGACAACAATCCTCCCCTGTATAGAATAAAGGTGAAAAGCATCTCCCTCCACACCATCCACCTGCTCATAGGAAAGCATAACATTCACCCAGGGATAGTATCATTGGACAGTCTTGGTTTTTCTCCCCTTAACAGATCGATCGCCCCGTTCTGATGAAATGCGCGACGCGGTAGCCAATCACGTGAATCTGGATGTGCGCGACAGGCTG
>NC_056532.1:1549817-1618070 GCF_019175285.1 Sceloporus undulatus | reverse complement strand
CACAGGCTGGCAGGTGATTGGTCACTCCTCCGCGGTTTGGTCCTCTCAAACGCCACATCTGCCCAGCTGCGAGAGACCCTTGGATGGACAGGCTTAAGCCTTTTGCACTTGAGAGAATCCCAGCATAGTGAACCTTTGGGAGGAAAACAACAGATTCTCTGTAGAGGGTTGTTCCTTTTAAAACCGTTTTAACTGGACATGGCTTTTCGATACCCCTATGTCAGTGATGGCGAACCTGTGGCACGCGTGCCAGAGGTGGCACTCAGAGCCCTCTCTGTGGGCACACATTGTGTTGGCCTAGCACAGAGTTTGGTTCTTATGAAAGCCAGATGGACGTGGCACTTTGCAATAAATAAGTGGGTGTCTGGGTTGCAGTTTGGGCACTCGGTCTGTAAAGGTTCACCCTCACTGCCCTATGTTTACAACGGGGAGCAGGGGAGGGGATCCTGTGCATTGGTTTCTCACGGGTTGCAAAATAAATATCTCCATTTGGACATTAAGCAGTGGTTCCAAACTTTGTCCTCCGATGTTTTTGGATGTCCGCTTCAGAATTCCTGATGGTTGGCAAGCTGGGTAAGCCTTCTGGGAGTTGAGTCACAACACCCTGGAGGACCAAAGTTTGAAAAACCACCGATCTAGAGTTTCTTACGAAGCCTGAAACTTACACAGAATGCTTCCTCTAGCAGCAGGGAATATGATTAAAAGAAGCTTTATGAACTTTAGCCCTGTTAAATGGTGGCTTTTCTTTCTGCTTTCCGAGAAAAGGACCAACAAAAACCTGCAAACGGGGAGAACCAGGTGGACAACAAAAGGTGAGTGTATCTGCTTTCTGAAGTGGTTTTCATCGTAAGATTTATACCTAAGCAGTGTCAGGGTGAGTATAAAGGTGGGACAACCAGTTTGTTAAAAGAAAATAATCCATGTGCCGACACCATGGACACTTTTGGTCTCTCTTTGCCATGACTCTGCCCACAACCATTAGGTTTTAAGTTTGCATGCTTACCTATTTTTTACCTTCCATGGCTTTTTAAGTGTTGTTTTCTGTATTGTTCTTGTTAGTTAGAAGCTACCCTGTGAAAATATGTTAATAAATTATTTAAAATTAAAAAAACAATAGTGGCCTGTTCAGACCGCAAAATAAAGCTTCTTGGGGTCTCTTTGGAGGTATGCTCTTTAAATGACGCATGGGTCCTAAGAGTCCGGAGGTTGCGCCAAACCACACTCATTCCTAAGCGTGGAGGGCAGCTTTGGTGCCGCTTCTGGATTCTTAGGACGCATGCATCATTTAACAGCATACCTCCAAAAGACCCCAAGCAGCATTATTTTGGCAGTCTGGAACAGGCCCGTATTTTACATATCTCTGTGTTGGTCCTTTTCTTTTCCAGATGGCATAGGTGATGTTTTAAGTCAACTGAGGAAACAAGTTGAAATTTTGTTCAATGCAAGATACGGTGAGATACTTGGCTTCTTATATTTGAATTCCCTACTCGGCCTCCCTGCCTACTTCCCTCTGCCATCCCTTTAGGGCTTCTTGTTCTAAGGTTTCCACCAGCCGTTCAAAGTAGAGTTCTTTCACTGGGAACAGTTAAGAAGAGTCGGAGTTTCATTTGTTTTGGGGTGATGTAGTGGGAAATCATCCAAGAGTAATGGCTTGGATTTCATGACCTAAAAGGTCCTTCAGACTCTGTGTGTTGTTGTGTGTACTTCAAGTAAGCCCTTTCTTAGGTGAGAGTAAGTGTTTGAAGATAAGAGGAGGGCAAAGGAAGAAGTCGGATAGTAGTAATAAGAAAAGAAGACAGTAAGAAGAACAATAGATGAGATGAAGGTAGGAATAGTCAGGAATGAGAGGCTAGAAGGATAGGAGAATAGGAGACAGGTGGTGGCAAATGTGGTGGAAGTGGTGGTAGTGGAATGGGTAGGTTTCAAGTAACTAACGAGTAGTTGTATAAATATACTGATGATGAAAGATGGATAATATGGGGAGATGTGGAATAAAGGCCTGTTTCAGACTGCCAAAATAAAGCTGCTTCGGGTCTCTTTGGGGTATGCTGTTAAGTGATGCTGCATCCTAGAATCCAGAGCTGCACCAAGCTGCCCTCCAGTGCTTAGGAATGGAGTGTGGCTTTGGCGCAGACCTCCGGACTCTTAGGACCCATGCATCATTTAAATGACATACCTCCAAAGGACCCCAAGCAGCTTTATTTTGGTCTGTAACAGGCCAAAGAAGGCTTCCTGGATAGAAATATAAATGGTTAAACATAATCGATTGCAGTAAACTATTTGAGCTAACCTATTATGATACATTGTGCTATATTGTGATATAATAGTATTGATTGCTCGTTGTTTTGTAAGTATTAATGTGAATGAATGTATGGAATGTATCAATATATATATATATATATATATAAAAGTAGCGCTGTCTTATAGTGCCCTATCGCAGGGTTTTGTTGGCAAGCTTTATTCACCAATGGGTTTCCATAGCTGTATGGGGGTTTGAGCCCTTTTTTCTCAGTTCTAGACCACATTCAACCACTACCTGGTTTCATCATCCTATGATACATAGGTTAAGGAGAGTACTTAGAATCTTATGAGAGCCAGTGTTGTGTAGTGGTTTGAGTGTCGGACTAGGACACAGGGTCCGATTTCAAGCTCTCCATGGAGCTAAGGCAAGTCATATGCTCTCAGCCTCAGGTGAGGCCACGACAAACCTCTCTGAAAATCATGCCAAGAAAACTCCTGATAGATTCACCTTAGGGTTGCCATAAGTCTGAATGACTTGAAGGCACACAAAGCACAACAAACTTGGAATTCTCTGCCAGCGGCTCTAGTTCCTCACCAACATAACCCCGGATTCCATAGGATGCAGCCATAGCAATTAAAGTAGAGTCGTAGCCCTATAACGTTGTGGTGAGAAAGGGCCACAAGACTTCTGGTTGTACATCGATATCTGATAATCGTAGGTCATGTGGAATGTCCTTGCTGACGTTGTGTGCTTGCTTTTGCAGCTAAAGCCATAGGAATTCTGAGCCGGTCAAAGTCCTATTCCAAATTCTTGATGTATCCAGAGACCTCTTTGTCGTGGCTTCCAGACGGCATCTTACTTCGGCGGCCCAAACTGCTTTGGGATTGCAAAGCTAAAAAAGATTTTCCAGGCAAGCAGCAGCATCCGGTTTGTCATCAAGGGTAAGGTCGAAACCAAACTTTGCTTCTCGCTCTGGCTTAGTCAATCTTCTTTATCCTTGATATATGTAGTCGGGGGGGATCAGGAGCCCACCTTACTACCCTGGCATCCTGTCCCACCTCTGATGCTCTGAAACTTCACAGTATATAAAGACACTACAGCATAGAAAACGCCATTTCAAGCCCCTCCAGCAATTGAAATCTTGTAATGTAAGTTACCATTTTAAAACAGGGCTGGGCAGCTGTGGCCATTCAGATTGTTTTGGATGATGACTCCCACAATTCCTGTTATGCTAGGCATAACAGATGGACGTTGTAGCAACAACATCTGGCTACCACCAATAGGAGGCTTTCAATAATACGTCTTTCCCTGAAAACAAGACACTGTTATATATATATATATATTTCAAGAAGACACACTATGGCTTATTTACAGGGGATGTCTTATTTTATTTAGTACGGCACAGCACTCTACATTATTCAAATAATGTTAAGTCGTCTTCTTCGGGACATCGTCATAAGTTTCCAAACCCGGAATTCCCTCCTGAATCTCTCGCAACTCCGTTTCCTTAGGGACCATTGGCCCCAATCTTTCCGCTCCTTTCTCTTCTGCCCATGTCTTATTTCGGGTATGGCTTATATTGCGCAAATGCTTAGGAATCCTGCGTACGGCTTTATTTATGGGTATGTCTTATTTTTTGGAGAGAGAAAACAGGATAGTTAAAAGAACAGCCAGAAACTTATTCAGTTCAAAGAAGACTTTAGCAACCAGATCTTCTAACATAAAAAAAAAGCCTCACTAATGCCTTCTTTGAAGCTCTAAAAAGTTCCACTTCCCTGCTCTCAAGTCATTCCGTTTTTCTAATACATTATGGAGTCATAGAATCGTAGGTGGAAGAGACCTAAATGTGTGTTTCCCCCCCATTGCAGAATGTTGAATGTTACAAGCAATATTCTGATCAGTGATGGCGAACCTATGGCACGCGTGTCCAGAGGTGGCACTCAGAGCCCTCTCTGTGGGCACATGTTGCCATCACCCAGCACAGACTTTGCCAGGGTTTGTTACTAGAAAGCAGGGGCATGGCACTTTGCATAAAATAAGTGGGTTTTGGGTTGCAGTTTGGGCACTTGGCCTAAAAGGTTCACCATCACTGTTCTAGATGCCTTGGTTTATAGCCCGAAAGGTTCTGCAGTTATTTTGGAAGGTCCAGTCCCCAGCATCTCTTGCTCTGGTTCGAAAGGTCTCATTGGAAGCCTAGATAGCCACTACCAATCATTAGGACCGTACTGAGCTAGATGGATAATGGTCATCACATAGGCTCTCCTTTTTCGTGGGAATGGGCATAACTTGGTTGTAGGTTATGTGTGTCCTTCACTTACAAAAGTTCCTAGTCTTGGGATTTGCAGTTATAGAATGGATTACATAATCATAGAGTTGGAAGAGATCCCAAGGGCCATCCAGTCCAACCCCATTTTGCCACGCAGAAACTCACAATCAAAGCACTTCCGACAGATGGCCATCCAGCCTCTGTTTAAAAGAACCAACCCTGCGTGAGATTAATAAATATATAAACGTCCCAGCCTTAATCTTTGGCATCTCAGCAGGGCTGGGAAATGCAATGTCTGAAATGTTGGTGATCTGCTGCCAGTCCATGAAAATGATACAGACCTAAATGAATCATTGATTTGCCTTAGCATACGTTTTCCCATTTTTATGCTGATGACTATTTTTCAGACCAGAACTTCTCGCAGAAGAGTGAAGGAGACGGCTTCTGACAGTCAGGAGAACAGGTAAGAAAAAATAGTGAGACGTTTGTGGGCATTCAGAGGTTGACGCTTTAATTATGGCATAAGCTTTTGTGGACCAGAACTCACTCATCAGATGCCTGGCAGGTGCATACATGCCTCATTTACCAAAGCCCCGACAGAGAAGCTCCTTTTTACACATTCGTTTTATGCCCCAACCCTGATTTCCTTTTTATGGTAGCTGAACATTTTTAGCAGCTTCAGCATTGGCAAGATAGTGAATAATGGCTGGGAGAAAAACACAGGCCTTTCAGTATTAGGTTGCCAACAGAATATCGCAGTAAACAATGCAATAAAGATGCGATTGCTGTGTTACAAAAAAACGAAAGAGGCGCGTCTTTAAACAGTGTCTGAACAATTCTGGAAACACATAAAAAGGAGACAAAGGGATAAGACTCTATCTCTTGTGTTGCCAGTTCATGAGAGAGACTCAGTGAACGTCTTGTGGGGAAGAACCTGTAAAAAGACCAGATTTCAAGGTAAGAATTCAGATGGCCTGTCCAGGGGCCCCATCATCACAATGTCATCTAGTTTTGAATGATTTGACACAATATGTTTGTTCTGCATTTCTCTATTGGTTTTTCTGGATAAATTGGCCCAGTAATACTGTGTGACAAACTCAAAGCTGGGTTGGGGGTGTCCCGTTCCACCCAGTACACAAACCCTGACTTGCAAGGATGCCACAAATGGCAACAGACCAGTGAAGGATGCTGGTGACTCTCCAGCATGGCCAGAACTGCACTGGGGAAGGTGGTGCAGGCAGACCTAAGAGCAGGGCTGAGAGCAGTGATGGTGAACTTTTAGAGGCCGAGTGCCCAAACGTAACCCAAAACCCTTATTTATTGCAAGTGCCATGTCCCTCTGCTTTCTAATAACAAACTCTGTGCTGGTGGTGACGGCACATGTGCCCACAGAGAGGGCTCTGAGTGCCACCTCTGGCACGGTGCCATAGGTTGCCATCACTGGGGCTAGAGCTTTGGGAGAGGCAGGAAAGTTAAAGAGGGAGAGAACACCAGAGGGGGGAGGCAGATAGGATAGAGAGAGCTGGAGGCAGATGGATGGAGAGACCCAGGAAGGGGCTTCTCTAACCATGGAAGCTAGTAGGGTGAGATGCCAGCGAATATCAAGTGTTGTAGGACAATAGGGAAGGACCGACAACTGGAGACCAGGTAGACGGACAAGAGGAAGTTGGGGGGGGACCTGGAAGAAAGAGGTCAGTGGTCAGAAGCACGGGGGAGAGCTGGAGACTAGAGACACAGGAGAGATGGGGGTACAGAAAGAAAGGCAAGTTTTGTGGCTTTCGGCTATGTGGCCACATTCTAGAAGAATTTATTCCTGACGTTCACCAGCATCTGTGGCTGGCATCTTTGAATTCTCTGATGATGCCAGCGACAGGTGCTGGTGAAACGTCAGGATAAAACTTTCTAGGAACATGGCCACATAGCCTAAAAAACCCACAAATAACTATGGATGCTGGCCCTGGAAGCCTTCGACTTCCAACGAAAGGAAAGGCGGCTGGGTTACAGGGCAAAGGGACGAAGCGACAGTGGCCGAAGGAAGGGGAGGACCCTCAAGTCCCTGGATATGAAAGAGGAGATGCCCAACCACACAACGAAGTGGGAAGAAGTTCCAGAGGACTGGAGGAGAAAAGAATGGTTGAAAGTGAGAAATTGAGTTGATGTGCCATAGCCAGGTGGCATGCCCCATGCCCTGGGGAGCAGATAAGGCCTGCGAGGGAATGTTATTTGAAAAGGGGAAATGGGGAGGGTGAGACGAGGCTACGGAGGTTAACGAAAAGACAGAATGGGAAAGGTCTGAGAAGGTACTGGGAACTCAGGGAGAAGATGTAATACTAGTCTCTTAGGAAAGGGACATCTTTGCACTGCTAATACCTTTTGTGTTTATCTATCCTCGGGGATGCGGTTGGGGCAGTGGTTAAATGCTCAGTACTGCAGACACAAGGTTGTGAGTTCAATCCCAGGGCTCTAAGGTTGACTCAGCCTTCCATCCTTTCTAGGTCAGTAAAATGAGTCCCCATCTTGTTGGAGGAATTGTTACAGATTGTAAACCGCTTCGAGAGTGCTGAGTTCATGATATAAGACCATGAATATGTTCACATTGAATATGCCTGGTTTTTCCCTCTTTGCCATCAAGGGACGGCAGGCGTTTTAAGTGGCTGGATGCCATTATTTTCCCGAAAATGTAATAGGATGGATTCTATAATGCAGTCTCTTTTTTCCTTCCTCTTTAGAAAATTTGACACTCGCCTTTCAAGAATAGTATTGCAAACACACTAAGGGAACAGGTTCAAGACCTATTCAATAAGAAGTATGGTGGGAGTATTGTGCGAAGCTTGGGAAAGATGCATTTTTCAGTTACCATTCTCAAAAAGCACCGATGTCATACAATCTTACAGCTGGAGGGCACTATACCTAGTCCACATCCCTACCTCTTCCATCAGCTAAAGCAGTACCAACAGATGGCCATCCAATCTCTGTTTAAAGACTTCCAAGATGGAGAGTCCAAGACAGTCTATTCCACTGTTAGAGAGTTTCCACCACTGCAAAGTAACTTTAGTAAACCCTGCTATACTCTGAGCCACTTTGCAACCTTTGTGGAAATGAACTGGGACACCCGTATCCAAACCCAGTATGCTAACCATTGCATTGTGTTTTCCAGGCGAGGCTTTGGGCATCAAATACCGGTCCAAGTGCCATACAAACGCATCAAAAGCAACCCAGGATCCAGTCATCATAGAAGGGCTGCCTCCGGGAATCCCGTTTCGGAAACCTTGCACCTTGGCTCCCAGAATCTAGAGAGGATAGCTGTGGCAGACAAGATCAAGTTCACGGTAACAAGGTATTTCTCCTCAGGGATGCTGTAGGTTGTGGTTTGTGTGGCTTTCCCCTGTTTGTATCATCCAGCCTTTATTCCTGGATGCCTTCAAGCTGATTTAAACTTCCCACCCTGGAGGCTTTGGAGAGGTTGGAGCTGGCCTGGCTTGCAGGGGACAGCTTCCTCCACCCCGATTTTCATTGATTCCTAGTTGCGGCTCAATTTCCCATTGATCTAGTTGGGACTCGAATTGGTTTCCCCCTTGTTTAGTATTTGTTATTCTAGCTTTACTCTTTTTCCAAACAGCTGATAGCAGTTAAGTAAGGTTTACAGGGCTGTGGGAACCATTGGAAATGAACGGACTGAAAAAGAAGAGACACAAAGAGAAAGCTAGGAAGGAGAGGGGGGAAAGCAAGCGAGGCACTGTGTTTTCAGTCTTAGCGATTTTGCAAGAGGGAAGGAGTGTAGGTTCACTCTTTTCACCATCACTACAGCCCATAATGAAAAGCGTAAACTGCCCCCAGCACACATCACACAAGATCATTGACCATAGCGTTGGAAGGGACGCGCATAGAATCGTAGGTTGGAATAGACCTCAAGGGTCATCCAATTCTACTCCTTGCTGTGCAGGAACTCACAATCAATGCACCCCCAACATATATTAGAAGCTACTATTGTTTATGAGAAGTGAGGTCTTCATAGGAAGCAATGGAGGATTCATAGCTTCTTTAGGAAGAAGATTTTTGTTATTATTGGGTGGGACTACAGCAAGGTGAAAACAGTTAAAGTTTATTCCCAATGTACCACAGTCTGATTCCTGTCTTCTTCATACCCTCATAGCAACTACTTACTGTCTAAACATGCACAGTAATTATTTTACTTCAAACATAAGCCGTTCCAGATGTCAAAATAAAGTCGCTTGGGTTCTTTGGAGGTATGCTGTTTAAATGATGGCTGCATCTAAGAAGCCGAAGCGGACCAAGCTGCTTCAGTGCTTAGGAATGGAGTTGTGGCTTTGGCGCGACTTCCGGATTTATGGACCCATGCATCATTTAAACTAGCATACCCAAAGAGACGAAGCAGTTTATTTGGGCAGTCTGGAACAGGCAATAGATTGTAGAGGGATCCAGTCCAACCCTGCCATGCAATGGTGTCATGTCTTGTTTTAGCTAAAGACTGACTCGGATGGGCAGTTAATAACATCCAGATTCCAACATCCATCTTTGATACTGCCTTCAATTTTACTGACGTGGAAACTATGCCAGATTTTCTTGGCAAGATTTATTCGGGGGGGGGGAAGGTTGGCACGAGAGAGGCACTTGCCCAAGGTGGTTTCAGTGGCTGAGGACATTTCAGAGCGATGATATTCTGGAGTCCTAGTCCAGCACTCAAAAACACTTTGCATGGTGGCTGTCTGAGTAATGTAACGACAATCCAGTTCTCTAGCCCAGAGTCTGACTATATCTTTGTGGTTGTGCAGCCCTGAGCTTTACCAATACTGCAGAAGTCCCATATTCTGCCTTTGTTCCAGAAACAATTCCTGTTCTTTTTCTTTTGCAGAACTTTTCAAGGACTCATTCCTAAACCTGTAAGTGCCCATGCCTTGGCAAAAACCGCTGTGATATTTTTGGGAATGATAAATGATGCTGATGTTCTGTGACTGTTTGAAAGAAAATGAAGAGCAGACTACTGAATGATTTCTAAGATATTTCCAACTGTCTTGTGATATGAGCCTTAGCGGCCTGCTTGCGTCCTGAAACAGGGAAACGTTGCCAGGTTGGTTCTTGGGGTTTTCTTCTAATGATGGGTTGATGCCAGTTCTAGGAGGCACAACTTTTGGCTCTGACTATGAATCAAACCGTCTGAAAGATCTCTTCTTCCATCTCTTGCTCTCTTCTTCACTCTCTCGCACACACATGACGATTCCCATTGCATTTGTGAAAACAGGTTGGTTTTAAACCTGCTTTTATATGCAAAGGATCAGGAAATAGTTGTGAAACAAGCTGGCACTTTATGTTAAAATGAAAGTAAAAAGTCTCATTAATTGGATGTACGGTGCTGCGTTATGAGTATATAAAACGGTATGTGCTTTGTCTAATAAAATACAGAACTAGATATAACACACATAACAAACCATTATTATTATTATGCCTTATAAGCAACAAATCTTATATTCTTATTATATTAAAAGCATATTATATTATTATTATATTTTTTGTGGTGAGAAAGGGCCACAAGACTTCTGGTTGTACATCGATATCTGATAATCGATGGGTCATGTGGAATGTCCTTGCTGACGTTGTGTGCTTGCTTTTGCAGCTAAAGCCATAGGAATTTCTGAGCCGGTCAAAGTCCCGTATTCCAAATTCTTGATGTATCCAGAAGACCTCTTTGTCGTAGGCTTGCCAGACGGCATCTTACTTCGGCGGCCAAACTGCTTTGGGATTGCAAAGCTAAAAAAGATTCTCCAGGCAAGCAGCAGCATCCGGTTTGTCATCAAGAGGTAAGGTCGAAACCACCAACTTTGCTTCTCGCTCTGGCTTAGTCAATCTTCTTTATCCTTGATATATGTAGTCAGGGGGGATCAGGAGCCCACCTTACTACCCTGGCATCACTGTCCCACCTCTGATGCTCTGAAACTCTCACATGTACAGTAATATAAAGACACTACAGCATAGAAAACTCCATTTCAAGCCCCTCCAGCAATTGAAATCTTGTAATGTAAGATTACCATTTAAAACAGGGCTGGGCAGCTGTGGCCATTCAGATGTTTTTGGATGATGACTCCCACAATTCCTGTTATGCTAGGCATAACAGATGGACGTTGTAGGGCAACAACATCTGAAGGCTACCCACAATAGGAGGCTTTCAAATAAATACCGTCTTTCCCTGAAAACAAGACACTGTCATATATATATATATTTCAAGAAGACACACTATGGCTTATTTACAGGGGATGTCTTATTTTTATTAAGTACGGCACAGCACTCTACATTTATTCAAATATAGTTAAGTCGTCTTCTTCGGGAACATCGTCATAAGTCTCCAAACCCGGAATTCCATCCTGAATCTCTCGCAACTCCGTTTCCATTAGGACCATTGGCCCCAATCTTTCCGCTCCTTTCTCTTCTGCGCCTATGTCTTATTTTCGGGGTATGGCTTATATTGCGCAAATGCTTAGGAATCCTGCTACGGCTTATTTTATGGGTATGTCTTATTTTTTGGAGAAACAGGATAGTTAAAAGAAGAGGCCAGAAACCTTATTCAGTTCAAAGAAGACTTTAGCAACCAGATCTTCTAACATAAACAAAGCCTCACTAATGCCTTCTTGAACGCTCTAAAAAGATTCCACTTCCCTGCATCTCAAGTCATTCCGTTTTTCTAAATACATTATGGAGTCATAGAATCGTAGAGTAGGAAGAGACCTAAATGTGTGTTTCCCCCCCATTGCAGAATGTTGAATGTTACAAGCAATATTCTAGATCAGTGATGGCGAACCTATGGCACGCGTGTCAGAGGTGGCACTCAGAGCCCTCTCTGTGGGCACATGTGTCACCACCCCAGCACAGACTTTGCCAGGGTTTGTTACTAGAAAGCCAGAGGGACATGGCACTTTGCAATAAATAAGTGGGTTTTGGGTTGCAGTTTGGGCACTTGGCCTCTAAAAGGTTCACCATCACTGTTCTAGATGCCTTGGTTTATTAGCCAGAAAGAGTTCTGCAGTTTATTTTGGAAGGTCCAGTCCCCAGCATCTCTTGCTCTGGTTCGAAAGGTCTCATTGGAAGCCTAGATAGCCACTACCAATCATTATGGACAGTACTGAGCTAGATGGATCAATGGTCTGATCACATACGGCTCTCCTTTTTCGTGGGAATGGGCATAACTTGGTTTGTAGGTTATGTGTGTCCTTCACTTACAAAAGTTCCTAGTCTTGGGATTTGCAGTTATAGAATGGATTACATAATCATAGAGTTGGAAGAGATCCCAAGGGCCATCCAGTCCAACCCAATTTTGCCACGCAGAAACTCACAATCAAAGCACTTCCGACAGATGGCCATCCAGCCTCTGTTTAAAAGAACCAACCCTGCGTGAGATTAATAAAATTATAAACGTCCCAGCCTTAATCTTTGGCATCTCCAGGCAGGGCTGGGAAATGCAAGTGTCTGAAATGTTGGTGATCTGCTGCCAGTCCATGAAAATGATACAGACCTAAATGAATCATTGATCTGCCTTAGCATACGTTTTCCCATTTTTATGCTGATGACTATTTTTCAGACCAGAACTTCTCGCAGAAGGAGTGAAGGAGACGGCTTCTGACAGCTCAGGAGTAACAGGTAAAGAAAAATAGTGAGACGTTTGTGGCACTTCAGAGGTTGACGCTTTAATTATGGCATAAGCTTTTGTGGACCAGAACTCACTCATCAGATGCCTGGCAGGTGCATACATGCCTCATTTACCAAAGCCCCTGACAGAGAAGCTCCTTTTTACACATTCGTTTTATGCCCCAACCCTGATTTCCTTTTCATATCGTAGCTGAACATTTTTAGCAGCTTCAGCATTGGCAAGATAGTGAATAATGGCTGGAGAAAAACCAGACCTTCAGTATTAGGTCGCAACAGAATGTCCGCAGTAAACAATGCAATAAAGATGCGATTGCTGTGTTACAAATAAACGAAAGCGGACGCGTCTTTAAACAGTGTCTGAACAATTCTGGAAACACATTAAAAAGGAAGACAAATGAGTAAGACTCTATCTCTTGTGTTGCCAGTTCATGAGAGAGACTCCAGTGAACGTCTTGTGGAAGAACCTGTAAAAAGACCAGGATTTCAAGGTAAGAATTCAGATGGCCTGGTCCAGGGCCACCATCATCACAATGTCATCTAGTTTTGGAATGATTTGACACAATATGTTTGTTCTGCATTTCTCTATTGGTTTTTCTGGATAAATTGGCCCAGTAATCCTGTGTGACAAACTCAAAGCTGGGTTGGGGTGTCCCGTTCCACCCAGTACACAAACCCTGACTTGCAAGGATGCCACAAATGGCAACAGACCAGTGAAGGATGCTGGTGACTCTCCAGCATGGCCAGAAACTGCACTGGGGAAGGTGGTGCAGGCAGACCTAAGAGCAAGGGCTAGAGCAGTGATGGTGAACCTTTTAGAGGCCGAGTGCCCAAACTGTAACCCAAAACCCGCTTATTTATTGCAAAGTGCCATGTCCCTCTGCCTTTCTAATTACAAACTCTGGCAAACTCTGTGCTGGGGTGACGGCACATGTGCCCACAGAGAGGGCTCTGAGTGCCACCTCTGGCACGCGTGCCATAGGTTCGCCATCACTGGGCTAGAGCTTTGGGAGAAGGCAGGAAAGTTAAAAGAGGGAGAGAAACACCAGGAGGGGGAGGCAGATAGGATAGAGAGAAGCTGAGAGGCAGATGGATGGAGAGACCCAAGGAAGGGGCTTCTCTAACCATGGAAGCTAAGTAGGGTGAGATGCCAGCGAATATCAAGTGTTGTAGGACAATAGGGAAGGACCGACAACTGGAGAACCAGGTAGACGGACAAGAGGAAGTTTGGGGGGGACCTGAGGAAGAAAGAGGGTCAGTGGTCAGAAGCACAGGGGAGAGCTGGAAGACTAGAGACACAGGAGAGATGGGGGTACAAGAAAAGAAAGGCAAGTTTTTGTGGCTCTTTCGGGCTATGTGGCCACATTCTAGAAGAATTTATTCCTGACGTTTCACCAGCATCTGTGGCTGGCATCTTTGAATTCTCTGATGATGCCAGCGACAGGTGCTGGCGAAACGTCAGGAATAAACTCTTCTAGAACATGGCCACATAGCCCTAAAAACCCACAAATAACTATGGATGCTGGCCCTGGAAGCCTTCGACTTCACAAAGAAAGGAAAGGCGGCTGGGTTACAGGGCAAAGGGACGAAGCGACAGTGGCCGAAGGAAGGGAGAGGACCCTCAAGTCCCTGGACATATGAAAGGAGGAGGCATGCCCAACCACACAACGAAGTGGAAGAAGTTCCAGAAGGACTGGGAGGAGAAAAGAATGGTGAAAGTGAGAAATTGAGTTGATGTGCCATAGCCAGGGGCATGCCCAATGCCCTGGGGAGCAGATAAGGCCTGCGAGGGAATGTTATTTGAAGACAAAGGGGAAATGGTGGAGGGTGAGACGAGGCTACGGAGGTAACGGAAAGACAGAATGGGAAAGGTCTGAGAAGGTACTGGGAACTCAGGGAAGAAGATGTAATACCTAGTCCCTCTAGGAAAAGGGACATCTTTGCACTGCTAAATACCTTTTGTGTTTATCTATCCTCGGGGATACAGTTGGTGCAGTGATTAAATGCTAGTACTGCAGACACAAGGTTGTGAGTTCAATCCCAGGGCTCTAAGGTTGACTCAGCCTTCCATCCTTTCGTAGGTCAGTAAAATGAGTCCCCATCTTGTTGGAGGCAATTGGCTTACAGATTGTAAACCGCTTCGAGAGTGCTGAGTTCACTGATAAGACCAGAATATGTCAATTCTGGTCTTATCAGTGGTCTCTTCCAACTCTATGATTCTATGAATCTATTCTATGAATTGATAGCCTGGTTTTTCCCTCTTGCCATCAAAGAGGACGGCAGCTTTTAAGTGGCTGGATGCCATTATTTTCCCGAAAATGTAATAGGATGGATTCTATAATGCAGTCTCTTTCTCCTCTTCATCTTTAGAAAATTATGACACTCGCCTTTCAAGAATAGATATTGCAAACACACTAAGGGAACAGGTTCAAGACCTATTCAATAAGAAGTATGGTGAGTATTGTGCAAAGCTTGAGAAAGATGCATTTTTCAGTTACCATTCTCAAAAAAGCACCGACTGTCATACAATCTTACAGCTGGAGGGCACTATACCTAGTCCAATCCCTACCTCTTCCATACAGCTAAAGCAGTACCAACAGATGGCCATCCAATCTCTGTTTAAAGACTTCCAAAGATGGAGAGTCCAAGACAGTCTATTCCACTGTTAAGAGAGTTTCCACCACTGCAAAGTAACTTTAGTAAACCCTGCTATACTCTGAGCCACTTTGCAACCTTTGTGGAAATGAACCTGGGACACCCGTATCCAAACCCAGTATGCTAACCATTGCATTGTGTTTTCCAGGCGAGGCTTTGGGCATCAAATACCCGGTCCAAGTGCCATACAAACGCATCAAAAGCAACCCAGGATCAGTCATCATAGAAGGGCTGCCTCCGGGAATCCCGTTTCGGAAACCTTGCACCTTCGGCTCCCAGAATCTAGAGAGGATACTAGCTGTGGCAGACAAGATCAAGTTCACGGTAACAAGGTATTTCTCCTCAGGGATGCTTGGCAGGTTGTGGTTTTGTGTGTGCTCCCCTGTTTGTATCATCCAGCCCTCTTATTCCTGGATGCCTTCAAGCTGATTTAACCTTCCCACCCTGGAGGCTTTGGAGAGGTTGGAGCTGCGCATGGCTTGCAGGACAGGCTTCCTCCACCCCGATTTTCATTGATTCCTAGTTGCCGCTCAATTTCCCATTGATTCTAGTTGGGACTCGAATTGGGTTTCCCCCTTTTGTTTAGTATTTCTGTTATTCTAGCTTTACTCTTTTTCCAAACAGCTGATAGCAGTTAAGTAAGGTTTACAGGGCTGTGGGAACCATTGAGAATGAACGGACTGAAAAAGAATGAGACACAAAGAGAAAGCTAGGAAGGAAGAGGGGGAAAGCAAGCCGAGGCACTGTGTTTCAGTCTTACGATTCTTGCAAGAGGGAAGGAGTGTAGGTTCACTCTTTTCACCATCACTACAGCCCATAATGAAAAGCGTAAACTGCCCCCAGCACACATACACACAGAATCATTGAACCATAGCGTTGGAAGGGACGCGCATAGAATCGTAGAGTTGGAATAGACCTCAAGGGTCATCCAATTCTACTCCCTTGCTGTGCAGGAACTCACAATCAATGCACCCCCAACATATATTAGAAAGCTACTATTTGTATGAGAAGTGAGGTCTTCATAGGAAGCAATGGAGGATTCATAGCTTCTTTAGGAAGAAGATTTTTGTTATTATTGGGTGGGACTACAGCAAGGTGAAAACAGTTAAAGTTTATTCCCAATGTACCACAGTCTGATTCCTGCTTCCTTCATACCCTCATAGCAACTACTTACATGTCTAAACATGCACAATAATTATTTTACTTCAAACACAAGCCTGTTACAGACTGCCAAAATAAAGCTGCTTGGGGTCTCTTTGGAGGTATGCTATTTAAATGATGCATGCACCCTAAGAATCCGGAAGCGGCACCAAAGCTGCCCTCCAGTGCTTAGGAATGGAGTGTGGCTTTGGTGCAGCTTCCGGATTCTTAGGACCCAGGCATCATTTAAACAGCATACCTCCAAAGAGACCCGAAGCAGCTTTATTTGGGCAGTCTGGAACAGGCCATAGAATTGTAGAGGGCCATCCAGTCCAACCCCCTGCCATGCAATCAGTGTCATGTCTTGTTTAGCTCAAAGACTGACTCGGACGGGGCCAGTGTCCAATAACATCCCAGATTCCAACATCCATTTTTGTTACCTGCCTTCCGTTTTACTCTGACATGGCAAACCTATTGCCAGATTTTCTTGGCAAGATTTATTCGGGGGGAAGGTTGGCACTGAGAGAGGCACCTTGCCCAAGGTGGTTTCAGTGGCTGAGGAACATTTCAGAGACTGATCTTCTGGAGTCCTAGTCCAGCACTCAAACCACTTTGCCATGGTGGCTGTCCTGAGTAATCTACAGACAATCCAGTCTCTTAGCCCAGAGTCTGACTATATCTTTGTGGTTGTGCAGCCCTGAGCCTTACCAATACTTGCCGAAGCTGCTCACTGGGTCTGTCCCATATTCTGCCTTTCTTCCATGAACAATTCCATTTTTCTTTTTCTTTTGCAGACCTTTCCAAGGACTCATTCCTAAACCTGGTAAGTGCCCATGCCTTGGCAAAAACCTGCTGAATATATTTTGGGAATGATAAATGATGATGACGTTCTGCTGACTGTTTGAAGAACATGAAGAGCAGCACTACTGAACTGATTTCTAAGATATTCTCCCAACTGTCTTGTGATATGAGCCTTAGCGGCATGCTTGCGTCCCTAAACCAGGGAAACGTTGCCAGGTTGGTTCTTTGGGGGTATTTCTAGCTAATGAGGTTGATGCCAGTTCTAGAAGTTGGCACACACTTTTGGATCTGTACTATGAATTACAAACCCGTCTTGAAAGATCTCTCTCCATCTCTTGCTCTCTCTCTCTCACTCTCTCGCACACACATGACAGATTCCCATTGCATTTGTGAAACCAGATAGGTCTTTTAAACCTGCTTTTATATGCAAAGAATATCCAGTTGAAACAAAGCTGGCACTTTAAATGTTAAAAATGAAAGTAAAAAAGTCTCCTTAATTGGAATGTACGTGCTGCGATTATGAGTATAAAACGGATGTGCTTTGTACTAATAAAATACAGAACTAGATATAACACAATAACAAACCATTATTATTATTATGCTTATAGCATATTATATTATATTATATTAAAGCATATTATTATTATTATTATTATTATTATTACTATTATCTATTGATATAGCGCTGTAGATTTACACAGAAACCATGTGCAAGGGAGCGCCTTAGGATTAAATGGCCTGGTGGCTGGTTTGTTATTGTGTTATATCTAGTTATGTAGTGTATTATTATTATTATTATTATGAGTGTTTGTTTATATAGTGCCATAGGTTTTGCACGGCGCTTTACATCAGAACAACATAAAACTTGCCCATGGCGTACAATCTAAAATCACAAAATATAAAGTTTAGCAAATAGACATAAATTTACAAAGCCACATCAGTTCTATACTCATGATCACCGTGTGCATATTCCAGTTAATGGAGATTTTCTAACTTTCTGTTTTCCATGCGCAGTTGTGCAGCCCAAAATAGGCAACGGCCAAGTTCCTGAACAGCTAGCAAACAGCTACAATGCATGGATAGAGGAAAACTGAGGTCAAGATCCGAGGACACAGGAGCTCAATGGGCTTCCTCAAGAGCAAAGCACAGCTGCCCAAGTGAGGTGCCAATTCTGAGAGGCAGGAATTGGCCCATAGAGTCAGCGGACAGTACTTCAGTTGGCACCCATGTGAAATAAAGTGACAAAAGTACAACCTTTTGGCCTCACTGCTGCGAAATCTGTATTTAGACTCAGCTCTGGCCCCTCCAGAGCAGAGCTTAGAGAAATCCTCCTTTACTACTACTTCTCCCCTTTCTGAATGTGTGGCCATCAGTTCCAGGAAGGTATCATCCAAGTCCCCGGTCTGACTTGGAGGTCTGTAATATACCCCTACAACAGTGGTTCTCAACTTTTGGTCCTCTAGATTTATGAGACTTCAACTCCCAGAATTCCCGAACAATGAGCACACTGACTGGGACTTCTGGGAATTGAAGTCCAAAACTTCTGGAGGCCCAAAGGTTGAGAACCACTGCCCAACAATGACATCCCTGTTGTTTCTCTCCCCCATAATTTTTACCCAGATGCTCTCAACATGGTTTCCAGGATTTGAATCATGGATTTCCCCCCCCCCCCCCCCCCCACAAGTGTAAATATCCCTAGCATATAATGCTACTCCTCCTCTCCTCCTGTGTCTCTGGAATAGATTATACCCCTCTCTTACTACATTCCAACCATGAGACTCATCCCACCAGGTTTCAGTGATGCCTGTTATATCATATTTGCTTTACTGTCTTAACAGTTCATCTTCTTTATTTTCCATGCTCTGCACATTAGCATAGAGACATCTAACACCATGGGCTGTTCTCTTTAAACTGAGCTTCATATTAAGGGTTTTTCCCCCTTCCCACAGTTGGGTTCTTAGTCTCTCTATAACATTTGGGCTATTCTTTTGCAGCACTTGATGCACTCCTGGCCCTCAAGAATACTGTCTCGCTCCGCACATAACTCAGTTTAAAGCCCTCCTGATCAGGTTTGTGAGCCTCTTAGCAAAAGCATCCCTGCCCACTGCTCTGAGATGCAACCCATCCCTTGCCAGAAGTCCGTCTTTATGAAACTGGACATCATGGTCCACGAAGCCACATGGTTTCCAGTGGCACCATGTGCAGAACCAGTTATTCACCTCCATTCTTTTTCTCCTCTCCCTTCCTACAACTGTGAGACCCGTGACATGACAACCTGTGTATCCAGGTTCTTCAGCTTCCTACTCAGAGATTTATAATCCCTTGTGATACTCTATAGGCCATTCCTTACAGTGTCATTGGTTCCCACATGAATGGACTTGATGAACTTCGTCAGCCTCTCCGTTACATTGCAGGTTTTTGCCCCAGGAAGATAGCACACCTCTGAAGACATCTTGTCAGGCCTATGATGGTGTTTCTTTGTTGTTTTCTATTGTGGTTATAATAACAATTTAAAGAGGAGAGTAACATTAAGAGATTGGCCCAACCAGGACATTTCTGGAAGTTTGATGGTCATAGGCTGGGACTCTGGAGCATCCAAGACGCCTGTGCATGAACAAAGGGTCTTGTCAGGTTACACTGAAGGACATAGAATCATAGAGCTAGAAGAGACCACAAGGGCCACCCAGTCCAACTCCCTGCCATGCAGGAACTCTCAATCAAAGCATCCCTGACAGATGGCCATCCAAGGGACAAGGGATGTTCAGTTCCCACCCTTGACCCATAAAGGATTCCCACAATTACCTGGCAACGTTTCCACAGGGTTTCAGACGAGCATCTTTCTCAGCCCTACATGGAAATGCCGAGGATCAAACCTAGGACTTTCTGGATGCTAACCAGATGCTCCCCCAACTGAACTATGTCCACAGTCTGGAAAAGTTGCTGTTGGATTGCACATTGGGACCTCTTTCACCAAACTAGCCACAACTATCAGTGGCCATACTGGTTGGGCATACTTGGAGTTGGCAGTACAACCGTCAGTGGCCATGCAGGTTGGGCATACTTGGAGTTGGCAGTACAACCGTCAGTGGCCATACTGGTTGGGCATACTTGGAGTTGGCAGTCTGAAAGTGTAACCTTTCCAAGCTATGACTATGATCATCTTATAAAACATGTGCCTGGTCAGAAAAGTAATGGCATGGAAGCAACTGACCTGCATGCTGTGAGTCAGGGATACCTCTACCACCCAATAAATATAATCATGAGAAGAAGAAATGAGTTACTCTCCAGCTTTATCGCTTATCTCTGGCTGAGTACTTATGGGTGAGAGTGTGCATCTGTTGGTCACAACGTTGTGCCCTGGTTTTCTACTGCTTTTGGGTGGGGTATTTGTGTAAAGGATTAACCTCACTCACTTACTCACACTTCTCTCTTTTCTTTCCTCAATGACCGCTGTAGCCCCTAGACGGATATCCACCTTGGAAAAAGCTTACGCTGCTTTGAACGGTATGTTGCTCAGAGGATGTGCTATAGATGGTAGCAGACAAGAAACGTTTGGTGTAGTTAAGCAACGACATTGACAACAGTGAACATGGCAATAACAACTGTGATGTAGCAACTCCCAAAGGAATTACTTGCAGGGAGACACGTAATTCTCTCTCTCTCTCTTTTGTACTTTCCAGCGGCACGGTTCACTGTATTTTATACCTTTGTACCGGGGTGGGGAAACCTGTTGTCCTTCTCATGTTTCTGAACTACAGCTTCCATCATCCCCAGTGTTTGGCCCTTATGGCTACGACTGATGGCTCCTGGGAGTCCCAAAACATCTCTAGGTCCACAGGTTCATAACCCCCTATTTATATTCTGCTTTCCCCTTAAAAGTGGATTGCTGGTTCTTCCGCTTATCCTTATAACAGCTCTGGGAGGTAGATCAGGCAGAGAAACGGTGACTGGACCAGGGTTCCTTGCCTGGTGGCTCTGCTTTGTGGATGATGGGGGATTTGAAGCACGATCATGAATAGATTTATCAGGGCCTTGGGTTACCATGAACTTGGCGGATCATACGCTCTGCATGCAGTGTACAAGAAGCTTAAAACCAGGTAAAGATCCTCTTTCAACCCAAAAAACAAATTCAAACAAGTTTTGGGGGGCTACGTTTGAGTGCTGGATGGGGCCAAAGGCAGAAAGGTAAAATTGATCCAAGGCCCCAAAATACCAACACATTTTAATGGATAGCCCGTGATGCCAGTATCTAAGAATTATGAGAGGTGCCCCAGACTCTTTGAATGGAGAGAGTCTTGTGCTAAAGCAAGGAACACACTAGATCATGTTAATATGGAAAAGGCATGGTAGAGATCAGGAGCCCTAGAAGGGCCAAATTCACCCCAGAGTCTGATGTTCCAACACTTTAAATCAGGCATGGGCAAAGTATGGTCTGCGGACCCCATGCCACCTTTGTGACCCCAAAATGTGAGCCTTAAAGGTCCACAAAGTTCTCAGCCCCTCCATCCATGTTGATGTTAACAAGTTCTGGGTACCACCATTCAAAATGGATGTTGACAAGATGGAGTATGTCCAGAGGAGGGCCACCAAAATGGTGAAGGGTCTGGAAACCATGCCTTATGAGGAAAGACTTAGGGGGCTGGGTATGTTTAGTCGGGAGAAGAGAAGGTTAAGAGGTGATATGAAGGGGTGTCGTATTGAGGAGGGAGCCAGCTTGTTTGCTGCTGTTCCAGATTACAGGACCCGGAACAAGGGATGCAAACTAGAGTTTCTTGAGTTGGATTCTGATTCACTGCAAGGACAATTTGGCCAATGCCATTTAGACGATGATCTGGCTTTTGTATCTTGGATTTCCTTTCTTTGTCTGCTACCATCTGCACAACCGCCACAATCTGTCAGACTGAGCATTAACAGTGTAAGGCTCGAGGGAACGTAGGGGAGGTCAAGCCCCATTCTCTCTCTCCATCCCCATCTCCTTCTCGTCCGGACCATCGATTCAGTTCCATAGCTTGAAGGATGGTAGTAGAGCAGGGGTCTCTCTATGGAGACTTCATTACAGAAGGCCTTTTCAAATGCTGGGAGAGAGACCTAAGGACAAAACTGGAAATTATTTACTCTGCTGGCATTTCTGATCCCACCCCTAAAGGGAATCATTGAGACCCTGCGCTATATTGGGACTCTTAGCATTGGTTATGTTAATACAGACACTGCAAAATGTCTTTATTTTGACTTCGTTGTGGTTATTTGCCATCAAGCTGGCTTGAATATACAGCAACCTTATAAATGAGAGAGCCCCAGTATCTTGCAGACTCAGGGCCATAGCTTCCCTGATGGAGTCTGTCCACTTATAATGCATTCTTCCTCTTGTCTCACTTCATAATATGTCTAACGTACAACGTCCTCATTTTAGTTGGATAGGGGATTCTGGGACTTGTTGTCCAAATCAAATGTGAACGTTGCAGTCCAGAAGAAGAATTTTGCCAGGATCTAGTCCAGGTTATCTTTCCAGTCTCTCTTTGTTTTTTAATCAAATGCTCCCTCCGCACAAACAGGGAAGGAAAACACAGATACTTCTTGTTGTTAACAAGGTTAACTTTGACTTATGGCAACCCCATGAAAGAGAGACCTCCAAGTCAATCTGTCATCAACAGCCTTGCTCATGTCTTGCAGACTCAGGGCCATGGCTTTCTTGAGAGTCCAACCATCCTACTGCCTTCTATCTTACCATCATCATCATCATCATCATTTATATAGCGCTGTAACATTTTGCACAACGCTTTACCTACAGGAGTTAAAATACAAGTAAGCACGCCTAATGGCGTACAATCTACAAACCAAACAATGGCCTGTTCCAGACTGCCAAAATAAAGCTGCTTCGGGTCTCTTTGGAGGTACAGTATGCTGTTTAAATGATGCATGCATCCTAAGAATCTGGAAGCTGCACCAAAGCTGCACTTCAGTGCTTAAGAATGGAGTGTGGCTTTGGCGCGACCTCCGGACTCTTAGGATCCATGCATCATTTAAAGAGCATACCTCCAAAGAGACCCGAAGCAGCTTTATTTGGCAGTCTGTAACACGCCAATGTTATAAAATTAAAGCAAGCAGTACCAAACATTCTTGTCATCATGTCTCATGATGTGGCAAAAGTATGACAGTCTCAGTTTAGTCATCTTCAGGCTTAATTTGCTCCAGGATCCATTTATTTGTCTCTTTAGCAGCCAGTCGTATCCGTAGGGCTCTTCTCCGGCACCACATTTCAAACGAGTCAGCTTTCGTCATGACCATAAAAATGGCATAGGGAATCTCAACTTTAGTATTCAGTGATACATCTTTACACTTCAGGGTGTCTAGATACTTCATAGCTGCCTTTCCAAGTCCTAGTCCTCATCTGATTTCCTGGCTGCTGTCTCCATTCTGATGAATGACTGAGCAAAGGTACGGAAGATCGTGAACAATTTTAATATCTTCTTCGTCTGCTTTAAAGTTATGGCAAATCTTCTGCGGTCATTACTTTTCTGAACATTTAGCTGTAAACCTGACTTTACACTTTCTTCCTTGGCTTTCTTCAGCAGTCGTTCCAAGTCTTTGCTATTTTCCACTAGTAGTATGGCGACCGCCGATCTATGCGATCAAAAGCTTTCCTGTAATCTATAAAGCACAAGAAGTTCTTTAGTGCATCCTATTATCCAGCATATGTTTGCGATATGATCTTTAGTGCCTCTTCCTTTCCTGGACCCAGCTTGGCTATCTGGCTTGTTTTGCTCCATATATGAGGAAAGACTTAGTTGTCGAATTTGGAGCATCACCTTTTTTGCATGGGAAATGACTACAGCGGGTTCTGTGGTTACTGCAATCCCTGGTGGTACCTTCCTTGGGGATTGGGATGCATATTGAGTGTTTCCAACCTATGGACCCTTCTTTTGTTCTTCATAATTTTTGGCAGATTTTAGTTAGAGTAGATTCTGTCTCTGTAGCTGCAATGTGACCCTGGAAGGCCTCTGGATCTGGGTTGTAGGAAGGGCTAACTCAGAGGAGATGGTTCATGATGACCAGTGGCATGTGCAGAAGTGAAGAGATCTGATTGCCTCTGACATCCATCCGTCAATGGAAGGTGAGAAAGTGGAGAATCTTGATTGACATGGACTCGCACTTGGGTTCTGTGAGCCAGGAGTAGCTTCTGGGGGTTAGAAGATGGAGAGAGAGATCTGTGGTGTAAACAGGGAGTAACTGCTATGGTCTGAGTGAGCAAGATCTGAGAAAGATCATAGGAAGCTAGGGTCCACCTAGGCAGAGGGATTAGGTTCCTAGGTCTTTGGAAAAGGAATTGGACAACACTGTTGGCAATGGTGTGTGGTGTGTGTGTGTGTGTATCAGCCTGTTAAACCTGTGTTTGTTGGGGTGGGTTCCTTTTTTGCACCCATGGAGGAAGGATAATGTGTTTTAAACCATTTTAAATTCTCGTTGTAACCGCAGCAATTGTAAGTCGAGGTTTGTATGCCAAGTTCATCCAGCCTGAGACTCAGTTGGCAAATTAGAAGCTACCATAATAATATAATAATTATTCCGGTATTAACAATTAAATTATTAATTCCTTTTTAATGAACATGGGTTTTTTTTAAAATGTTTTTAATTGTACTGTTTTTAATGCTGTAAAGCTGCTCTGAGTCCCAGTCCTGGGAAAATAATAATAAGAATAATAAGAATAATAAGAATAATACCAAGAAGTTCCTATCTATCTATCTATCTTAATATTACATTTCTATCTCATCCTTTCTCCACCTTTCTTTTCCTCAATGCAATACACTTGGTTCCCTCACCCATGTTATCCTCACAATAGCAGATTAGGTTGGCAAATAGTGAATCGTAGAAGGTCACCCAGTAAATCCTTCTCTGTTGATGGAGATCTGAACCTTGGGTACCTTTGCTCCTGTCTGTCTGACACACTTGCTGGTTCTCAAGGAAGAAATGTTCAGGGAAAGTACAGTATGTACCTTGACTGGAAATACACCCTGGAACTCCTTCTTCGAGACCCACCTTAAGGGGACACCAACCCTAGGATCTCATTTGTCTAAGCTAGTTTTAGGTAACCACATCCTTGGGAGACGAGAAAGAGCAAGTTACTAATGTTATGGCTCCGGGCTTTCTCCTTTTTCTGCATAGATGACGACGATGCCAATAGGTTGGGCGAGAAGGTGATTCTGCGAGAGCAAGTGAAAGAACTGTTCAATGAAAAATATGGTGAGTTGTACCCACCGTTTGCATGCAGAAGTGAAGCTTTCCAACATATGACTGAGGGCAAGGGTAGGGAGAGGAACCCACCATCTTAATCTGGGATTTTGTTGGTTCCAAGATCTGGAATTGCCTGGAAAGATAAGAGGGAAGGGAGCCAACCTGACCTCAGGGGAAGCTAAGGCTGGCAGAACGAATGAGAGAAAGGTAAGATGAAATGAAATGAAAGAGTAAAGAGGTCTGACTGTTCCTTGACCAGGCCGCAAGAGTGGGATCGGAGAGATCTATATTTATATGCCTCCAGAATGACCCAAAGCAGCTTTATTGTGGCCTTTCTGTATGGGCCCAATGTTATCCTCTTGTGATGGGGCTCAGTGTCATCCTGGGGCCATTTGGTGTTATTTCAGGAGAGGCGTTGGGCCTGAACAGACCTGTCCTGGTGCCGTATAAACTGATCCGGGACAGCCCCGAGGCCATAGAAGTAACTGGACTGCCGGACGACATCCCGTTTCGAAATCCCAACACCTATGACATCCACCGGCTGGAGAAGATCCTCAAAGCCCGCGACCATATCCAGATGGTGGTGACCAACCAGCTTCAGTAAGCTGGGCTCCATGGCCTTTCTACACATTCTTTGCCGTGGCAGAATTCAAAGATAGAGATATGTTAGTCTGTCGAATCAGTCTGTAGAGAGATCTTGTGGCACCTTTGAGACTAACTAAAAGAAAGAGGTTGGCAGCACGAGCTTTTGTAGGCTTAAGTTGCGCATCAAATGCATCCGAGGAAGTAGACTATAGTCTACGAAAGCTCATGCTGCCATCTTCTTTCTCTCCCTTCGTCTCAAAGGTGCTACAAGGTCTCTCTACATATGTATTTTAAATCCTTAATGCCACAGTGTCCTCTGCTGGTGTTAAATCAGAACTACTTAATGCCTATGATGATATAAGGCTTAAGCAATCCTGTTTGAATGTAAAGAGCATCTGCTAAGGTTCACGTCTGCTAGGAATTTGCTACGTGTTCCATATTAAAAATTGATCAGTGACAAGGGAGGAGATATAAAAATATCCCCCCTTTCTCTCAATCTCTCTTTCTCTCCCTCCTTCTGTGAGTTGTGACCAAGGAGAACAGGCAAGGAAGCGAGGAAAGGTGATATGGTTAAGGGCATTGACAATTGGTGGTTCACATGTCAGCTGGGCAGTGGATCTACTCCAGGTTTTGGATAGCTTTAAAAGAGCTATCCAAAGTCCTCAACCTTTTTATAGGAATAGGATATGGCACCTTGAATAGTTTGGATTAAAACCCGGAGTGAATGTATCTCCCCACTAAAATGGGAGCTGCCACTGGTTCAAGAGAGAAAGCTCACTTGGGGAGAGACTTTACTATGGCTGTCTTGAAGGGGGGGATCTCTGAAACTTGGAGTCCATGCTGATGTGAAGCTGCCTAGTGCTATCATACTCTTGGTCCATCTAGCTGAGCATTGGACCATCTGGCTTTGAACACTGGGAGCCGGGCCTGATGAGAGTTGTCCTACAGAACCTATGGACAGTACTCTGACTTTCCAAGGACCCAGGTAGAAGTCATTTTCATCTCTTGTTACCTGAGACCGTTCTCACTGGCCTTACTACAAGCTGGACCTGGGAGCCTTCTGTATGCAACACACAAGTTTTACAAGTCCTATTTCAGTTACTATCAGAATGGAGGAATCCAGTCAAGCCCTTGGTCCACCAAGCTTAGTAGTGATAGGCAGCGGTTCTCTAGGGTCTCAGGCAGGGGTCTTTTTCAAGCCTACCTAGAGATGTTAGGGAATGAACCTGCCTATATGGACTCCTAACAATGAACTATGGCCTTCACTGAGAAAGCGGCCTAATACTGAGCCCTTTTAGTTTAGCAGCGCTGATGGGTCACAGTTCTCCAGGGCTTCAGGCAGAGCTCTTTCTTAGCCATGCTCTGAGATACTGGAGATTGAGCCTGGGAACTTCTCCTTGTGATCTACCAATGAGCTGTAGTTACGTTGCTCAGAGAGGACCGCATGCAGATCCAAATCAGCTTCTCATGTAGGACATAAGTCAAGGGAGGACCATGGAATGTGAGGATAATGTAGAATTAGGGCAGGTGTTTGCAGCTAACCTAATTCAACCAGTATTCCCCTCTCTGAGTCTCTCCCCTTCTCTTCTTAAGCTTAGGGTGGTGTTCATGGACTACCTGGCTTTATCTTCTGCCTAGGCAGAAAAAGGGGGGGAAAGTGGCCGAGTGAATTAGCAACAAGGAGAAAATATAGCATCGTGCAGTTGCAGTTCTGTCACGAAATAATAGAGATTTCAGCGCCCACAAAAATCAAGATGGGAAGACTATGTCTGCAAATTCAAATTTCTCCAGTCCAGCCTTTCATAGCCAAGGACTATCCAAATGTGGGGACCACAAATCCCACCATCCCAATCCCAGCTGGAGAAGTTTTTAGGGGGATGCAACTTGGGGCTATTTTATTTGTCTTTAGAATTGCCACCATCATTTCAATTTGTCAACACCACATTTTGTTTCATGTCTTTCTTTTGCAACACAGGCCATTTGCTGATCTGGGCGCCGAAGCCAAACAACCAGGTAAGCCCTCCAAAAAAATGGGTCCGGGACAAAGGGATTGTGCTTTTTATATCAGATGTTTGATCGTAGTGTTAGCGTTCCTGAGAACCTAAGAGCTCTGTGGTTCCTGTTAACGCATTCAGAGCCGCTCTGATTTTAAGGAGCTTCTCGGACATGTCCGCGGCTCATCTGGAAGTCCTGTTTGAAGCACTGCAGGGGAAAATAGAGAGATGGGGAGGGAGCCATTCCAATTCATACCCTTCTTTCCCTTTGACTGTTCCTAGAAAATGACAGCACGGTTCCCAAACGGAAGCGGAAGAGGATCTCCGAAGGGAATTCCATCTCTTCCTCCTCTTCTTCCTCTTCTTCCTCGTCTTCAAATCTGGAGTCCACGTCGTCCGCCAATCAGATTTCACTCGTGGTAAATAGTGACGTTGTGGCGTACTTGGTCAGTGGGCAGGGAGAGATGGGAGAGGGGTCAACCTGGGCTGGGACCGTACCAGAAACCCCGAGATCATGTTGGGGTCCTGCACTGGCCTCAGCATGCCAGCGTAGGCTATGGCGACAGAAGGAAAACCCATATGGGTCAGTCAGCATGGAAGAAGTCAGACCTTGGAGGAAGAAACTGCTTGGAGGCAGCAGGTTTTGTGTACCTTCTATGGTGGCTGCTGTCTGGTCTTGGAAAAGCGCAGTCACTAGCTTAGGGCACCGATAATGATGTGAAGCCCACCCTGCAAATAAAAACCCAGAAAAACGCTACGATGTCTCATACAGTCGCCCCTCCTTTCTTGCGGACTTGATTGAGATTTCCTGCATGGCAGGGGGTTGGACTGGATGGCCCTTGCGGTTTCTTCCAACTATATGATTCTATGTCGTCCAGTGCAATGCTGTGGCCAACCTCTGCCAGAGGTTGACCATAGAATCGCGCTGGAGTACCTACACATTTTGAAGTTGAAGGCTTTCATGGCCGGCATCCATGTTTTTTTGTGGGTTTTTGGGGCTTTGTGGCCATGTTCTAGAGAATCTTCTTCCTGACGTTTCGCCAGCATCTGTGAAGATGCCAGCCACAGATGCTGGCGAAACGTCAGGAAGAAACTCTTCTAGAACATGGCCACATAGCCCCACAAAACCACAAAAAAGACCCACAAATGCTTAGAGAAGTGCGTCTTCAGGAAGGTCTAGGTCCTCCAGAACAACTTTATGGTCAACGTCTGCAGAGTTGCGCCGGAGGATCTGGAAATTCCTAGAGGGAACATTTTAATCAAAACCTCAGATAACCAAATCCGCAAAAGTCAAATCCGCAGTTGTGAAGGGTCGGCTTTACTAATCCGTCCTTCTTTGTTGGCATAAGGTGGGATATATTGAATTCTTAAAAAGTAGTTTTGTCCTAGGCGGGCTTGATAAACTTTACAGTCCAGCTTAAATTTCCCAATCTGTCATAAGTTACCTTTATTTTCCCGTCTTGCCTTTTTCCAGCAGTGGCCCATGTACATGTTGGACTACGGCAGCCTCAACGTCCAGATCCCGGGACCCATGAATTACTGAGACCTCCGCTTCTGAATCCGAACCTCGGAACAAAACAAAACGAAAAGAAAAGAAATCATTGACAACCTGTAATTTTTTTGTATAAAGTGTATATTCCAATATGTATTGATGCCTTTTAGTTTTTCCAATGATTTTTACACTATATTCCTGCCGCCAGGGCCTTTTTGAATAATAAAAAGAAAGGAAGTGTTGCCTTGCTCTGAAAAGTTAAGGCGTCTTTCCAGTTCTTACCGACCACAGTTGCGCACCCAGCGCACGCCTTTGAAGAGCGAGTCGATAAAATAGAAGCACCTTTCTGAGGCCTGTTCCAGACTGCCAAAATAAAGCTGCTTCAGGTCTCTTTGGAGGTATGCTGTTTAAATGACGCATGGGTCCTAAGAGTGCGGAGGTTGCGCCAAAGCCACTCTCCATTCCTAAGCACTGGAGGGCAGCTTTGGTGCAGCTTCCGGATTCTTCGGATGCATGCATCATTTAAACAGCATACCTCCAAAGAGACCCAAAGCAGCTTTATTTTGGCAGTCTGGAACAGGCCTGAGTCAGTCTTTTTAAGGTCTGGGAATTAGACTGGATATTTGATGAAAACAGACGGAAACAACCAAAGACGACTGAACAAAACGCTCAGCGCTGTGGCTGCTATAAGTCGCTTTTGAGCAGAGATTGAACCCACCTCACACTAGAACCCCACATTTCAGAACAAGCGGTTATACATTGGATTCCTTCTCCACAACCATGAAAGGAACAGGAGCCCTGTGCCTTATTTCACCTGGCGATCCTCACTACATAGTCATACATGGCAACCTCCTTCTCCAAACACAACACCCAGAATTGGCCCACACAGAACAAAATGGATCTGGGGATCACACTCCTGTTAAGGCAGAATACAGACTTGAAGATTGAAATAATGTTTTCTGTCCATTCCTCGTTGGATTTCACTTCCCCAAAGCCCCGGCCATTACAATTGACAGCTCCCAAAAGCACGACAGCTACAATATTTTTGTGGCGGTATTATAGTTAACTAATAAATTGATTTATTGATAGGTTGGGGGTTGTTTTTGGCAGCACTGGTGGCCCTACTTTGCCCCAATGTCCAGGGAGAGCAAAGATGGTGGGTTGAAATGTGTTTATTACCACTGTTTTATTTTACTCTGGTGAACTTATAGAGCGGTGGCTCCCAAACTTTGGTCCTCCAGATGCGTTGGACTGAATTCCTGACCGTTGGCCAAGTTGGGGACCAGATAGGATGGAAAAAGGGATGGAGAAAAGGAGAGAGAAGTGGAGGGGGGGGGGTAAATAGAGGTGGACCCAGTCTGGAAAGGCCTGCCGCTGGAAGAGATCCGTCTTAATAGCCTTCCAAGGTGGTGATCTGATGGATCTCGTCCGGAGGCCGTTCCAGAGTCTAGGGGCAACCGCTGAAAAGGAGCGCTGGGTCACTGCCGAAAGTCTAGTCCTCTTTGGTTGAGGCAGATTCTTCCCAGCAGAAGGAAGAGTGTCGGGAGGAGGATGATATGGGAGAAGGCGCTCCCGCAAGGAGCCAGGACCCAAGCCATGGAGGGCTTTAAAGGTTAAGACCAACACTTTGTATCTGGCCCGGAAACTAACAGGCAGCCAGTGAAGGGATTTTAAAACTATAGAGTATGGCCACAAAGCAAGAAGCACACCAACAAAACATAATCAATTTAAATGTATTGGCCAAGACCCTATACACATTTAGCATAGCATCGATATAGGCCACACACTGGGTCATAGAATGCTAGAGTTGGAAGAGGCCACAAGGGCCACCTAGTCCGCCTCCATTCTGCCATGCAGGAACTCTCAATCCAAGCACCTCCAAAAGACGGCTATCTAGCCTCTGCTTAAAGACCTCCAAGAAGGACACTCCGCCACTTTCCAAGGGAGTTTCTTCCACTGTCTTACTGTCAGGAAGTTGCTCCTTATGTTGAAATGGAATCTCTTTTCCTGTAGTTTGCTGCCTCTGTTAGTTCCAGCACCTATTTCTCTGGAGCAGAAGAAAACAAGCTTGCTCCATCCTCAAATGTGATGCCCCTTCGAATACTTAAGTATCACCTCTTAACCGTCTCTTTTTCATCTGGGAAGAATGAAGAATCTGGAATCTCTATACACCGTATATTCTGATAGTGTGTCTGTGTACACACACACACACACACACTCAATATATGTGTGTGTGCATAATAATAATAATAATATCCCACCCCATCTGCACTCAGGCAATTATATATATAATCTGACTTTGTGTGTGTTTATATATATTCTTTATCCCAGCAAGAGGCAAAGACTATACACACCACACACATAGAATGTGTGTGTATAGATATATTCTGAGTGTGTGCCTGTCTGTATATGCACACACATATATATGGTAGCCTCTGACCTAGCAAAAGGTAAAAAGAACACACACACACACACATGTACACACACACACACACAATATGTGTGTGTATTGTGTCTGTATATATTTACAGTATATATATTCTTTCTCTATCCCAGCAAAATGTAAAGAGAATATATACACACACACAATGTATATATATATATATGTGTGTGTGTGTGTGTGTATTTATTATTATTATTAACCTTTATTTATGAAGCACTGTAAATTTACACAGCGCTGTACATGCAATCTTTTTAGTTAGACAGATCCCTGCCCTCAGGCTTAGCAATATGTTTACAGACACACATATATTTAGAATATGTGTGTGTGTGCATATATATATATATATGTAAATTCTTTTTCTATCTCAGTAAGTTAATTATATATAAATATTAATTTATAATATTAATATTATAAATTAATATAATTTACAATCATATTTATATATGTGTTTTATATATTTTAATATATCAAAATATATAAATGTATGTGTATATATATATGTCTATTTCTCTTTGCCTTCCACACACATATATATATTACATTTATATGTATTTATTCTCTTTTTTGGCCCAGCCAGAAATATCTAAATATATAAAATATATAAATTGTGCGTGTGTGTGTGTATATATATACTGTATATGTGTGTGTATATATATGTGTGTGTGTGTATATGTGTGTGTGTATATATATATATGTCTCTGTGTGTGTATATATATGTGTGTGTGTATGTGTGTGTATATATATATGTGTGTGTGTGTGTGTATATATATATTGTATTTGTATATAATATTTATATGTATTTATTCTTATTTGACCCAACCAGAGCAAGGAAGGGCTTCAGTCAGCCCTTTCCCTTTCCAAAGCACCATGACACAGAGATATTTATTTTGTTTATTCGTTTATTTATTTAGAGAGATGGGAGATATGTCTATATCTATATTTGTGAGGGGGCTGTGTCTCTGTGTGGGCCTTCCTTCTTCCCCTCAGCCATATTTCCTCCCTGAAGGAGAAGCCAGAGAGAGTGGCCTCCACTGGCGTCGTAGGTAGGCCTTATTCGCAGCGCGCGGTGCTTGTCGGGAAACGTAGTCCCTCCGCGTCCCTCTGCAAGGCTGGGAGGCGGCGCGAGGGACTACAAGCCCCAAGGTGCGCGCGGGGTTTTGTGCGCATGCGCCTCGGCATCCAAATGGGCCCAACTGTTGGGGGGGAATATTGAGGACCCTGATCTCCTCCTTTTCCTTTTTCTGGGTCCTGGGTTCAGGGTTCGAGACGAAGAAGGAGAAGGAGAAGGAGGCCCAGGACTTCAGGGAACAAAGGCCCGGCGGTTGGCGGAGAGCAGCCAGGCGATTGCAAAGAAGCGAGTGAGTGAAGGAAAAGGAAGGGAAGGAAGGAAGGAAAGGGGCCGAGGGGGGTCCCTCCCTCCAGGAGCCGCCGCCGCCGCCGCGCAAGGGCCTCTGGGGGCCCCTGAGGGAAGCCCCTCCCTCCCTCTCTCCCTCCCTTCCTTCCTTCCTGAGGGCCCTCAGCGCATTGATAGATTGAGACATTATTTGTTTCATATACATTTCATTATACAGTATTTAATTGATGTACATTTATCTCTCCCATCCCCCCACTGTTATTGTTATTACTGTTGTTGTTGTTGTTGTTTATCTTCTTTTTTTAAAAAATATTCTTATTCTTCTTATTTTTTATTATTATTATTATTATTATTATCGTTAATACTACTGTCCATCTTGTTTTTTTAATTTATTATCATTACCATCATCATCATCATCATTACTTAATTCTTATCCATCGTATTTTTTAAAATTATCATCATCATCATAATTTAATTTCTATCCATCTTATTTATTATTATTATTATTATTATTTAATTTCTATCCATCTTATTTTTAAATTATTATTATCATTATTAATATTTAATTTCTATCCATCTTATTTTTAATTATTATTATTATTATTTAATTTCTACCCATCTTATTTTTTAAAATTATTTTAAAATCATTATTGTTGTTGTTATCGTTATTTAACTTCTCTCCAACATATTTTGTTTTGTTTTCAGAAATATTATTATCATTATTATTATCATCATTATTTAACATTTGTCCCTTTTAAAAAAGTTATTATTATTATTATCATTATTATTATTATTATTGTCTTTCTGCTTTGGTTTTTTTAAAAAATATTATTGTTATGATCATTATTTAACTCTTGTCCCTTTTTATTATTATTATTATTATTATTATTATTTTAAAAAATATATTGTAACCCGCCTTGAGTCCCATAATGAGAGAAAGGCGGGATATAGCAATTTTTGAAGTAACTATTTTAGGTTAGAGAAATGAATACGGATTATTTATTTATTTATCTCTCTGTCCCAAATAATTATAAACATAATAATGATGATAATTAATCTATGTTAATATTGTAGCACTGTAACTGTAATAAAATGTGGCATTCAGAACAAGGTGAACTAGAAGGGAAATACTAGATTAACTAATAGGAAGACTATATATGAACTGGGTAACAGCAGAATCATAGAGTTGGAAGAGACCACAAGAGCAATCCAGTCCAGCTCCATTCTGCCATGCAGGAACTCTCCATTGAAGCATCTCCATTGACAGATGTCCATCCAGCCTCTGTTTAAAGACCTCCAAGGAAGGAGACTTCGAGGGAACGTCTTCCACTGTCGAACAGCCCTTACTCTCAGGAAGTTCCTCCTAATGTTGAACTGGAATCTCTTTTCCTGCAGCTTACATCCATTGCTCCTTGTCTTATTCTCTGGAGCAGCAGAAAACAAGCTCACTCCCTCCTCAGTATGACATCCCTTCAAGCATTTAGCCTATTACCCACTTGTTTGTTTTTCTTTTGAATATAGCTTGGATCTATAATGAGAACCAACAAAAGGATAAGACACTGTTATAACCATGACCTTAAGGGAATGTCGGAAGCGACGTCTTTGTCAAGGGTTTCCTCTCAAACAGGAATCTCTACAGGTCACTGTCTTCTCTTATAAAGTCTTCTGCGTTGGTGCCGTTTTGGAAACCTATTTATGTCAGCTGTATCTCCTGCCATTCTTAAGAGTGAACATATGTCATGTACCGCCTAAATACCCTCAATGCGCCAGATCCTGTGTGATCTTGGAAGCTAAATAGGGTTAGTTCTGGTTGGTACTTGGATGAGAGATCGGAGACTGCCATCCAAGGCATTGTCAAGGAACTCGCAAACTCACCTCTGAGCGTTCCTTGCTTTTAAAAACCCTATGGCTTCTCCATAATTCGACAACATAATCGTGTGACAGACCTAACATGACATTGCGACACCTTCATGGTCTGAACCGACATTTCAGCCCACATCTTGCTAATCCAAGAAAGAAAGAAAGTACTAAACCATCTGCTTTTTGAAAGCATTCTCTGATTTTTAATAGCTTCTGATCTTAACTGTTTCCTCAAGTTGCATATGTTAATTTCTAGGTAAACCCCATCAATAGGAATGTCTCAGATAGCTATTGATCAGGAACTGTGACATTATATTACTGACATATGGCCACATAGCCTGAAAAACCCACATTAAAAACTTCTTTATTTCAGTTAGGCTCAAAGATGCGGCAAGATCTCTCGACATACTAACCCTGTGCATGTTTAACTCAAAGGTAGTAGGTCTCCTTGTGTTCAGTAGTGCTTGTTCCTAGGTATATTAGTATAGGATTACAACGTTAGTCTGCAGTCTTAAACATGCGTGCCTGGGAGTAAACTCCATTGAAGTAAGTGGAACCTTGTGCATAAGCATGCATGGGATTGGAGTATCAGTAAAATGGATTAGAGAAGTGTTCAGCTTGGTTTATTTGATAACAGGTACACACAACATTTTGAGAAGCTGCAGTGTACTATCTCCACCCTCCTTTTTCCTCCTCGTAGGAATGAATAGTGTGTCCCATGAAACCAGTGTGAGTATAACTCACCACATTTGAATTGTGGTTGTCTTCCCTCTCCTCCCCTCTCTTCCCCAACAAGTCTCTGCCTGGAAAAGTCCCAAGTGTTTAAGAATAATGCCTCAAGCTTGTATTTATTTCTTTTTAAAAAGACAATACGTATGATCATTTTTCAATTGTGCTTTTCTGTCTGTTACAGGCTCCATTGTAGCCGTGCCGAATCCTTGTAATGCAGAGAATAGGTAAGAAGACACAACCTGGACTCGGAGTAGTCCTTGAGAATAACGTCTGGGAGTGTATCTCCAACGCATTGGGTGGGTATGGGACATCGAAATGTGATGATGCGAGAGAGCAAAATAACTCTGCTTTTTGTTGATCGTAGGCCTATGCACAGAAAAGGTCCAGGTTTTCAGAGAGAGAGGAGGAAAAAGAGAGAGAGAAATGGGCTTGTGAATCTTAATCTACTGTGCCACGCTTAGACAAAGTTAGTACCTAAGGGCCCAAACAGACAGGGCAAAATAAAGCTGCTTCGGGTCACTTTGGAGGTATGCTGTTTAAGTGCATGCATCCTAAGAAGCCGGAAGCCATATCAAAGCCACACTCCAGCCTTCGCCAGCGTCGGTGGCTGCCATCTTCAGAGAATGTACCCCACTCTCTTCCATGTCAGCGTTCTCTGAAGATGCCAGCCACAGATGCCGGCGAAACGTCAGGAATAAACTCTTCTAGGACATGGCCACAGAGCCCGAAAAACCCACAAATAACTATGCCTTAAACAAAGTCAGACTGTTGGCCATCTAGTTAGTATTGTCTGCATTGACTGGCAGCATTTCAGATGGGAGCCTCTCCTAGCCCTTACCTACAAATCCTGAGGATTGGGCCTAGGATCTTCTACCATCTCTGCCATTGAGCTTTTGCTCTTCCCTGCGGCCATGAGTTTGTTTTTGCCAGGTGCAGTTGCACTTGTAAGTGGCTGTACAGACAATATATGCTAAACCGAGGCATGGAATATGGAGAGAGATGCTTTGCCTTGCTGCCTTTTGCATTCCTCTCTGCTCATTTGGATGTGCTCATATGTCCATATTTAACAAGCTACATGTTGTGTGCAGAAGTCCAACTCTATTTGGGTTGGATGGGAGAGACCTACTAGGCCTGAATGATACAGGAGAACATACATATTTCATTATTTGCCTATATTCTGCTCTTCGCTGCTCAAGGCAGTGAACATTGGTCCGTTTGTTTTTTGTCTCAACGATTCTGTTCTATTCGTCTGAGAGAGCAATCGTCCCAAAAAGACCTTAAGAACTTAATGGCTGGAGGAAAAAGTGTTGAACCTGTGTTTCCTCAAAACTAGTGTTACCTTCATCATTATGTCACACTGGTCCTTACTGTATTGGAGGCCAGATAATAGGATTAAAGACAACATCTCACACTGCCGAAAGGGAACTAAAGAATCCAGTTGGATCAGTCTAAAAAAGGTTCATCTGTCACCTTCCCACAAAAGCCAGCCAGATGTTTCCAGGAAGCTTGGAAAGTCAGTGCAATGGCGTTTTCTCACTGTTGCTCCTAGCTACTAGAATTGGGTTAGCTATCAAAAATTAAGCCAATCATATGTTGCCATCTTTACAGACGGATGGGGTGAGAGCTTGGGCATGGTATTGCTAAAAGGTTATTGAGGAACATTTTGGCCCTTTTGCTGCCTGAATGAGCTTCTAAGAACTACAAGGGTCATGTGCCAAAAATACATTGGTTCTCAGTTCTTGCATTTGCATCAGAAAGGATGAGGGGTTCCTATGCCTTGTAATGAGAAGCGCTATGTGTAAGAGGCAGCAACGAAGAGGGGGGGAAAGTAATAGTCTAAATTTGATTTCAGTTTTCTCCTGACATAGTTGGTAGGCACAGAGTTACACATTTTGCATTGAAATCTAAGCTATGTTTTCCAATCAGGCTTTTCTCCTAGCGGAAAATTAGTAAGGGGCTCAGAAAGAGAGCTTCTATCTAATGTGACAGTTGCCCAGATCTCTTTAGTAATGGCTTGAGCTGGCTTGAGAATGATGGAATTACATTACTATCAGTAATGAGATTGTCTACAACAGTGGCTCCCAAACATTGGTCCTTCAGTTGCCAGAGACTCCCAGAATTCCTGACTGTTGGCCAAACTGAAAGGGGCTTCTGGCAGCTGAAGTTCAAAACACCAGGAGGACCAAAGTTTGGGAACCACTAGCTTATTTTTCCTATTGACTGTGTTTTCCATGTCACAGAGGAATAAAGAATTTCTTCCATGTGTGTAAATTAATTTGGATACATCTTGGTCTTGTCTATCATTCGCTTATAGCAAAAATGGCCCAGGCAGCGATGGCAGCGGCATCCAGCCATGAAGAGGACTCGTCTGAAAGCAGAATGGTGGTTACGTTCCTCATGTCGGCCCTTGAATCCATGGTAAGGCGATGTCGATGTTTATTATAATGTGCCTATAAAGTGGCTGTATCTTTTTAGATGTCTAGATACACATGCTCAGTGTGTCTGTTTCCTTTCAGTTCACTTGCCAGAAGTGTGACAACGTTACACCAGTGGTTTCCAGTTGCATCAGGATAGAAGGAGAGGCAGGAAGCAGGGCCACTTTCTCTGCCCAGCTTTGGTTGTTAGGTGTCTCCAAGTCAACTCCAACTTATGGCGAGCCTGTCCTAGCATTTTCTTGCTAGGTTTGCCATGGCCTTCTTCTGAGGTTGTGAGAGTGTGACTTGCCCAGTATCGCCCACTGGGTTTCCGTGGATGAATGGCGATTTGAAACCTGCTCTTCAAGAGTCCTAGTCCAATGCTCAAACCATGTACCAGAGGCTAATAATTTTGGCTTTTCTCTCTTTAATTGTTTCATGCTAACTGGTCTTGATAAAAACAACTTCGGAGACTGGGTTCCAACTGATTTCCTTTTAGTATGCTTTCCTCTTCCCCCCATTTTTCCTTTCCTTTTCTCTCTGTACTGCTTTGTAAGAGCTTGCGATGCTGAAAATAAGAACTGCCTTGAATGTGGCAGTTTCCAGGAGTAGAAGTGGCAGCCTTTTATGCCACAGGCGATAGGTGTGACCTACCACACAGTCAGCAAGACATTGTCAGAAAGTACCATATACAAGGTTACTAACCCTAGCAGAGTATATTTGGCTGATCATAGCTCCCTGATGTTTGAGGCAGAGTCCTTTACTGTCTGATTCTTTTAACTGACAGTTCCAATAATGACATCTAGGAGAATGTTATGGCAAAGCAGGCGCTTTTCTTTTGCGCTCTACCCCTTTCCCCTGAAATGTGTGACCCTTTATAAACTATAACTCTGTTACAGCTTTGGGAAAACATACTTTCAGTATTTCAAATACTAAAGGCTACTGTGAAAGTATGTGATAATAAGATATCAATAAAAATGACCTAGGCCTGTTCCAGACTGCCAAAATAAAGCTGCTTCGTGTCTCTTTGGAGGTATGCTGTTTAAATGATGCGTGCGTCCTAAGAATCCGGAAGCTGCACCAAAGCTGCCCTCCAGTGCTTAGGAATGGAGTGTGGCTTTGGTGCGACCTCCGGACTCTTAGGACCCAGGCATCATTTAAATAGCATACCGCCAAAGAGACCCGAAGCAGCTTTATTTTGGCCTGTCTGTATCAGGCTCTAGTTTGCTTTGTACTGTGTGTCTTACTGCTGCCAGTCTGAGTAACAACCTTTTTCCTTCCGCAGTGCAAAGAGCTTGCCAAGTCCAAAGCAGAAGTCGCCTGCATTGCTGTGTATGAAACAGATGTGTTCGTTGTGGGGACCGAGAGAGGAAGAGCTTTTGTCAATACGAGAAAAGATTTTCAGAAGGATTTTGTGAAGTACTGTAAGTCTGAATCATACTGTTATTGCTCACAGACCACTGGCCCCCTGTGCTTGGCCCATAAAAGACTTGCGCAGGCGTGATGTCCATTTACTCTGTTGGCATGGTAAACCTTTGAGTTGCTTAGAGCAGTGCTACTCGGTTGACCCAGAAACTGATGCCAGTACCTGAGCCATTGGTGAGTGTTCACGAAAAAATAATAATTATAGCCAGTGGGCACAAATATAGTGCCAGTCTCTGGCACATTGCAAAAAACGAATTACCAGTCCACTGCGTCAGATAGCCTGAGAAGTGCTGGCCTCGAGAACGTTCTTGGAAATAGAGTCATCAGGCAGATTTGTTTTTAATTTTAGCACATTGGAATAAATATTCATGTATAAAATGCCACAGTTGGTAGTAGATGGCATTCCAAAAGACAGGGGCCACCATTGGTAAGGCTTGCTTCCATGTTTCTGTTAAATGGAAATCTGCAGCTCACAGCCAGCAAGATCTCCCTCAATGACATTAGCTATAATATAATAATATATATGATAAGAGAACAGCTCTCTCTCTATATATAGACACACACACACACATATATATGATAAGAGCACAGTCTGCCCAACGGCCTGAAATCATGTCTTAAGGGCTTTATATGTCAGCAACAAGACCTTGAACTGGTAGCTAGTAAGCAGCTATCAGTGCCAGTTAGTTAGGTACCTAACAGGGAACCAAAATTGCTGCTTTGGCATTGGTTTAGCCTGTGGACCACACTGAACATCTTCGCTGGATGAATCAAAGCATTGGGAGGGATCCTGGAGGCTATCTAATGTTGGAAGCAAAGAGACATCAAGGCTTTGTAAAGTGATCAGTGAGAGAGGCAACTCCAGAGAGTATGCCTGCCCTTTTGTTTTGCCATTATTTATTTCTTTGATCTAAGTACTGAAGGCTTTTTTGCTTCCTGCAGAGATCATTTCCCCTTTCTTTCAAGAAGTTAGTTAGTCCTTGTTCTCCTTTTGTCTGGGAAGGGAGCGTCGATGAGGCTCCAGTTGCATAATGGTTGCTAGCTAACATCCATACATGAAAATCAGCTTTTAGGGGCTCTTCTAACAAAGTTGAGGTCAACCTCTCTTGCCTGTCTCCTTTCCTATCCCAAGAAAGAAAGATTGTTTGAAACAATAAATGTAAATTTCCTTTTTTTTTACCTTACAAGAGCATCCTGAGCTTCTACCACAAGTCCATATGCACTGGCTCTGCATTACTCTGCTGATATAACTACACTTGTCCCGCCATATTCGCTAGGGTTAGGGGCACAAGACCCCCATGAATATGGAAAAAAGTAAGACATGAATTTAATGATGATGTTTGGCACATTAGATCTTTGGCTGAGAAGCACTGTTCTACACGACATCTTTCAGTTGTTTAAATATGGCTGTCCGTCTTCACCAGGCTAAGCAGGCCCACCTCCCTGAGGTCTTGGTTTCCAGATCTTCTACCATATTGGTTACCCTCTTTTGTTGCAGCTTGTCCATGTATATGTTTATGTATATGTATATGTATATTTGCTCTGTGGTACCCAGAACATTATACAGCATTCCAGGTTTGGTCTGACCAGAGCAGAATGCAAGAGCGTTCTTTAAAAGACCTTACACTTGGTCTCCTTTTTATGGTGTGAGTAGGTGCAGCCAAGCTTTTGGGAAGAGTCTTAACATCCAAGTAGGTTCCTATGGGATATATTTTTGCAATTTGACCTAAATTTAAAAAGGAACTGTGTCTTAGATTTCTAGTTCATGCTTTGCAGGTGTTAATGAAGAGGCAAAGGCTGCAGAGCTGCAGAAAATAAAGTCAACACCGCTTGACAATCGGATGACGGTGGATATTGTGGAAATGGAAGTCCTCAGGAAGTCTGTGGAGGATTACTTCTGCATTTGTTACGGTAAGTATTTATCTTACGATACCAAGTTGCTGTTTGCAGGAAGACTGCGCCGCGTTGAATCCTGATTTGAGATGCGGTTGGGTCTCACTTTCAGGAAGACAGTTACATAAGGTATAATATCAAATCATTCAAACTAGATTGGTTTGCATTGTGAGTTTCTGCTCACTTCACAGAAAGACAGCTAACCTAATATAATTTAGATACTGTAGTTTAAATTCTGTATTAATGATATTATCAATGAAGGCCATATAATAATGAGTATTAATAGAGTCAATCTTTAGTTACAGTCAATAGACCCGGCAAGCATGCTGTAACTTACCCTTTCTCGTCACCACTCCCTTCTCCTTCTGTATCTTGTCTTTTTTAGATTGTAAGCCTGAGGGCAGGGAACCGTCTAACTAAAAAGATTGCATGTACAGCGCTGTGTAAATTTACAGCGCTTCATAAATAAAGGTTAATAATAATAATAATAATAATAGTTACATAAAAGATACAAGCAGTTTACATAAAATTGCGTTGTCAGTTTGGGTTGATGAAACCCATGGAATAACAGTTCTCTTTTAAAATGTCTTTTCTGTTATATACTGATGATATGGGACTTCCGTCCCATACTGTGATTGGGCTTAGATAATGGTCTTAGATAACGATGAAATTGGTTACTATAAAATGAAAAGCTAGTAATTAATATGACAAAACTACAATTAATTGTTTGGAGGGAAGCAGAAGTAAGCATAGGTCCAAAACAGACTGCAGAAATAATCCAGTTTCAGATCACTTTAACAGCCCTGGCTCAATGCTAGGGAGTTCTGGGAACTGTCGTTTTGTGAGACATTGTGCCTCTATCTATCTCTCTATCGGAGAGCTCTGGTGCTACAATAAACTACAAATCCCAGGATTTCCTAGCACTGAGCCAGGGCAGTTAAAGCAGCCTCAAATTGGGTTATTTCTGCAGTGTGTTTGGACCTGTACTTACTTCTGCTTCTTCCTTCATTCTTCCAACTTTCCAATTCTATGGCCTGTTCCAGACTGCCAAAATAAAGTTGCTTCGGGTCTCTTTGGAGGTACGCTGTTTAAATGATGCATGCATCCAAAGAATCCGGAAGCTGCACCAAAGCTGCCCTCCAGTGCTTAGGAACGGAGTGTGGCTTTGGCGCAACCTCCGGACTCTTAGGACCCAGGCATCAGTTAAAGAGCATGTCTCCAAAGAGACCCAAAGCAGCTTTATTTTGGCAGTCTGGAACAGGCCTATGATTCCTTTTTTTTGATATATGTTTGGAATGAATGTTTGTTTAGAAGACTGGCACAAGAAGTTTAGGGGAAACAAAGGCAGAATTAGAGTTTGCAAGAAAGAAAGGGATATACAGTACACGTAATTCAGTTTTTTATTTCACAAATGCGATCCTTCATTGACCGACTTTGCTTTTCCCATCTAGGCAAAGCTTTAGGAAAGTCGACTGTTGTTCCCGTGCCGTATGATAAGATTCAGAGGGACCCCTCTGCTGTAGTGGTACATGGCCTCCCAGAAGGACTGACGTTTAAACACCCCACCAATTACGATGTCACAACTCTTAAGTGGATTCTGGAAAACAAATCTGGAATCTCCTTCGTCATTAAAAGGTGTTGTAGTTCTCTCCATTTACTTTGATTTGTTTATTTGGAATATGGGGATGCTGCTTTTCAATGAAAGAGTCCCAAAGTATGCTAAAAAGTGATTTACGCACATTTTGTAGTCTCTGCAAGGGCAGGTTCTCACATGTAGGTCTCCTACATAGGTCCCCATAGTTAAGTGTCCAGAACAATAGGACTAACTATCCTAACTGCCTTAGTAACTATATCAACTGATGTTCAGCTTATGGTTGAACTGTGAATCCTGATTTAGATTGTGCCTTTGCTGTGGTCTCAATTCACCCCACAGTCTAAAATGGGCATGAGGGTACTGCCCTGCTTTGTAGGGTAATAGTATGGATTATAAGAGAATGTATGTGAGGTACTTGGAGTACCCAGACTCTACTACATTGGTGTGTTGTTCTTTTCAAATAACATAATTTTTCCTCTTCTCTTTTAGGCCTTTCCTCGAGCCAAAAAAACATTTAGGTAAGTCGTCAATTGCCTGCACTCAACCAAAACATTTTAAAATTGGATTTGAGACAGTGTCCCTTTAGTCTTCTGGTTTTTAGATACTAGTATCGTAGGTCCCAGATTGTAGAAGCACCTGACTTCTGACTGTGGTATTGCACAGTCCCTAGTATGAGTCCGAAGGGGAACAGTATTACTCTTATGTCAAGTATTCCTATTTAACTATACCCATTGCTTCTGGATATAATCCAGTCAAGGGAAAAGTGCCCCAGGTGTTGTTCCATGCCATACACCAAGCACTGACAGTACCATCTGGGATCATGGGTTTTTTCCCTGTCTTATGTTGCCTCATTCATTTTCAAATCGCTTTCCCCAGCGATGTTACATTATGATTGCTAAGCTGTATTTTTTCCCTTCTAGGACCTCGTATTATGGACTCATCACACACAATAACATCCTCCAGCGGAAGGTTTGTTATATTTTATCCCTTTTTGGGGATATTAAAATTTGCTTTCTGATGGTTCAGTGTACACACATTTTGTTTCATGAACAACATTATTAAAAAATATTGTGTATAAAATTACGTTCAGGTTATGTGTATAAGGTGCATATGACTGAGGTTTGGGTCCCATCTCCAAAACATCATCTCATTAAGTATTGCAGCTATTTCAAAATTTGAAAAACATAGACATCCAAAACACTTCTGATCCCAAGCATTTTGCTGAAGGGAGGTTCCACCAACACTGTTATTTTTAGAGTTCATCTTAGTGCTCAGCTGTGTTATGAACATGGCTTTATACAGGATTTGTATCTTTTGGGATTTCTGTATTGCCTCCTGGCTGATGAGGACCAACTAGAACAGTAGTTCCCAAACATTGTTCCTCCAAGTGTTTTGGACTTTATCTTCCAGAATCCCCATCCAGCTTGGCCAACAGTCAGGAATTCTGGGAGGTGAAGTCCAGAACACCTGGGAGACCAAAGTTTGGAAGCCACTGAATGATAGCAAGTTGGACAAATTATGGCCCTCGAGATGATCTTGGATTGCAATTCCTGTATTCTTTCCCAGTGGTTATACTGACTAGGTCAGTGATGGTGAACCTTTTCGAGGCCGAGTGCCCAAACTGCAACCCAAAACCCACTTATTGATTGCAAAGTGCCATGTCCCTCTGGCTTTTTAGTAACAAACTCTGCCAAACTCTATGCTGGGGTAACGGCACATGTGCCCACAGAGAGGGCTCTGAGTGCCACCTCTGGCACGCGTGCCATAGGTTCGCCATCACTGGACTAGGACTACTAGGAGTTGCATCTGGACAGCTTTGCCCGTCCCACAGCTAAAGTGTATGGTCTCGCCACAGAAGGTCCCATATACAAATGGCATCTCCATATTGTTGTTGCTGCTACACTTATTGTATGCGTTTTACATATTCGGTCTGATATGTTTCTCCAGCTCTTCAATCCAGGTGAAGACTGAACCCAGTGAAGATTCTGGTATGTCATCTTTCTTTTTAAATATCTATGTCTCTATTCTGTGAGAGTCTATGCTGTTAGGAGGAATGGCCCATGGTCTTAGGTGTCTCTATACACTATTGAGCAAACAAGATGAACTTGAACTCTTCAGTAAAGTTGGGGAAATACTGGGGGTGACCCCGTGAAAGAGAAGGGAGTTCATAATGGATGAGAGTTTCTAAAAAGTGAAATATTGAAGGCACAATCTCAAAACAGTTCCCCAAAAAAGGGAGATATCTAAAGAAACTAGGATGGATGTCTAAAGAACTACCAACTGAGCTAAGATTTAAAAAGGGCATGTACAAGAAATGGAAAAGGGGGGGAAATATCCAAAGAGGAATTCAAACAAACCTGCATTGACATATGCATGAGATCAACTTATAATGGAGTATATGATCATTGCCTTGTACGCAAAAAGAATCTGTTTTTGGTTTTGTCTCGGCTGCATCCGTAATGCTGGGGTGTGGGACCTTCCTTTAACATTGAAGTTGTCTATTAAATGTTGTTCTCCTTCAGGACTCGAGATGATAACGGTCAAAGAAGAATCAGAGGATCCTGAATATTATCAGTTTAACATTCCAGGTAACATTGAGTGTAAGACTTCTGCTCCATAGGCTGAAATTTGAAATACTAAAAATGGGGTAAAAGGCAGTGAAAGTGTATAAAATTGACTATGGACCGAGTTTCTTTTTGAACATGATGCTATTCAAGGCAGGTTTTTGCTTTCCTAGGGGACCCCTGTGCATGGCTTCTACTCTTTTGTCTGCTGCATTTGGTCTGCCGTTATCTGTGCCTCTGCCCTTCCCTTTATTTCACCCTCTCATCTCTTGTGGCCTTCGGAAATGGATTTTAGGCATTGAAAAAGCACATGTATCTTAAAAATCTGTGGAATAAGTAACCTATCAGTATCATTTGAGAGCAAACAGGCTCCTATGTTAGTGTTTTAAATGGATGGCTTTGGAGGAGACGCAAGTGTCAGCTATGTGCAGTTATCCCTTCCTCCCAAACTCCTTTCCATCTCTTTATCTACACAAGTTCTACACACTGAATGACTGTTGAGTTTAATGGGCCTGGGTAACCGACTGATACACTAAAGATGCACAGTTCTTTGCATGGCCGTTGTTAATATAAAGTACAAACACCGGATAAACCAAATAAATGTGATAAAGACATCTTTGATCTCAGCCCCAATCCCTATTAAAGTTAACTAATCCCTATTAATCCCCCTTAAAATTAACTGCGGAGTTCAGCATGTGAATGTTTAGTGGAAGTAGCCCTAGCTAGCCACATTAAGTAAAGGCCAGTAGAGTGCATGTATTATCGGTTATCTTTTGTCTTCAGTATATGCAACATCCTGCAAAGCTTCTTCACAGAGCAGCCTCTTTGCTGAATGACCCCAGCCTTTACTAATGTTTCTATGCCCTGTTCCAGACTGCCAAAATAAAGCTGCTTTGGGTCTCTTTGGAGGTATGCTGTTTAAATGATGCATGCACCCTAAGAATCTGGAAGCTGCACCAAAGCTGCCCTCCAGTGCTTAGGAATGGAGTGTGGCTTTGGCGCAACCTCCGGACTCTTAGGACCCATGCGTCATTTAAATAGCATACCTCCAAAGAGACCCCAAGCAGCTTTATTTAGGCAGTCTGTAACAGGCCTATGGGTCCCGGCTTGGTCTGTAATAAAAGCCCATGGTTCATGATGTCAAACAGGTCTGAGCCCAATTGGGGCCTGGACAAAGTCTGTCTGGAAATCTATGTGCCACGTTGAATTCTCTTATGGAAATGCTTTATAACCGTTTTAACGATAGTCTTATCCCTCTTTTTGTCTGTCACAGAGCAATAACTGCTTTTTAAAAACTCAAACCAAACTGTTACCTTCTGCCTTCCCTGTTCAGTTTGTGGTGGCTTATTAAACTGAGAAGGAAATCGCCTTTCGCCGTTCTGGGCTTCAAACTGAACGCGACAGAATATGGTCAGGATTTCACTTCTCTTCCCCTCCGTTTCTTTGGCCTGCACTTCCTTTGACGAGTTTTGAATGATGAATGTTGCTTTGCCAAACGGGAACGGAATAGGAAAAAGGGAACGAAGTGCGCTTTGCCAAAAGGGAATGAATGATGAAATAGGCGCCAGTCCAGTGTTACGACCCGTCGCCTCGTACTAGTAGCGCAAGTGCAAGTGAACACCGAATGGTGGGAATGCCCAAAAGCAGTTGATGTTAATGGCTAATGTGGAAGAGAACCAAGAGTAAATTGAATGAATCAAGGCTCAGTGATTCCTCGCAGAAGCATGCTTGGATTTATTTAGGTAGTCGGTGGCTAACTGTGCTCACAACGCTTTCCTGATAGTTGGCTCCCTATGCCTTGGTGACAACATCGCATTGTTCTTTGTCCTAAGATGGTGAGGACGTATTCTTCAGCAAATGTCCTTGCTTTGTTGCTGTTGAGGCCTTCAGTTGTGGCAGTGCCGCTGGTCAAGAGCAGATGGTAGGGATTGTGCACTCTCTGGCATCCTTAAAGGTGAAAAAGGGCTGCAACACAAGTGAGAAGGCAGACACCTGAAAGTGTATTCCCAGTGGGATTCCTAAGGAGCCCTGGCGGCGCAGTGTTTAAATGCCAATGCTGCGCCCACAACGTTGTAAGTTCGATCCTAGAGGAGGGCTCCAAGGTTGATTCGGCCTTCCATCCTTTTGTAGGTTGGTGAAATGAGTAACCAGCTTATTGGGGGCAATTGACTTACACATTGCAGATGGCTTAGGGAGTGTGAGTTCACTGATAAGTGTTATAGAAAGTGTGATTATAATCTAGTGCTGGTGTGATTATTGTCCTTATTGAAAAGGAATACACAGACAACGCCAAATTGATGGACTCTGCTTTCTTTTTTTTTTGTTATGGTTGGTTGTCAGTGGGAGATGTTTCTGTGGTTGCTCATGTGAATGACAATGCTCCTCTGCCTGATCCCTTAACCTTAGGATGAAGAAGAGTGTCAAGGGGTACTTAATGGTCGACCAGAGGTTACTTTCCAGTGTGATTTCCTTTACATTCAGATAAACCCTGAGCTTGGATTAGGAGGTTATTTGGGATTGTGAATGAACCCTGTTTGCAGATGTGGGAGGCCCGGCAGCATAGTGAGAAGAAAGCCTCCTGTAGATTATATTGCATGTATTGCAATATTGTTTTTAGAGTCTGAATTCTGTTCGCAGTGGTAGTTGTTGGTTGGGAAGAGTCTGCTAGAAGGAATCCTTCTGTTGCAATCTAAATTGGTCACAATTTACAGTTGCCACTCCATTTTCGCGGACTTGGGGTTCCGCGTCCCTCACTTATGTGCAAGCGTCAGATGGAGGGGGACAAAATGGGGCGCATGCCTGTGGGTGCCTATGGGCACATGCCGCAATCCAAGGCAGTGGGGCTTGAATATTGGCGGTTTGCGTTTTCTTGGAATGGATCCCCCGTGAAAACAGAGAGGCGGCTGTAAATGGATAGGATGTTTGGTCTTTGTATTTAAAAGGGGGGGGGGGAATAGAAGCACTCTTTGCTTCAGTTCAGAGATCATGCCAGACTCTAGACATTTGGCAGCGGTTTGATATGAGAACTGAACTAGCAGCTGTAGTTTGTGACCACCTATGGAACTTGAAATTCGAAACGCCAGGTTTGAAGTGGGAAGTATGAACTTATAACAATGATGGCGAACCTATGGCATGCGTGCCAGAGGTGGCACTCAGAGCCCTCTCTGTGGGCACATGTGCCGTTGCCCCAGCTCAGGTTTTGCCAGAGTTTGTTACTAGAAAGCCAGAGGGACATGGCCCTTTGCAATAAATAAGTGGGTTCTGGGTTGCAGTTTGGGCACTCGGCCTCGAAAAGGTTCACCATCACTGACCCATAACATGGGCTGACAGTGGCGCAACGTGGAATGTCATTTTCAAAAAGCAATTGAAACCCAATTCACACGTCCAATTTAAAGGGTTTCCCCCCTTTCTTTTCAAAACCGGATACACAAATTGCTGGCCACAGGTTGCTTTGGAATATCGAGTATGCATATAGCATGGCCTACTTATAGATGTAAGTAATATTTGAAAGATTTGCCACCGACTTGCATAGTTGCCGTTTTTATTAAACTGTCTTTTTACTTGCCTGATACTTCTAAATGTTACAAGCTGCTGACCTGTGGTACAAACCACTGAGGTAGTATTAAAACGTCACATACAAAGAAACACAGAGGATATAATGACAAAAAATACCCATAGGATTTTTGGGCTATGTGGCCATGTTCAAAAGGAGTTTGTTCCTGACGTTTCGCCAGCATCTGTGGCTGGCATCTTCAGGGAATGTACCCCACTCTCTTCCATGCCAGCATTCTCTGAAGGTGCCAGCCACAAATGCTGGCGAAACGTCAGGAACAAACTCTTCTAGAACGTGGCCACAGAGCCCAAAAATCCCACAAAAAACTATGGATGCCGGCCATGAAAGCCTTCGACTTCATATCCATAGGATTAATAAGAGAAAATCTGACAGATGGTTGGACGAACAAGAGAATAACTGTATGGCCAGACCTCTGATACTCCAGAATAATATACAGGTATGGGTTTTTTAAACATGAAAAATTATACCTTGAATACTTCGGAAATACAAGCCTATTCTATAGGAGAATTCGTTCTCAAAGAACAGGAGAATTTTCTTACTGCAAAAGAAATTGTCGTGATTCTTTAATGTGTATTCATTTCGTGGGCCTGCTCCAGACTGCCCAAATAAAGCTGCTTCAGGAATCTTTGGAGGTATGCTCTTTAAATGATGCCTGGGTCCTAAGAGTCGGAGGTCGCGCCAAAGCCACACTCCATTCCTAAGCACCAAAGTGCAGCTTTGGTGCAGCTTCTGGATTCTTAGGACCCAAGCATCATTTAAATAGCATACCTCCAAAGAGACCCAAAGCAGCTTTATTTTGGCAGTCTCCTTTTTCTTTTTAAATCTTCTGTATTGGAAGATAAATACACCAGCAGTTGATCATTCTGTTTTCTCCTTATTGATTAAGAGGAAACAAGTCATTATGGTACATAAACATACCTTCATTATTAGTAAATGGATTAATTACAAATAACCCGCATTTTGAAACTAGTTACTTACCCATTCTGAGCTATGGTTCCATGTGATGGGCTGACAAACCTGTCTATGGCAGTTGCCGCATCTCAAGAAATACGTGCCTAAGTGCTGAAACCCTGAGCGCATGGGAATAAAAGCAGACAAAGCAGCTCTATGCTGTGATATACCTTTAGGAACTCAAACACGGTGAGTTGGGCGGTATGTCTGCGCGGAGTTGCCGTTCCACGACCCAGATCTGGAAGATCCTCTTGCTGTAATCCTGTGAAACAGTCATTTGTTTCTCCAGTTTGGTGGTTCAGCTGAGCATGCTCTCTCATAATAGCAAGAGGAAAGTCTTGGAAAGTGTTTTTTTTATGGCTGTCTTTGTTTACCAAAGCAGGTCCTTCCGAAACTTCGGCGATTGATGAGAAAATCGCCATGGCAAAGTCTTACACAGGTACAGCAATTCACTTGTTCATCATCACAGTGCTGTTTCTCACAACAACATTGATGCCTCAGTAGCCAGGGGTACTTCCAGACTTGTTTTGACATCCATCGTCCAGATTTGAGAAAGAGAAAGAGACGTGTGATTCCTCCCTGTCTTTTCCCTTGCCTAGCTTGAGACTTGGTTTAGAGAGAGATACCTTCCGTCTTTGGTTCCTGTGATCTGAGAAAATTCATACAAGCATACAGTTACTTATCAGAATCAAATTTGGGGTACTTTGAGTCACGTATCTTATTTTTGGGGTGACCGTTCACCTCGGTAAGTCTGGCAGGAGAAAGGTTTTTAACATTTAATAAAAGGATTGATGGCTTTATGTCAGAAAACGGAAGCATTTTGTTCCAGCATCATCTGCTTCCAAACACCGTACCGTCCAAATTGTGTGTATAACTTGAGTCAATGCTTTTTCATTTCACAACGGGCACCGTCTGCTGAGAGCTCGACATCCTTCAGTTTTATATGAGAGAGAATAAGGGAGGGGAGAGGTTAGCATGGCCCCTGCGCATGGACTCCTGTGCCTGTTCCAGACTGCCAAAATAAAGCTGCTTGGGGTCTCTTTGGAGGTATGCTGTTTAAATGATGCATGCATCCTAAGAACCCGGAAGCTGCACCAAAGCTGCGCTCCAGTGCTTAGGAATGGAGTGTGGCTTTGGCGCAACCTCCGGACTCTTAGGACCCATGCGTCACTTAAACAACATACAGTACCTCCAAAGAGACCCGAAGCAGCTTTATTTTGGCAGTCTGTAACAGGCCATAGTGTCATACGATTTCCGCTTCGACTGAGATACTGATTCTGACATTTCTCGTCTTAACTAGCATCCTCCTCTTTTGTATGATGGTATGTTTATATTTATGTTTATAAAGGGAACAACCAGGGTTCCGATTGCAGTGAAGGAACAGATGTGGAATTGCCAATAGAAGGTTAGAGATACGCACATCTTTTTAAATTCTAGAAAATAATCTCCGGGAAGGTGTTTTAAAGGGAGTCCTTAGTGCAAAACGTATCCATTGCATCTGTGACTTGTATTCTTTTTCCCCCCTCCATATTCCACATGGTTGTGTTTTTATTTTCCTCCCATGAATTGTGACCCTGCATGTTTGTTGTAAATAACTACTGAGAAGCATTTGAAATAAGATCTTTTTTCTCTCTTCCGATATCTCCTAGTAAGCCACAGAAGCAAGCGCTAACTAACAAAGTTGGCCTTCTCCTTTCTGTTTCTGCATCCATGGCATGTGGTGGTTTTTACTTTGGAGTGTGTAGCATCTCCGAGGAGGTAACACCATTGCACAGTCCGATAAGTTTGGAAGTAGAAGGAACAGTTTGTGGTTTTGAAGTTAAGGATGAGACTAAGGCCTGTTCCAGACGGCCAAAATGAAGCTGCTGTTTAAATGATGCATGGGTCCTAAGAGTCCGGAGGTTGCGCCAAAGCCACACTCCATTCCTAAGCACTGGAGGGCAGCTTTGGTGCAGCTTCCAGATTCTTAGCATCATTTAAACAGCATACCTCCAAAGAGACCCCAAGCAGCTTTATTTGGGCAGTCTGTATTGGAGGCAATTGACTTATATAGATTGTCAACTGCTTAGAGAGTGCTTAGCACTATAGAAATGGTATAAAACTGTAAGTGCTATTGCTATTGGTATGAAAAAACTCTGCAGAAAATGAAGCTAGTTTCTGGCATGCACGGTGCTTATGGAGTTGACCATATACGCTAAGAAATGAACCCTGGGAATGTCTCTGTCTTGGGCTTGAGAAAATATAGAGACAAGGAAGATTCCTGCTTAACCAGTTGTGCTGCTTCTGCTTCATTCAGCCTTATTTTTGAACAGTTGTGTGTGTCTGTGTGCCGACATCTCTGTGTTCTGTCCAGAATTCTGTTTCGTTGTTGCCGTTTTTTAAACCTTTCGCTGGGCTGCATCTGGAAACGAATGACTTTATACCTGATTTGCGTCTGCAAATGGAAATTCTGCAGATGGGATCGACTAAAAACCTTGTTTAAAATCCACCCGCATTCCCAAAACGGTGAGCAAGATTAGCCATTCGGCTGGTGGATTAATTCTTTTAAAACAATGCCTTAGAGAAAATGCCTTCTTAGAAAACGGATGGAGGAACCTGCAGAATAGAAAGCAACTGTTTACTGCCTTAGGCTCATGCATGAAAGGGACATATGGTTCACTGACCAGTTTTAGACTTTAGAGACTCTTTGCCCTGTTACAGACTGCCAAAATAAAGCTGCTTCGTGTCTCTTTGGAGATATGCTGTTTAAATGATGCATGCATCCTAAGAATCCGGAAGCAGCACCAAAGCTGCCCTCCAGTGCTTAGGAATGGAGTGTGGCTTTGGCGCGACCTCCGGACTCTTAGGACCCATGGATCATTTAAACAGCATACCTCCAAAGAGACCCAAAGCAGCTTTATTTTGGCAGTCCTGGAACAGGCCTTGAGTTTCTTCGACGTTCAAATCCTTGCAAATCCACCGGAGGATAGCGAAAAGCATGCAAGTTTCAAGCTTGTTTCAGGCATGTTCTCAATACACTAAACTTACTTAGCGTTAAAGACCAAACGCATTATCGGATGTGGAGACTAAAGTTGCCAGTTCATGAACAGCAGGGATGAATTTATGGGAAATGTCTCATATATATATATATATATTGTGGATAGGCAGAAAAATCCAATCTTAATCACGTCTAAAAGAACGACATGTGAGCAGAGAAGAAACAAAAATAGTCCATTAATCCATGCATTAGTAAAACATTGGGATTCATCATTCCTTAAACCAGGGTTGGAAGCTGGATGCTGATCCAGCTGATGTAGACGGCCACACGGTTACCAACATTTCAGAGAGATGTCAAAAGAAAGGTACAGTATAGATTTGTGTGGGTTTTTCAGGCTATGTGGCCATGTTCTAGAAGAGTTTATTCCTGACGTTTCGCCAACATCTGTGTGTACTACCTGATGTAAAGTTGTGCCCAACTGGAGGCCAGTAAAATTAAATGGGATGTAGGTATGCCACTGCTTATGAACTTGCTTGCTTGGCACCGTATGGAGTTTATTTCAGGTTAGCAGTCTGAGATAGAGAACGGATTTGGGAACATGTTTCCAAAACTTCCCTGCTAGGTTGTGTAGAGGAAAGAGTAGCCGCGGACAACCTGATAAATATCATATGTGTGGTGGCACAAGCCAAGGTCTCCCTGTAGATGTTCAGTAACTTGCGTAATTGTGCTCTTCTGCGTGCACATTTATAGCTGGTGTTGGAAGCGGTAGATATAGTCAATGACGTTGCCAGAAAACCCATTCAAAGGGCAAGACAAACTGTAGTACAAGGGGAGCTCTCCAAACTATAGCGACATCTTTCATATCATTTCTCACCGCTTTTGAAGGATAGTCGTCTTCTTGGATTCCTTTGCTTTTGAACCCAGTTTTCTTCCATTGCAAATATTTTTGCAGTCGTGAACCAGCCTTTGCTGAATTTTAAGGGCAGATGTGGTGGAAACAAAGGCCTGTTCCAGACTGCCCAAATAAAGCTGCTTGGGGTCTCTTTGGAGGTATGCTATTTAAATGATGCATGGGTCCTAAGAATCCAGAAGCTGCACCAAAGCTGCGCTCCAGTGCTTAGGAATGGAGTGTGGCTTTGGCGCAACCTCCGCACTCTTAGGATCCATGCATCATTTAAACAGCATACCTCCAAAGAGACCCGAAGCAGCTTTATTTTGGCAGTCTGTAACAGGCCAATAATCCCATTAGAGAAGTCATTTGAGCTTTCTTATCTATGTCACCATGGAGAGATGGAAGCAAACTACATCCCACGCTGTCTCTGCTTCTTTTTGCCAGAGCTTTCTTGAGTAATGCTTCATAATGAAGATGGATCCTGGAGTGTTGCATGCTCCATCTCTCCTGGCAAAACGATGGAGCAATCCGATTCATTGACAGAGCCAGCAATAATGGCAATAGAGCTAAAATACATTGTTGATGTGACATCTTACATTGGAACCTGTATCCTTCTCTGAGCCATTTGAGTGTCTGGAGAGTCATTCTTCTAGATACTTGTGGCTTCATATCTTTTCGATAGAGCCAACAATAGTGGCAATAGAACCAGATTCTAATTGTTGGTGTGATCTCCACATTGAGGCCATTTGAGTATCTTGAAAGTCTTTCTTCTGGTTATTTGTGGTTTCATCTCTCTCTCTTTTTTTGGCTGGCATCAAGGCTAAGAAAGGGAGTAACCGCAACATGTCCCAGGATGACAGAACCATAATGTAGTACTTTCCATACCTCCCAAGTCTGCATTTCCATGGTGGGAACGCCATCCTTGTACCGGCATGTTGTCATGTTGTGAAAAACTGGTGAAAATGGAATAAATGTACCTGAAAATAAGACATTTGCTCACTGAGTAGGCGAAGAAGATAGTGGAATTAACCTGACCTCTTAAAGAAGATGCCCTTTTCCAGATATAGCCTAAACATTTTGGCTGTTCGGTGTTAATGCACTCCCCCCTCCATATTATCGTAATGCAATTTTTATACTTTGCGTATGCCATTGTAATTTTGTCTTGTGTCGACCACCTTGTAAGAGTGAGAAAATTCGCCATGGTACAAATCCCACTAACTCTAAAGGAAGGAAGCTTTCGGTACCCGCTGTCTGCATAACGTAGTGCTTAGGAATCCCCACTTTCCTTCCATTTGAGCGATGTGTTTGTGGGTGCGTTTTATCCATAGTGCAAACACACATGTCAATGTGCCATTGTGGCGCCGAAGCCCCTCTTACAGTGTGCCTGCGCTTGTTCAGACTTGGTGTTTTGTTCTGCTTCTTTCAGATTCTTCTCAACATGCCACTTCTGAAACAAGTGAGGATCCTGAAGTGGAAGTGACCATTGAAGGTTGGCCATTTTCTCAGCTAATGTTATTTTGCTCACTTGTTTCAGAAGAATCTCAGTTGTGTGGCGTTGTGTACATCTCCTCCATTCCCCTCCCTACCGAAAAAAACCCCCATCCTTCTCATATCACAGCATTTATTTTTTTTATTGCGCAAGCTAATCCTTCCAAAATACTGGAAGCAAGTTGTCATGCTCAGAAAGATTTCTCTTAGTAGTGTTAGGTCTTCAGCGAGGCAGACAATCTGATTACAACACTGTAGATAGTAAAACTGGTTAGTATTGTGGGTTTGGGGTAGGCCTTTTTTAAAATTGGATATGCTTTGTTGTGCAGTTGAAATCTCCAATATCATTTTGTGGTAGAAGAACAGATGAGAGACATTAAGAAACTGGAGCCATGTGTCCAAAGGAGGGTGACTAAAATGGTGAAGGGTCTGGAAACCATGAAGCCCTATGAGGAAAGACTTAGGGAGATTCTGGGGATGTTTAGCCTGCAGAAGAGAAAGTTAAGAGGTGATATGATAGCCCTGTTTAAATACTTGAAGGGATGTCATATTGAGGAGGGAGCAAGCTTGTTTTCTGCTGCTCCAGAGAACAGGACCCTGAGCAATGGATGCAAGCTCCAGGAAAAGAGAGTCCACCTTAACATTAGGAGGAACTTCCTAACAGTAAGGGCTGTTCGACAGTGGAACACACTCCTTCCTCGGAGTGTAGTGGAGTCTCCTTCCTTGGAGGTCTTTAAACAGAGATTGGATGGCCATCTGTCAATGGGGATGCTTTGATTGAGAGTTCCTGCATGGCAGAATGGGGTTGGAATGGATGGCCCTTTTTGGGGTCTCTTCCAACTCTAGGATTCTATGATCTGCCAGACGTTGACCATAGAATTGTGCTGGAGGAGCTACAAAGGCCTAGTGGATTGTTCTCTTTAGGCATCTCCAGGTCCTTCATTGGGAATCTTGCTTAAAGTTGGCTATATAGATGCGCCGGAGGTTCTAGATATTCCTAGAGATAACATACTAATAAAATCTGTGAATAATCAAATCCACAAAAGTCAAAGCCGCAGATGTGAAGGGATTTATATTGCATTGATATTGACCCGTGGGGTAAGTCGACAGGTTTTTTGGGTAAGGGATGGATAGGGATCAAGCATAGAAGAGAGTAGATGATGATGGAAGAGGTAGATGGGAGAAGGTACGACTATGTGAAGAATGTATAAGGAAGTGAAAGGAAAAGGTAAGAGGAAGGGTGAGATGGGAAGAGTAGGGTTAGACAGAGATATGAAAGGAAGAGAAGGAGAGGAGAAAATAAGGAAAGGAAGAAGAAGGTTAAAGATGGAAGAGATAAGGAAGGAGAAGTAGGGATAGAAAGTATAGCGAGAGAATGGGAATGGAGATAGAGAAAAGGATAAAAAGAATGGGAGTTTGTAAGGTTGTTAGTAGTTTTAGTTAAGATTTTTTGAATTATAGATATGTTTCTATGTCCTTTGGAGGTGAGTATGTTTTAATATGGTGTATGTAAATTAGAATAAAGATATTTTTTAAAAAGTAATCAAATTCACAAAGGTCAAAGCTGCAAATGTGGAGGGACGAGAGTAGTAGATGGGTGTCAAAAGTGACGTTAGTCTCATAAGAGGAGAAACAAAGCAAGCAAGATGAAGGCAGCTGAAGTACTGAAATAGATAGGCCCCATACAGACAGGCCAAAATAAAGCTGCTTCGGGTCACTTTGGAGGTATGCTGTTTAGATGATGCATACGTCTTAAGAGTCTGGAAGCCGTGCAAAAGCCATGCTCCAGTCCTAAGGACTAGAGCGTGGCTTTGGTGGGGCTTCTGGACTCTTAGGACGCATGCATCATTTAAACAGCATATCTCCAAAGTGACCCAAAGCAGCTTTATTTTGGCCTGTCTGTACGAGCCCATAGTTAAATTAGAAATGGTTCTCCAGTTGGCTGTTGCTGGTGCATGCTCATAGTTTCTGTACTAGAGCTTGCAAAGTGAGCGGCAAAGTTGGTTGAACTCGGCTGAGAAAGTTTGGGGAAACCCTCTGCCCATAGCTTCATTTACGTTTGGGCTAAATTTTGCTGCCGAGTTCAGGGTTGTCGAAAAGACTCTGGAGAGAGAGCTTTTGGGAAGTGAGTTGCCAGTACTCTTGCTTTATGTAGTGGGGTATTTCAGAAGCATGCTTCTCCCTGTAAGATTGTGGATAGCCTTTCTGGCACGAGTAGCCAAGGGACGACAGCCTTGATGTCATGACGGACTTTGTGGATAAAGTTGGTGAGACTGGACACTTGGACACTTGTTTGCTTATCTCCCTTGCATTATCTGTTTAAAGTGTTGATAGAAGAAGAGGCACGATGGAGTGGAATAGCAACGCCAGATCGTTCACTTTCAGGATCCATAGCCTGTAAATGTTTCTGTCTCTTTTCAGTTTTATGCCAATCCATTAATTTGTTTTAAAGAATAAACCGACTGAAGCATAAGAGTGCAACTCCTGTGATGGCAGTTCTCTGTTTTGTTGACTGACCCCATTCACTGGAGCATCTCTCCATCTGGCATTCAGTAGTCTTTTGGCTGTTTCTTTAAACATGGCAATATTTGGGGTCTAGACAAGGAGAGACCCAAAAGCAAAACTGATAGAACCATCCAGTGTGTGCTGTGGACCTTTGGCATCCCACTTTCTCTTGGTCTTCACATGTAGAGAGATCTTCTAACATCTTTTAAGACTAACTGAAAGAAAGAAGTTGGCAGCATGAGCTTTTGTAGACTTAGGTCTCCTTCCTATTTGTCTTCACAGTAATCTTAGAACTGATCTTTGTATCATTCAATGTGCAGTTTAACCCTCTCCCTGCAGACAGAGGTTTCCATTTTCTTTTACCTTTGAAATGAATGATTCATCTCAGCAGATTTAACTCCACGCATTAGTATTATTGTGCATATAAAACCCATCATTTCAAAAGCCTTTTCAGCCTTTTCCCGTCTTTTCCTTGTCGCTTGCAATTTCTGTTTCTGTGTTTGGTATGGGAATAGAAACCAGCTTTCTGTCTCCTCATTCTCAGTCACACGCTGTATTCTTTAGCTAGCCCTATTTATTATTGAACTGCTGGATCTGGGAGATGCTTCATCGTGTCATTTATTTTCTTTTTCTAAATTCATCTCGTTTCGTTAAATTGGTTCAATTCGATTTATTTAGTACCGAAGCTCCACGATAGAGTTGCTGGGTGTCTCTTAAGAGTAAAAGAGAGCCTCCTTGAAAGTGGAGCTTACATTGCATGTTTTCATTCTCTTGGCATAATTCGAACGTTGAATGAGTCAGTTAGATGCCAGGCTCTGACCGTTAAACCTAATGCATGCCGCATTCCTAGCTATGGAATAGCTTACTCCAGCATCCCAGAATTTGAATTGAAGCCGTGGTATCTTGAAAGACATTCACCCATGGCATAACAGCAGCTGTGATGCATCTGTATGTTTTTCTGTCTGAAGACGACGATGACTATTTGCCGCCCCATAAGAAAACAAAGAACACCGAAGTCATCAACGATGCTGCCAACGCTGGAAGAAGAAAAGCTAGGGAATTCAATTTCGGTAAGTTGTAGGGTGACGTGGCCCTTCATCACTCCTCCTTGCCCATTTTGTTGGACCAGTCCCAGCCAGTTCAGGTGGGTGCAAATGCTGTTGCGTATACTTAGGGCCCCTACAGACAGGCCAAAATAAAGCTGCTTCGGATCACTTTGGAGGTATGCTGTTTAAATGACACGTACATCTTAAGAAGCCAGAAACTGACCCAAAGCTGCACTCCAGTCCTTAGAACTGGAGCATGACTTTGGCTTGGCTTCCGGCCTCTTAGGATGCATGCGTCATTTAAACAGCATACCTCCAAAGTGACCCAAAGCAGCTTTATTTTGGCCTGTCTCTGTGGGCTTTTAGACTCTCAAGATGAAGAACTATGGCCTGTTCCAGACTGCCAAAATAAAGCTGTTTCGGGTCTCTTTGGAGGTATGCTATTTAAATGATGCATGGGTCCTAAGAGTCCGGAGGTCGCGCCAAAGCCACACTCCATTCCTAAGCACTGGAGGGCAACTTTGGTGCAGCTTCCGGATTCTTAGGATGCATGCATCATTTAAATAGCATACCTCCAAAGAGACCCGAAGCAGCTTTATTTTGGCAGTCTGGAACAGGCCAATGATAGTGTAATTTCAGGTTTGGGATAAAATTATATAGGTATATTTTGTGTCTGCCACATACTTGGGGTCTATGTCAGTGTTGAAAACATGGCTTGAGGAATCTGAAACACACGTGCATTTTGCTTGTGCCAAAAGCTGAGCATTACTTGCCACCCTATAGTGTAATTATTGGCTAAAACTTGAGGTGTCCGATGAAAATAATAATAATAATAATAATAATAATAATAATAATAATAATAATAATAATGTATTTGTATCCCGCCCCTCTGAGAACAATCGGGGCAGCTAACAAGTTAAAAATACAAGACATATCAAATCCCTAGTACCCTCCCCCCAAATATGGAAAGTATTTCAGGTCTTGTAGCATCCGCAACTTGAATTCGGATGACTTGTGCCTCGTAGTTCTCATTTTCATAGAGAAGTAAGATATGTATATAGATGTCTTAATCAATTGGCACTAGATGAGTAATGTTAAAGGGGGACCTATATTGTTCTTGTGCGATCTCTTTAGTGAAGATAGCTGCCAATAAGGCTTCATGCACTCATTGTAATTCTGGCCTTTTAAGACATTTCTTTTTGTTAAAATGTTCAGACTCGTCTTTAAACTAATTTGCCATTAGCTGCGGCACATAGATATTAAGCACGATGGCGATGGGCTGCTTGACTTGTTGAAGAGAAATCAGTTTTGAAGGAACAGGTTTTAGCTACTTTTGACCATGCACACATAGGCCTGTTCCAGACTGCCAAAATAAAGCTGCTTGGGGTCTCTTTGGAGGTATGCTCTTTAAATGATGCATGCATCCTAAGAATCCGGAAGCTGCACCAAAGCTGCCCTCCAGTGCTTAGGAATGGAGTCTGGCTTTGGCGCAACCTCCGGACTCTTAGGACCCATGCATCATTTAAATAGCATACCTCCAAAGAGACCCAAAGCAGCTTTATTTTGGCAGTCTGGAACAGGCCATAGATTTTTAAAGTCTCCAGAATGTTTCCTTTAAAGGGTTTACCTTTGATATTTATGCATGGAAAACAGGCTTACAAAATCCATAATTGCATGGTTAATATATGGGAAGCTTGATATATCTTCTATTGGGCTAACATTATTTTTTCCTTTCAGAGAAGTGGAACGCTCGCATCACAGACTTGAGGAAACAAGTTGAAGAGTTGTTTGAAAGAAAATACGGTATGTGTTCACACACTCTTTATCTCCTTCCACATCACATTGAGTCTGAATTCTTTTGTCATGTTGTCCTACCGTTGTCCAAGGACTGCCGGTGCTAAAGGGTGTTTGTAGCCGTTTTGGTTTTGTAGAATTAGAGAGGTAGCAATAGGCACTGCATATCTCTTCAATGAGAGGTCAGTATTTTTCTAGCTTTGGCTCTGAATTTTATATGGGGGTTAGACCAGCGCTAATGTGTGGTTGGATCCAGATTCAGGTGCGTGCAACTCTGCTGCCAGAAGTAGACTTCGCTCCTCCTTATGGCAGCTCCTCTAGCCCTCTGAAAATGGTGCATACAAAGATTTAAGCTCCGATGAATGGAGCTTGTGGTTTTTGTTGAGGGGAGAAGAGGAAGGAGAATAACAAAATATTAGCTGGAGAGACAGTAGCGTTTTTTCTGCTATTGGATGGCAAATCAGCCAAACCTCCAGAGGTCCCTGAAATCCTTCCCCGTCCAAACTTTGAGCCTAAAATTCTCCTGATACTATTTCTTTTATGTTGCATTTATCGTTCATTGTCTGGTGTAGAGTCCAGGCAGTTCTGAAGTTAGATGCTGACCGTTCTGAGTGAACTGTGGTCCAGTAACATCCCAAGTCTCCTCTGGAAGACTAGAAATGTGGAAGGAAAAGTTTCATTGGCCTGTTCCAGACTGCCAAAATAAAGCTGCTTCGGGTCTCTCTGGAGGTATGCTATTTAAATGATGCCTGGGTCCTAAGAGTCCGGAGGTTGCGCCAAAGCCACACTCCATTCCTAAGCACTGGAGGGCAGCTTTGGTGCTGCTTCCGGATTCTTAGGACCCATGCATCATTTAAACAGCATACCTCCAAAGAGACCCAAAGCAGCTTTATTTTGGCAGTCTGGAACAGGCCACTGCCAGGTGAATAAGATCTAAAGCCCCCTTCTTCTTTCTCTCTTTCTTCTTCCAATCCAAGGCAGGGTTCACTTCATCCAGTAGGTCACTTGCTCTCACTTTGCTATAGTTCTCCTCCGGAGAATGATCCTGGCTGAATTATTTTACCTTGCCCATAAGAGGGAACAGTTGCTTTTATAGGGTGATGTACAACTCTAGACCTGTAATGTCTAAATAGTAGAGTACGTTTGTTGTCTGTTGGCGTATTCTTGTCCGAATTGGCAAAACAACATTTTAATGCAATCTGACATTAGGTTTCCAAACTATGACTGGGACCAGACTTGCAACAATTCCTCTGCCTCTGCACACACAGACAACAGGGCTGAACTGATGGAAAACCAAACGCAGATAACCGATTCTTATCCTCAGTTTGCTTGTTTATCTATTAGAAGTTCAAAACAACAACAACCAGACTTGGGATTCTTGTCTAAGGTTAACACACTCCACCTTTAAACTTCATGTCTTAGGTTGTGCCTGCAAACTTGGTAATTTCCTCTTTTATTTAAAGCAAGCTCCATGTATAGATGCATATTCACTGTGCATTAAAAACAGATAGTTTGGCATGCCATGCTAACCAGTGTTTCATTTGTTCTTCTCTTCTACCTTAAAGCTGAAGCTATTAATGCAAAAGGCCCGGTGTCTATTCCATACCCGCTCTTCCAGTCTCATGTTGAAGATTTGTATGTGGAAGGACTGCCAGAAGGAATTCCCTTTCGGAGGCCCTCCACTTATGGGATCCCTCGCCTCGAAAGGATTTTGCTGGCAAAGGAACGGATACGATTTGTAATTAAGAAGTAGGTAGATTGGTTTTAGTTTTGAGCTTAAGCAAGTGCAGGACTCAGGGAAACGTCAATGCCTAAAAAGCATCCCACAAATAATCCAGCAGCGAATGCTGCCTGGATTTTACACATCATCTGCAGAGTAGGCAAAGTAGAAAGGAGGTGAAGAAACACAATAATATCAGAATTGACATTGTAGCTAAAAGTGCATACAATTTTAAGGCCTGTTCTAGACTGCCAAAATAAAGCTGCTTTGGGTCTCTTTGGAAGTATGCTATTTAAATGATGCATGCATCCTAAGAATCTGGAAGCTGCACCAAAGCTGCGCTCTGGTGCTTAGGAATGGAGCGTGGCTTTGGGGTGACCTCTGGACTCTTAGGACCCATGCATCATTTAAATAGCATACCTCCAAAGAGACCCGAAACAGCTTTATTTTGGCAGTCTGTAACAGGCCTAAGTTAACCTATTTGCTCTTCTAGGTTCTCTCAGAACAGTGACAGCTGTATCTTACCCCTTTGGGTCTGTTAGGTCCAAAGAAGCCAGGTGGATGCCCTGCAGGCCTATCCCATTCTATTTGAGTATGCTTTGCTCTTGTTTCATTGCATGGTGATATTACTGGGCTGCAGTATATCACACAAAGAGAGAAGAAAGCTGAGAGAGCTCCAGAGATTAGATGAAACACAACATGCGGCCAAGACTGGCTGCAAGTTGGAGGGTCGTCCCATCATATCCCATTTGGTGCATTCTGCAGATGTAGCAGCCGTTGAGGTTAGGAAGCTGCTCTTATGCATTCCCCACAATTCCTTGGAGCACATAACCCTACAGGGTTATGGAAAATTTTAAGTGATAGCTTTCCCGATACAATACACTGACTTGTAGGCATTCGTGCTGGCAAGTCCTGCCAAGATGCCTGGGACCGGGCATCTACCCAATGCTGGGCCTACATCAGCCATTGAATGCCAGGGTTGGATCTGAAAGTGCAGCTTTCAAATTCCCGCTTGGCCCTGTCGCCATCTCTAAATTTTGGTTTCCTTCACAGTGTGGCTGTATGGGTAAAACAGGAATAATGGCACTATCCCATGGTCTCTGAGGAGATCTATGAAGTATAAACTGTGTGGTAAAGCTTTGTTTCCTCTCATTGATATCATTAAGTAGCCCAGTCTGGTGGATTGGTTTTTAATCCAAAAAATCAAAATATGATAAAAATGATGGTGCTTTGATAGCTTGCCGTCTGCTTTGTTTGGTATCGACAGTAGTGAGTGTCACGTAGTTTTAGTGGGTGGCTTTTAGTACACCAAAGAGTACAGGTAATACAAAACTGGGAAGGACAACATGCTTGCTTGTATGTTTGTAGGCACGAGTTGCTAAATTCAACACGAGAAGACCTGCCATTAGACAAACCTGTAGCGGGAGGTAAGTGCGCATGAATTTCATTGCCCTAACAATGGGCTATCATTTTTGGATTACATTTGGCTTCGATTTCTGGGATGAGGAGGTATCAACTGGTGTCCTAGATTGAGGTGCCCTATCTGTGAAACTCTCTCCTTAGGAAACCTCATCTGTGGCGATGTGGGTTTGGGCATGCGTAGACTTGCATGCGTTCAGCGAAGGCTTTCTTTTCTTACTCTTTTGTGACTTGTTAGTGCTGCTTGTTATTGGTTCATTTGCTGCAGTCCTGTACAGCTCAGAGGGGCATAGTAGTCCTGCATGTGGATGTATGCCATACTGAACCATATACCACCTCCACCTAGGCTTACCAGGCAGCTTCTGAAGCCTCTCTGTGCAGCCATTTCATGTCTCATACGGAGCAGACAGGATCAATGAAGCATCCAACTATATCCCTGTAGCCAGATGCAAAGTATTTATAGCCGCACAAAGATCTGCCAGGGTCCTTTGGTGGTTTCAGCACTGCTCTTATCGTTTCACTTCTCTGATCCTGCCCACTCCCTTCAGAGCATAAAATGGCCGTGAGGGGACTTTCAGAGGCCATATTGGGTGCTGCAGATGGAGGCAAGGAATAGCAACCCTTGCAGTGCGTCCAAAAGGCTGTGCACACGTGTAAGGAACATTTATATATTATGTGAGCCCTGTAGGGTTTCTGAGTTGGTTGCATGCTCAGCGAACAGTCGTTGTGTTTTCGACTCTTGATCCTGTAATTTTTTTTATTAGACCCTACCTTTAAGCCTCAAGTAGATACATCTTTTGATACTGCCAACAAGATGTGGGATTACCTTCATTTTGTCTTTACCTGAAGACAGAGAGGAAAAAGCAATGGCACATGTTGGACATTGGATGAGTGGTTAAGATTTTCCCGTCTGTATCTAATGTCTGATATCTTGTTTGGATCTTTCTGTCGCGTTTGAACCGGCAAGAAAGTGTCTATTCTACACTGTCTTAGGTGACTTTATGATTGCATTGCCCCCCTGCTATGGGAAATGGGCTGATGCCACCCCGACTGGTATCCTCACTCATTTCATGAGAAGTGCTGTAGTGACTGCTGCATTTGATATGTCAGCTCCTTTATTAGACATCTCTAAGGTTGCGACATGGACTGCAAGACACTACAAGATTGATAGGTATGCCTCAGCCGAAGATAACCTTTGGGCATAGGGTGCTTCAGAGAGTTGTTACGCCATAGGGTGCGATCTGTTCAGCACATGGTTCCCACTTGGGCTTGTAGATTTTCCACAACGCACTTCAGACTCTCCATTTTCACAGCTGGAAAATGGAAAGTTGGACTGACCATGGAGTTCCTCTTTCAGTAATGGAGGGTAAAGTAGTCTTCCCCGCGCTTCTTGGTGTTATGCCTTTTTGCTGTGTTAGAGAGGAAACATGGACAGGTCTTGTCCATCTTTCTGTTTGCTTTCTAGTCCTTCTAGAGTTCTTTCTGTCTTTTTCTTGACTGTGTTGGACTTACTCCTTGCCATGTTACCTGAAACTGGGTTGGAGCAGGTTACTTCCCTCTAAGGCAGTGGTTCTCATCCTTTGGCTCTCCTAATGTTTTGGATTTCAACTCCCAGAAGTCCCAGCCAGCTTGCCCAAATGATCAGGGGTTCTGGGAGCTGAAGTCTAAAATGCCTGGAGGACCCAAGGTTGAGAACCACTGCTCTAAGGACTCAGAAGGCTGAAATATCAAATTGGTTAGCCCTGTTACTGGAGTAGCAAGAAGGAATAACCCACTCCAGACTGACCTCCCTTCCGCTGCTGAAAAGGAATCTTCACAGTAAGTTCAACTTTCCATTTGTCTTGGAAATGTTAACTATGTTAATAAAGTCTTTTTCCCTTTTTTCTTTTTGGTAATGCTACCGATGATAGTGAAAGAAGAGTGGTATGCTCGAATCACGAAGCTAAGGAAGATGGTAGATCAGCTGTTCTGCAGAAAATTTGGTAAGTCCACTCGACAGCACTTTGGGAGGCAGAGGATGGAGAGGGTAGTTTGAGACCTGGCATGCCTTCAGACAGAGTTCACTTTCCATTTACCAGCCATGAAAGCATGAGGATTGGTTCACAGCTGTGGCAAGTAGTGTTGAAAGAATCCCTTGTTTGAATCAGGAGCACAAATGGCCAAAATGAGGCATTCTCAGATTTGACAGCGGCAGATCAAGTGTTTAAACATGGATCTGGCTCAGTAAGAGAAGCAACTGTTTTAATAACAAAAGGAACACACAGAGCAGTGGTGCAAACACACTCCCTCCCAGCGTTGTCTTTTTCTCTTTGTGTGAAAGGGAGACCAGGAATGCAATCTCATAAAAGTAGTTCTGGAAGAAAATGGGGCCACAGATTTCCAGCTGTAATGCAAGCAGGTAGAATCCAGTGAGGATCCTGGATTAGGTGTAAATTCTCACTCCTCAAATGCACTTTGAAAAAAGCTGGGCCAAAGCTAACGAAATGAAGTTCAACACGGAGAAATGTAAGGCACTGCACTTAGGGCAGGAAGATGAAATGCATCGATATAGGATGGGGACACCTGGCTTCAAGAGTCTACGTGTGAAAGGGATCTAGGAGTCAGACCACAAGTTGAACATTAGTCAACAGTGCGATGCGGCTGCTAAAAAAGCCAATGCGATTTTAGGCTGTATCAATAGAAGTATAGTGTCTAGATCAAGGGAAGTAATAGTGCCACTCTATTCTGCTTTGGTCAGGCCCCACCTGGAATAATACTGTGTCCAGTTTTGGTCACTAAAATTTATTTTGAGAAGCTGGAGCATGTCCAAAGGAGGGTGACTAAAATGGTGAAGGGTCTGGAAACCATGCCCTATGAGGAAAGACTCAGGGGGCTGGGGATGTTTAACCTGGAGAAGAGACGGTTAAGAGGTGATATGATAGCCCTATATAAGTATTCGAAGGGGTGTCATACTGAGGAGGGAGCAAGCTTGTTTTCTGCTGCTCCAGAGAACAAGACCTGGAACAATGGATGCAAGCTACAGGAAAAGAGATTCGAGCTCAACATTAGGAGGAACTTCCTGACAGTAAGGGCTGTTCAATCATGGGACACACTCCCTTGGAGTATAGTGGAGTCTCCCTCCTTGGAAGTCTTTAAACAGAGGCTGGATGGTTTGATTGAGAGTTCCTGCATGGCAGAATGGGGTTGGACTGGATGGCCCTTGGGGTCTCTTCCAACTCTATGATTCTAAAAAGAAGAGATTCAGTGGCCAGCACAGCATTCTTACTTGTGAATGTAATGTAGAAGCTAAGACCTAAGAAAAGGAGCCAAAAATTAGGGTATTCCATGTTTGAACATTGCTCCTGCTTTGAACGTGAGATTTATGTGACTTTATCTTTTAACAGCCGAGGCCCTGGGAAGCACTGAACCCAAAGCTGTGCCTTACCAAAAATTTGAGGCACACCCCACTGATCTTTATGTGGAGGGCCTGCCCGAGAATATCCCGTTTCGCAGTCCGTCCTGGTATGGAATCCCTCGGCTGGAGAAAATACTACAAGTGGGCAACAGGATAAAATTTGTAATAAAGAAGTAAGAGAACTACCTTTGCATTTCATGATTTTGAGATTACATCTTGCCATGCCAAAATACAACTCCACCAAGTTGATCAGTGTTAAGAGGCTATGAATGTCTTGTGACAGGCCACAGTTCTGTCTGGGTTTGGGGCCCAGACAGTTTCCAGTAAGCAGTGCTAGTAATTTGCTGTTTCTGATCGATCCAGTCGTTTGCCTCTGTTAGAAGAGATCTCCTTCATCCTTGAATTGATTCTTCCGATATCAGAAGCATTGCTTGGATGTGTTTCTGCAACATCACTTCAGGATTGCCACATGATAGGACTAAAGGTGTTTGAGGGTACTTTTTATGATGCTGCAAAGAATAAAACATGACTTTGGGTGCTACCGTGTTTACTCTGGGATCTGTATATATGCATGTCATCTTGTGGATTATTACTTTATGTGTTTCAAATGGGCTTGTGGAAACTCTGTTAGGCCAGGCTTTTATTATTTTGCATTTTAAGATGCATTGCTTTTAGCTTCAGTTTGATGAGTCTGTTTTGAAATTCATTTTCATAGCATAGAGCATGTGGGTTAGTAATTCAGGTGGTACGTTTTACAGAATAGACCTTCAAGATTTGCATGGTAAAGACTACTACATTATCACTATCAGTAATTTTTTTTTGTTTAAATTATAGGCCAGACCTACTAACAGTCTCTCCTACAGAAGTTACTCAGCCAAGGACAAACATGCCTGGTAAGGTTTGCACTTCAGACGGGGCTGAAGATGGATGGGAAAGTTGTCTATTGCTAAGAATCATGTCTTTATTGCCATGTAGTTTGTCCACGTCAGATTCTTGACTGACTTAATAGAATATGTCTGATGAGGCTGAGCAGGGATAGTCTACACTGCCGTTGGCTCTGTTGGTACAGTTAGAGATGAAATCTCTACATATGTGCAACGCATACGGGAAACATCTTTTTGGTTGCTGTTGTCAACTGCCACAAAGTTGACTTGGAC